>NC_044204.1:27339025-27641333 GCF_900880675.1 Sparus aurata | reverse complement strand
CTGACTGACATTGTGCAGCCTAAATTAGCAATTGAGAGTACTGTAGGATGCAGCACAGCCCACAGAGAAATGTCAGTTACAAAAACATAGGTGACATCTTAATTTATGGGATGAGTAATTCCTTCGAGGAGCTGCAAATAACTACAAACAGCTCAATAACTTCCATTAGTGTGGGTTTCAGTGGGGTGTTTCATAAGGTGAATGCTGTTTAAAAGTATTTTACATGTCGACAGGGGAACTATTCTGAGGTCCATTTGTGGCTGAAAGCAGCCTGATTTAGAGATGATAAATATGAACTCAAGCTACAATCAGCTTCATTATATAATGGTTGAATCCTCCTATAACCATGAGTATGAATGTGTATGTGTACACTCCCCTTCTGCATGCTGCTCTGTGACTTGTTCAGTGGTAATAGCTATTGTGAGAATGTGGTATTCCTCTTTGTTTATGGGCAATATTGCCTCTAAAGTACAATCATATTGGCCAGATAATGACCAAAACCAAGCAAATACTCTTTAACTTGATATTGTGCTCAGGACTTTCAAATAAATATTAAATGATTAAAATATTGATGACATATTTGAGACAAAATGTGGCTTCTCATGGCTTACGATTAATAAAAGAAACTTATGACTAAATGTGTGCTGTGCCTTTACTACCTACATTGTATAATTTTATGATCAGATGAGTTGAAAAAAGACATCTTGAACATTATTTATGAAAAAATATTTTAATTGAAAACTCAAAAAGAAAACATTCACAACACTGACCAGACAACTGCAATCCTGAAGACATAATCACAACTTCGGGTAGTGCACGTAGAGTCTCACTTAAGCCTCCACAAGCATTTTGTGAAATACCCAGACTCTTGCTCTTTTGGACTAAAAATCAACTTTGTTTTCCGTGTTGCTAGGAAACTAAGTTGTCTCCTTTCTATTTTCAGTAGCGACATCTTTTCTCTCATACTGACTGCATTCCAGTAATCTCTAAGATGTACCATTCCTACTTTCCTAAACTCACCTCTTTAACACCTAAAGGAGATACACTAACATGATAAGTGATTCAAGATGTGTGAACATTCTTCTGTTGGTTTGTAATCAGTTCAACAGTCTGTCTCAGGCCATGATTGGCTCCTTGAGCTGGCAGGCTAAACTCCCTCACCAGCTCGACTGGTTTGGTTAATCCCTCCTCCGGAGCTGCTCTTCAGGCTGGAGGAAAACATGCCTCGGTACATCGCCCTCTCTTTTTGTAACTCCCGATTCAGTTTCTCCTCAGCCCTCTGCAGGTGCTTCCTCACATTGGCATCTGCGATGGAAAGATGAAGTGTTTGTTTTGAAATGGCATACTTTCCTTTATCCCACAGGTGTTCAAATAAACAGGAGCAGGCTAGGAGAGACTCCGCAGAATGATGCTAGAAATATTAGTTATATAGGATTCATTCAGAAATATCCAGCAATCTGTGACAGAACCAACAACTTTCTGTCTAAATTAGTCTTGTAAACAAATGTAGTCAGTCCATGAAATAGGAAAATTGATTGCAATTTTGTCTTTGTAGGCTCTGAATTTGCAGAGTGTTGAATATTTTATCTGAATGACCTTTAATACATGACATATTTAAGTTGTATCTTGCTTGTTTATTCTGTGACAAGATGAACTTGATAATTTGTTATTTTTGGAGGTGAGAGATAAGCTGACTGGCTGAAGTTTAAGATTTAATGGATGGACATAAGAGTCTTATTGATTTTCTCATCAAACTCTTGGCAAGAATGCAAATATATGTTTTTCCTGAAATGTTGAACTATTTTAAACAATTTTAAAGTATTCAAACTATATTGGGTGGTTATCAAATATGAAACAATTATGATAATTAGCAACAGTCTGTATATATTGGTTGTACTAAGAAAGAAGTCTAGAAACAACAAGCAGCAAATATCCTCGTTAAAATGATTTATGAAAACTGAACACACAGTCTACACTGGGCACTTTTTGGTTTGTCTTATACATGTCTGTTGTGAAATATATGCTTCCAGGTCAATCAGTGCAGTGGTCTATAAAGGGGCCACATAGGGGCTCAAGCATCACTTGCACCTACAGCGAGAGTACTGTCCACCGTGGAAACGCAAGGCAGATCTGGTAGTAGTTACCACAGATTACCTACGGTTCATAGGGTACTATACTGAATGTACTTCAGTGGAGACGCAGCTTGATATGTTTTGGTGTAATCCAGAGTCTATTTTCCTCTCTATTTTCCTCTCAGTAAGACTAGTAACTACACTGACTTTGTATTTCGCTTTGAGCGCCACCAAACCCTTCTACTACTGTACTGTGGCTGCATGCATTCTGTGTAGACATTTACAGAGCACCAACATAAGCTTGCAGCAATAGTTGATATTACTAGTGGTAAACAGTGTTTTACCATACACCGATTACATTACTGATTGGCTTCCTGGAGGCTTGCTTGGACAAACGCTATGTTACGCCCAGAGGGGCTCTCCACATGTATGTATAATGTTATCTTTTGTCAAAAGAAATTTCATACAATTGGTATAGAAAAAAAGGATCGTTCAAGAACCTGATCTGCTGTCAACAAAAGCTGAAAATGACTGCTGTCTTGTTTTGTAAATGCATTTTTGATGAACGATAGTGGCAAGTGCTGAAGCTTTTCATCAGATATATGCTATGAATGTGAAGCTGCAGCAGCTGGAAATGTTTGGTTTACATTAGCTGCCACTCAATACAGCGCTCTATAAATATTGACCAACACTGACAAGTGTCATTTCTGATGAAATGTCCTGTGATAATAAGTAACACCGTTGTTGTTGGGAGTTTATAAAACTTCCTCACCATGGCATCCCTACACTGAAGCTACATGACCAGTGCAGAGGTGGTACTGGACCACAATGAGATATTTGGAGATTTTTTAATAAATAACTATTCATATGGACGATAGCTTAAGCCTGCTGTGCCGGCTCTTTTCTTACCATTAGGCTGCACACTGCAAGCCTGGGTGAGATACTGTTTGGCAGTCTGTGCATCTCCCATCTCCAGAGTGGCTACTCCAGCCCTGTACAGTGCTTTGACATCACCCGGTCGCCATTGCAGTACCCGCAGGCTGTATTCCCGCACACGAGCATAGTCAACACTCTGTTTCTGCAGCAAACAGGCTGAAAGAAATGTATATGTACATATATAATACAAAATATTGTACATGCTGTATCCAGCAGTCAGTTTCAATTTTAAAGCAATCAATGAAAAGGCTCTCTTATAAAGGAAGTCACCTCAGTGGAGCATCACTGACCTGCAGAGGGATTTGTTGGTAGGAAATGTTCACACTGAATTGATTATGCTAAGGGCTCAATATAAAATTAGTGACTTCATGAAACTACTTAACTCAGAATGTTTTTCTGTAGAGTTATCACTTGAATAGATTTTAACAGAATCTCCAATGCATTTCAGTCAAACCTAGTTCTCTTTTCACCCCTAGATTTGCATGGTTGTGATATTTTATCTACCAGCTAAGTTGTTGTAGCAATCCACTTGTGTGTTTCTCAGTGCAGCCTCCTGTTCAGGTGTGAGTGGAGGCATCTCATGTCCAAATCCTTTCATTGATGTCATCACTTCAGAGTCGAGGCCTCGGAGGACCAGCAGAGCCCGGTGATAACGCCCAATGGCTGAGCGAATGTTCTTCTCTCGGTAGAAAGCGTTCCCTTCAGTTTTCATTTGGGCTGCGTCCTCCAGCAAAGTCCAAACCGGCTTTGTGGAAGTCTGTTTGTATCCGGAAAAGCTTGGTTCTGCTGCTGCTCCCTGCACATCCATACTCTCCTCTCCTGCCTCCATTTCTGCAATGGAGCTAGTCAGCTGTTCAGATGAATGTGTAAATATAAATTAATCAGTGAAGAAGCTGCTGGAGGGCAATTCATCCAAAATCAAACACATCAGTTCAAGCTCTTATTCATAGAAGGGATCTTGCTGAATTCCCTATCCAGTGAATGTTTTATTCATTTTTTAAACTTTAATTCAAAATCTTCTGTCTCCTTTCTTATGTAGTTGCATTAGGGATATTGTATGAACCAATAATTTTGAGGCTTAACCCATCCCATATGTCTCGTTTAAGCTTGTGGAGATGCAATATGCATAAACATTACGATATAAAATAATGCAACAAACCATTATATAAAATTATCCTGAACAACATGACATTTTGCTCAAATCTAAAATGAATGACAGCAGCCTGTTAATTTAAAACACATATAGTTCGCAAACAGTTCTACTCTGTGAGGTACAAACACGCACACACACACACACACTCTTCAATCAGGAAATCTATTGGATTCTGATATGATTTGTACTGATTTTTGAAGCATCCAAGCATTTCTTTTTCTGTCAAAGGGGATAGTCTTCTAAGGGATTTTATTGGAATCAGAGAAGACTCATTTCCAATATGTAAGTGGAAATCCTATAACAACCCAAACCTCTTCATAAAGAATTCCTTTTGTTGGATTAATGTTGGAACCAGTAAAATAAAAGCAGATTCCCAGTAAGACTGACCAAACGTTCTTCTTATAGGATTCCTGAAGGACTTTTTGACTAGGGAGGACATCAAGTTCACTGATATTAGCAAATTCCATGAGCTTAGTGTACGAGAAGTATGGGTCCATTGTAAACAACAACTATTTCCATGTTGCCAAGCAGATAACTAATATCTATATCGATCCCGGGGCGTTACTGTCCTAGTTTTATTGATATCTGGAAGATTTAAATTTAGGTTTACTGATCTTATACATTGAATTCTTGTCCGTCTAAATACTCCATAACAACGTATCATTAAAAGTGATATTTTTGGCCACCTCAACCCCACGCTGAGAACACTTCACGTCAAATGCCGTGTTTCATTTGCATTTCGGCCACATTGGTATCATTAACTCGTGTGTGCGTCGTATTTGTGTTTTTTGCTTAAGGTATGTTAGCTTGCATCGCTATGCTAACACCCAGAGCAGCAGAATCGGGGTTGCTAGGTAGCAGACGTCATAACTCGAAGACGTCATTGATATTGAACATTCTAAACGGTCTTCAACGAACACGTTAACGGTTTGCGCCTACAGCTAACGGAGCTAGCGACGTTACTATGCTAACCTCACCTGCTCGTACTCTGGCGAACTCCCATTACATTCAATTCAGGGATGTCTACACATTTTAATGGTTCGTTGCGTGAAAGTGCGTGATGTGTAAATTGTTCTGCGTCGTCTCACCTTACACGCCACTGTAAAGATAGTCAACGGGCGGCTACTTCCCGCAGTTGACAGTCATTCTGTTGCCGTACAGGCGCTTCCTTGTTTTCAATGAAGTGGTCAAAACTTCAACTCCACGCAGCACTACTGCCACCGTGAGGCCGAACCAGGTAATGTCCCCACATAAACACAACAACAATCTAAATGTTTATGTTCCATTTATTAAATTCAGACGTTTACCCAGCTGATATGTTGGTTTGTCAGCAGGGTAACACAAAATCTACTAAACGGATTTCAATGAAACTTGGATGAAGGATGTCTCCCCACCGAGAATAGACCCCATTAACGTTTGCTGCCAATCTGGACAGAAATACTGATTTGTTTTCGACAGTTTTGTTTATCTCTGAGAAAATAATGCAGGGATCTTGATGAAGAAAATTCAGGCGTGATGGCATGGCATCTTTAAGTGAGTACAAAAGGAAGCGGTTCGGTCTTGTTGGAGGTACGTGTTCTGCTGAGTGCCATTCTAGTTCTTACCATTCTAGGGGCAGCTGTAGCTCAAGAGGTAGAGTGGGTTGTCTTGTAATCAGACTGATTCAAATCCCTGGCCCCCCAGCTGCATGTCAAAGTGTCCTTGAGCAAGATAATGAACCCCAAATTGCTCCTGACGAGCAGTTGGCACCTTGCATGGCACTTGAATGTTGTAAAACAACTTTCAGCAGTCTGTAGACTGGAAAACCACTTTAGAAATGCAAGTCCATTTGGTAATTAAGGCTACTTTTTGACCTCAAGAATGTGGAAACTCGGTGGGTGATGTGCTCTATAAATGTAGTTAATTTTAAAAACAAACTTTACTTGAAAACGTTATGACAGATCCGACATGATTAGTGCGACAACTTTCAATACGGTTTACACCACCAAATCAGACATAGACAAGAACCTTCCAAGATGAAGTAACCTAAAAATTAATTTGCCGAATGCAGAGCATCGATGGCTGTACTGTGTCATTTATAGACCAGCTTGCTATAGACAGTTTCACATGTTCATTAATTTACCTTCAAGCTTATTTGAGCTTTTATTGGTTGTTTGATAATTACACATAAAATTACATTTGTGTCATGAACGAGTAACATAAGTCAAGAGGACCAGTTTCTTGATCCCCAATTAAATAGAAATAAAACATTACACCAAAGCACAGTAGAAGTAGCAAAGTGATGACCTCTTGTGGCATCTTGTGGCCTAGATCAAATAATTGATATAATTACAGAGACATGGTAATAACGCTCCAAAAGACATCCTATAAAAAAAAAATTTCTTTTTTCAGTCCTGCAGATTTGTCGCCAACATTAATTCCATTTTATTCTGAACTTCGGCTTTCTCCTTTTCATCTCTTTTGGCAGTCCCATGGCTCACTAAAACTTGAAAGGATGTCATTTTTTTGGTTTTTACTTTAAATATGTCCCACCTCTCAGGAATCACTCCTTTATTGAAGAGCAGTGAAGCCAGATAGGACAACAACAGAGTGACAAAGATAGTGGACAACATGCAGATTGTCCTAACAGGAGAGTGCTGGATATAAACACCATCCTCAAGAGTGCAACCTGGGAAGTGGAGAATGACTGGCAACCCTATCAATGGCTCGCCACTCAGCACTCTCATCAGCACTCCAACCAGCAAGCCCATGATGGAGCCATAGCCATTGGAGATGTTACAGAAGAGGACGCAGATGAGTTGAGGGAACATGATGGTGTAGGTTATGTCTGAGCCCAGAATCCATAAAACCATGATGCTGTTTTGTAAGAAGGTGAGTGATGTGCCAGCCAAGCCCACCAACACCACGGTGGCCCGGATCACCCACTGGAGCTCTCGATCTGATGCCTGCAAGGGGAAAAAAACTTGAAACTGAAACAGAAAGAAACAGCCATGATTCTGTTCTTCTCCTCTGGTCTCCTCTTACCTTGGTCCTCAGGATGTTCTTATAGATGTTGGATGTGAAGATGGAGGCGGAGGACAATAAAGCAGAGTCTGTAGATGACATCACCGCAGCAGCTATTGCTCCGATACCGATGATGGAGATGTAGTTTGGCGTGAGATACTGCAGAGCAATGGGCAGAATCTGACTGGCTTCACCGCGCTCGTACGGGGACGGGGATCCATACGTGGTCATGTTCCAATCTGATGCCAACAAAGTAAAGATGTGACATAAATCATCATGGTCTCACTATTTTTTTTTACTGAATTCTATCGCTGTACCTGTTGATGCCGCTACTGCTCCGATCAAAATTGACGGGACTCCAAGTATGAGGACGAGGGCAGCTGCAATAAAGCAGGTGATCCTGGCAGTGGCTGACGAAGAAGCTGACAGGGTCCTCTGGTGGAAGCTTTGATATCCAAGGTTACCTAGAGACTTATAAATAAAACAAAGAAAACCACTCTTTCTATATATTCACTGATTGTTACAAGTTAGCTACGCTATGCTTGTCAGTGTTTGCACTGCTATCACAGGAGCTTTGGAGGGCCTGGAGGAGAATATCGGACATGGACTTGAATTTTTGCTGAGGTGAAGAGACCAAAGTGGACATTGACGTAGGGGGCGGAGAAAAGAAAAAGAGAAAGGGACCAGGCAGGAGGATGAACTAGTGTATATGTCAGACTGGCTGGTGGAAGCGTTTGGGAACTACAAGGCTGCAAAACAGACGCCAAACTGGACTCGTTGCTGTTGAATAGTAAGCAATATGAGCTTGCTTGCTAAGTTACATGTCTCTCGTTGTTCCACTTCTTTGCTGTTTGGGGTTTAGCCGGTAGTATGCTATAGTCAGGTATCGTCTCTGCTTCAGGTCATGTTGACTTGGTGTGCTGTTAAACCATACAAATATCCATGTGTGATTATATGTTAAACCTATGTGATATACCAATTCAAATTTCCATGTGAAACCCATGAATTGGTGTATGTATGTTGTACGGGCGCTGCTGCCTTGTTTTCTGACAAAGTGGTTAAAACTTCTACAATATGTTGCAACAAGGCCAAATCAGGAATCAGGACAAACTAATCCTCCTCTGCAGTCCTTACCAATATTAAGAAATTATCAATCCACCTCCACGCTGTGTCTCCATCCACTGAACCGATCCACGGGTCCTGGTAGGTGAAGTTGAAAGCAGTCTTGGTGATGTCAACTGAATGGGGGTTTGTCAGGATGAAGGGGACGCATAACCACTACAGAAAAGACAAAGAAGGTTTTCATTGGCTAAGGTAAAGTAGTGTGACAGGTCAGATCAGGTTACTTGCTTGGCAGGATTCCAGGGAGTCACCACAAACTTTTTATGAGATCTGATAAGAGACAAGACGTTGTGTCCCTCATAAGAAAAATTTAATTTGGGACGCACTTTAGCTCAGTTGGGAAAGCAGGCGTCACATGTACAGAGGCTCTGTCCTCGCTGCAGCAGAACCGGGCTCTACTCCCGGCCTGGGGACCATTTGCTGCGTGTCACTCCCCCTCTCTCTCACCCTGTTTCCTGTCACCTCTTCAGCTGTACTATCAATAAAGCCATAAAAAGGCCAAAAAAGAAAAATAAATAAATAAATAATTTGCTGTACAAATGAACTCAACAATAAAGCTGATTTGTACAAGCTTCAAATGTTGAAGTGTTGAGTGAGGAACTCACCAAACTGACAAATATAAGGGTCAGCTGTATGATGTCTGTGTAGGCCACAGAGTAGAGGCCTCCCATCAGTGTGTAGACGATGGCTACAGCAGCAGAGATCCAAATACAAAGAGTGTAGGGCAGATCCAGGATCACACTCATAGTTGCACCTATGAAGTCACACCGACACGTGTACAAATTGAATACATTGAACACTATTTCAAACTGATTCCTTGTTCTTTTTAAAATATCCACTGTGCATATCAAGATGAATAAATCTTCAGTTCAGTTCAAAACAGATCATGGTCATAGTTGATTATTGTAAACCTATTGTTCTACTCAACTTTTATTGTTGCATTGTAATATTTTATGATTTCATTTAGGTGTGTAAAACTGGGATGTAGAATAATTGCACCATAGACTACAATTCCCCAAATTTTGCAGGCTAACAAGTTTTTGAATTTAACAGCTGTCGAGTCTCTGCTAATGTTAAATCTATTGACAGATGTCAGGAGGTTCACAGCATTGCATAAGTTGTAAACCTGCTTCAGCATGTCACCAGGTAATTTTCCTGAAAAGATTATTCAGTCCTGAATACAAAATGCTTGTTTCGCTCCTGAGAATATACACTGGTGGTGCATAGCAAGACTGCAAGTGACAGGCTTGTAATTACATGTTCCAGCAAATGAATAACAAGTTCATGATATATATGCTCATTGAGAGATGGTGCATGATAAATTATTGCAAATGGAAAAAGAATGTGAGAAAACCTGTATCAGTGTCACTTACCTAAACCAATAAGAGTTCCTGTAACCCAGATTATATCAGATATCAGCAGCGCTACAGACAGAACTCCACTTATCAGATTTCCATACTTGATCTGGAAGGGGTCCATCATCGTCACATATTTTCTGTCTCTCATTGTCTTTGCGAAGAAGAGCCCACCTTAATAATCAAATCACACAAAGGGAGACAGATCTGTGGCGCTGCATGTAATCCTGCATTTTGTCACATTAGCATTGCACTCCATCAACACATTTCTATGAACATTTGGTAGTAAATAGAGACAAAGTGACGCCCCTTTCGTTTGAGTTGTGCAACGAGCTACACCTATGATGTTTCTCAATATTAAAGATGACTCTCCAAGTCAGAAAAAGTCGCAGTTTGTTAAATTATCATCAAGTCATCAACTACATCAGAACTTCATGGTCTCGCTCAACACACATCACCAACACCAATATGGCCGGCAACTCAATACAGGGTTTAAGTAGTTTTGGTGAGCGTTCAACGAGACGACGTCACTGACACGACTGCCGGCTGTGTAGTTTTTATAACCATGAATTTTCACAGTCTTATATTCTATTAGTTTTACAAGAAACTGCAACTGTCTTGAGTTGGAAATGTATCGTTTAAATTCACTGCACAATACAAGCAGGATCAAAATGTAATTTGTCTCTCTCCATTCACTTCCATACAAAGTCCCACGAGGGAAACTAGAAGGGCTAGTTAGTATTAGTGTCTAAAGAAAAATGAGCTGTTTCCACCGTTGCCGTCCTCCTGAATGTTCCTATAGTGCACAAAAACATGGCAGACTTTTGTTTTGTTTTGTGACTTCTCGTTCTTCGTCTTTGAGGTTCATAAGCAGTCTGCAATCAACTGGTTCTGTTATGTGTTCACCACCTGCGATGGAAATTCTGTAGAGCTGGTGGCCCAATGTCTCAAGAAGCAGCATTTATTGACAGGCTTGATCAAGGGGAATAATAGAGACCACAGTGTACAGTGTGCCAGCCACTACCATTCTGATGAGGTACCCAGTCAGTGGTCTCTTTAACCCATCGCTGGATGTCCATGTTTACTGAAGAGTGAGCTTGGTTAACCTTGGTGATACTGTATGTTTTTGGGATGACTCATATGCATTCTGTGCACAGACAAAACAATCAGTCGAACCTGAGATGTGTTGCTTCACATTTTTAAAGTTTTGTTTAGAAAAATTAGGATATTCAGTATAACAATTAGAGAAAAACTAAAAACAAAAAAACCTGTCCTACCAACAATGAAAGACGTAGCAGCTGTTACTGGAATGACAGCCCAGGTCAGTCCCATGGTTGGAGTGTACACCGCCTCTGCCAGACCGACGATGAAGCCCCCTCCAACAAATGTAGCTGTAGGAAGCATGTGTAAGCAACATCCACAAACACACACCTCCACGTATATACTGTAAAACATATCCCAAAGAAAGAAATACACAAAAAAGTAAATCTGACGATGATAGCACTGTTCTGTTTGGTGCATTAAAGATTGAAAAATTCAGAGAAACATTGAAAGGATGTTGTGCCCGCAAAGGTGAGGGTCTGCTTGTGAGATTTTAATTTTATTGCAGCATTTCTTTACAAACCTGTCGACTTACTAATGAAGGTCAATAAAAAGGTGCAGATGTGTTCTAACATACTCAAGTTGTTACCAGTTTGTTGCTAATGCTGGCAAACATTACAGTATTAATGATGGGTAGCTGACGTGGATGTTGCCTACATTAGCTAACGTTAATGTTGCTAATGCTAAAGCTAGCTAAAGTTAGGGCAGTACGACGCTGTTATACGATTGGCTCTCAAACCTTGTCAGAAGCTGGGACCAACTTCTTACACACAGGTAAACAAACAACATTTCTTAATGTGCTACAACTTGATGTAAATAAAACTGTGTGAAAAACTATAATAGGCATCACAGTGGATTCTCATTGTCACATTATCTTTGATTTAAAAAAATAAGGAAGTTACCTGAAACTACCGCCTCCATCACACACTCACCTGTCATGGTGAATACTCCTACCGCAAGGCTTATCCCTCTGTTGCCCAGCAGACTGACCTCTGTCTGGTCTGCCTGGCTGCTCTTCTTCACCCGCTTGGACTTCATGGAGGCCCAGATGCCGGTCCCCAGCACCAGCAGGTAGAAGAACACCATCACCACCACTCCTGGGACGTTCAGGCTCATAGTGTGACTGCCTGTGTCTCCCTCGCTGCATTTATTGCCAGTGGGACTGGATTTCAGCTAGAAAAAACTAACAGGAGTCAATCACTTACATTTGTTGGTTTATATTATGGCCATCGCCAAGCTCTGCCTCCATAGTGTGTTTGTGTGTGTGTGTGTTACCGTTTCTGCCTGTACAGCAGTTGGTATGATTTCACGATGCGGGTTTCAATTCAATTTCAATTTCAATTGAGCAGCACGCCACTGTGTCTCTCGAAATTGTACAGATTGTGAATGAGACACTTTTTAATTGTCTGCGGACTGGGCCAGGCATAGCTAGAATATAGTACTGATCACACACACTTGCAGTTTTCTCATTGTTAGATCCACTAGGTGGAGTGGTGCTGTTTTTACTGTTTTTATGCCTTTTCCTGGGCTTCCATCTGGAGACGGGCATGGCGTACTTTTAAACAGGCCTTGTCTCTGGACCCAGTACTAGCTGAAGACAGAGGATCGTAGCGAGGAGGTTCAAAGCCTGGCAGTGTAAATGGAGTTTTCATCCACTCATCTGCCTCACCCTCCACTCCCGAGAAAGCTTGAGCACCATGAGGATCACCCTCAAGCTTTCGGCTACCGGCCACTTCACTCAGGGTGCCATCCTCCAGCACAGCGGGTTCTAACTGCTAGTACCACAATCACCTTCAATTCCACCATTTACAGATAATTAGAGTTTTAATCTCCTTCTTAAGTAATTGTTTAGTGTATGTGATACTGAAGTGATCCGCTATTTGAGCCAACTCATCTTTATGGCAACTGTCAATTAATCTGAGTGAAGGATAGGCCAAAAAATACTGTAATGCCTATTTAGATGACCTTACTGTGTACACCTCCACTTGGGAGGAGCACATGAAGATCCTTGAGCAAGTGTTCACTCGGCTCGCTGAAGCGTCGCTCATACTAAACCTAGCAAAGTGCGAATTTGGAAAAGCAACTGTACTTAGGAAGACAGGTGGGCCAAGGTCAGGTGCTCCTCCTAGTGGCTAAAGTATCGGCCATATCAGAGTGTTCAGTTCCCGCCACTAGGAGAGCTCTTCGCAGGTTCTTAGGCATGGCAGGTTACTATGAGTTTCTGCCGTAACTTTTCCACCATTATCCATCCACTAACCACTCTGCTTAGTCCTAAAGTAGATGCGAAAAAAAGTGTGAAATCTCTCTTAAGCCACGCCCCTGCTTGCTGCATCTGACATCTCCAGACCTTTCCAGTTGGAGGTTGATGCCAGCGCTGTTGGAACTGGTGCTGTGTTATTGCAGGAGGATGCTGATGGGGTTGACCACCCTGTGTCTTACTTTTGGCGTAAGTTCCACAACATGTTTTTGGTCTGGAGTAAGTAGGGAAGTAGACGGGGAGGTTTTATTTTCATTTTGTTGTAGCAACAGTAGCTCCGTTTTACGAGTCCTCTTATGGTTCTATTTGTCCGTTGATTTAAGCAGCACTCACAGGCCCTCTGTCCTTTGTCTTTATTGTTTCTCTTTTGCTGACAATGCCGCTTCTGGTGAATGAATAACTTTAATTTACCAAGTAAACCTGGTTTTATGTTGCGTCACTTTCCCCTAACAAGCTGGGCCGTAGCAGTTTATTAACTGTAATTTTTTTCTGTACACTGGGAACAAACCCTGTACACTTTGTGGTAACTCATGAACAGTTGCTGCTTATTGACTTTGGACTTTTACAAGCCAGGAGGATAACTGCATTGTAGTGGAGAAGTATGGATACACACTCTATTAGAATGTGGACAAGGGAACATACGGCCTGTCTAGCTTTGGAGAGACTAGCATATATTGTAAAAAGGAAATCTGATTAATTTGAAACTTTCTCTAAGTTATACACTGCGGGGATTTTATTTTAAATGATTTAACTGCATTGTATTTTATTTGATTTAAGTTACTATTGCCAGATTGGGGGATAATGTGTTTAATTCATCTTTTAAAATGTTCATGTTTAAGTGATATAAAAATCTTGCAAACGATATATTTAAACCCATCCAATCTTTTCATGGTGTCTACCGATGGAGTTACGTGTGTACATGTCGGTTTTGACGATGTGCTTGCTAGATAAGTGAAGTAAGTAGGAGTGTCATGCATTGCATCTACTATCTCTTTTTTGATACCGCCTAGGAGAAACTTTTGGGGGTTAAAAAAGTCCATCTACTGTATGATTCACTTATGTTATTTATCTGTTGTATATAGATTTTTAAAATCTTCATCTTCAAATAACATTATAAAGCTCTGTCAAATGACCTGAGCGCGGAAATGAATGCAACACATTTACATGTTTTTTACTTTTAGTCACTACATTTAAGTGATAACTATAGTTACTAGTACATTGCAGTTGAATTCACAGCCATTTACATTTAAGAAGTTCTGATTCAGAATCAGTCATTGAATCAATTTAGACACTTTAAGCTTTTTATTGTATTCAAATGTATGATCGGGGGTGTTTTCTCTGGGTGAAATTGTAAATTGTATCAAAACACCTGTTAAACTGTTCCAAAAAACATGAAATATCTGCAGAGCAGTTCAGTGTGAACACAGCAGGCGGTGTAGAGCAAGCCTTATTGCAGCTCTTTTAAAGGTATTATCAGTTGGCTGCAGTTGTCGTAAAACAGATGTCCACTATACCAGAGTGAGATTAATGTTGCAAACAGCTATCAACCTAAGTTCAACAGAGACTTCAACTTTAATGTAGGCTGTTTAGTCACATGGCTGCTAACTGTGACTAATACAAAAAAAACATAATCAACATCAGTGTTTGAACTTACCTCTCTGCTGTGCGTCTGCTGGATTTTGAGGAGTCAGAACTCATCTGACAGGTCCGTCTGTCTCTGTCTCTGTCTCTGTCTCTCTCTCTCTCTCTGTCTGTCTGTCGATGTGAGAGGAGGAGTAATTAACAACTGTCACTTTTCTGAGAGAAAACCAGACCCTGGTTTCTGTACCTGTGACATTGCCTCAAAAATGTCCCCAATGTTGGGACACTACATTCCTTGAGGAGACCACTTTGTTCAAGTATCAGGTTCAAGACCAGGTCAGTCATATTCAGACAATAAATTCATGTATAAGGTGCTGCTCTGTCATGACTGTTCAGTCTAAACTGCAGATACAAAAGTAACTTGCACTTGCTATACTGGTATTGAGCACCTGTGTATATGAATACTCTCATACACAGACCTACATACTTCACTTGCACATTCACATATACTGATACTGGGCACATGCACACGCATGAGTATTCTCAGTAGTGTATATATATGTATGTGCAAGCTCAGCATGTATGTATGTTAGTATGAATAATTTTTTTCTTTCAATAAAATGTGTCAGGATGGAATTTAACAATCTTGTGAGCAACTTAAGGCGTGGTGCAACTCATCTTTTACTAACACATTAACTGCATTACTTTCTATCGTTTTCAAAGAACGACAGGCTAGAACACGGTGACTCTTTGTGCACCTGACAATAAACTGCAATTAAAAAACAATTCTAGTACTTACCATTCTAGAGGCGGCTGTAGCTCAGGAGGTAGAGTGGGTCGTCTAGTAATCGGACTAGTTCGAATCCCTGGCTCCCCCAACTGCATGTTGAAGTGTCCTTGAGCAAGATACTGAACCCCAAATTGCTCCTGATGAGCAGTTGGCACCTTGCATGGCAGCCTCTGCCATTAGTGTATGAATGTGTGTGTGAATAGGTGAATATGACAAGTGTTGTAAAAGCGGTTTGAGTGATCTGTAGACTGGAAAAGCACTTTAGAAATGCAAGTCCATTTGGTAATTAAGGCTAATTTTTGACCTCAAGATTGTGGGAACGCCATGGGTGATGTGCACTATAAATGAAGTTTACAAACATAAGAACTAAATTCAGAATGCATGTTTATTTATTGACCTTCTAGCTTATTTGAACCAGTAACATAAGTCAAGAGGCTCAGTTTATTGATCCCCAATTAAATAGAACTAAAACATTACACCAAAGCACAGTAGAAGTTGCAAAGTGATGACTTCTTGTGGCATCTTGTGGCCTAGATCAAATAATTGATATAATTACAGAGACATGGTAATATAGCTCCAAAAGACATCCCATAAAACCATTTCTTTTTTCAGTCCTGCAGATTTGTCGTCAACATTAATTCCATCTCATTTTGAACTTCGGCTTTCTCCTTTTCATCTCTTTTGGCGGTCCGATGGCTCCCTAAAACTTGAAGGGATGTCAGTTTTTTGGTTTTCACTTTAAATACATCCCACCTCTCAGGAATCACTCCTTTATTGAAGAGCAGTGAAGCCAGATAGGACAACAACAGAGTGACACAGATAGTGGACAACATGCAGATTGTCCTAACAGGAGAGTGCTGGATATAAACACCATCCTCAAGAGTGCAACCTGGGAAGTGGAGAATGACTGGCAACCCTATCAATGGCTCGCCACTCAGCACTCTCATCAGCACTCCAACCAGCAAGCCCATGATGGAGCCATAGCCATTGGAGATGTTACAGAAGAGGACGCAGATGAGTTGAGGGAACATGATGGTGTAGGTTATGTCTGAGCCCAGAATCCATAAAACCATGATGCTTTTCTGTAAGAAGGTGAATCACGTGCCAGCCAAGCCCACCAACACCACGGTGGCCCGGATCACCCACTGGAGCTCTCGATCTGATGCCTGGAGGGGAAAGAAGAACCTTGAAGCAGAAACAGAAAGAAACAGCCATGATTCTGTTCTTCTCCTTTGGTCTCCTCTTACCCTGGTCCTCAGGATGTTCTTATAGATGTTGGATGTGAAGATGGAGGCGGAGGACAATAAAGCAGAGTCTGTAGATGACATCACCGCAGCAGCTATTGCTCCGATACCGATGATGGAGATGTAGTTTGGTGCGAAGTGCTGCAGAGCAATGGGCAGAATCTGACTGGCTTCACCGCGCTCGTACGGGGACGGGGATCCATACGTGGTCATGTTCCAATCTGATGCCAACAAAGTAGATATGACATAAGTCACTATGGTCTCACTATTTTCTTATGCTCAATTCTATCGCTGTACCTGTTGATGCCGCTACTGCTCCGATCAAAATTGACGGGACTCCAAGTATGAGGACGAGGGCAGCTGCAATAAAGCAGGTGATCCTGGCAGTGGCTGACGAAGAAGCTGACAGGGTCCTCTGGTGGAAGCTTTGACATCCCAGGTTACCTAGAGACTTATATGAAAATAAAACAAAGAAAACCACTCTTTCTATATATTCAAGATGAGAAGAAAAAGGGAGATGGACCAAGCAAGAGAATGAACTAGAGTACGTCTCAGACTGGCTGGCAAGAGCGTTTGCGAACTAAAAGGCTGCAAGACAGACACCCAGCTGGACTTGTTGCTGTTGAATAGTACGTAATTTTAACTTCCTTGCTAAGTTGCATGTCTTTCGTTGTTCCACTTGTTTGATGTTTGACTGTGCTCGTAAAGTTGTTGCAAGTTTTTTAGCATAAGCCCAGCCCATTAAGACAGGGGTTTAGCCAGTAGTATGTTATAGTCAGGTATCGTTGTCTCTGCTTCAGGTCATGTTGACTTGGTGTGCTGTTACATAAATGTCCATGTAAACCATGTGTGATTACATGTTAAACCCATGTGATATACCAATTCAAATTTCCATGTGAAACCCATGAATTGATGTATATATGTTGTACAGTGGTTAAAACTTTGACAACATGAAGCAACAAGGCCAAATCTGGAATTGAAAAGATACTAGGACTGAAGCTAGAGATGGACCCAATGTCTTTCATTTTAGGCCTTCCTGCTAGTGACATTAACAATCAGAGACTGTATTGTATTTTCTCACATATGCAGCTAGGAAGAATATTTTATTGCAGTGGATAAGTAATAAAGGTCCAACTGTTTAGGGTTGGCATAAGGTGCTGTTTGATTTAGTGCCTCTACTAGACATTTAGACATATATAGTTCACTCAATATCAAAAAAAATTTGATTCGGAACATTATTTGAATTACTTGGACCCCAATGTCTCTGCCATTATGTGGAAAGGGTTTCCTGAAAAGTCTTTGGGGGGGGGGGGGGGGGCATACTGTTGTGTATTTATCATGTATTATTTTTATTTCTTCTTCCATGTGTAGAATTGTGTGTAACTGAGCTGGTGTGTGTGTGTGTGTGTTGTGTTTTCTTTTTGGTTTGTTTGGTTTGTTTTGTGTTTATCTGTCCTTGTTGTAAAACTGAAAATGAATAAATATATTCTTAAGAACAAGTTTTTCCACGACATGCGGCAACCTAATACAGATTCCTTCACTAGTCCTCAGTAACTGCATGTATAAAAACTAAGCAACATTACAAAATAACTGACTGTATGTCACACCCTCCACGTCTAGGGCCAGATAGTGGCAGCCTCTCTCTCCCTTTTTTTCCTCTCTCTCTTCTCCCTCTCTCTCTGGCAGGCGGGGCAGAGCGGACAGGCAGCCAAGCCCGCTCTTTCTCGTCCAGTCTGGTAGTATTTGTTATCCTGTCCCTGTCCAGTTCCTTGTAGACAGCGTTTTTGTTTCTCTCATTTTTCGTGGCTGTAGTCCTGATTCTCAGTTTTTATTGATAGCTCGAGTTTGTACCGAGTCTTTTTAAGTTTCACTTTCCCTTTTGGTTTATGTTAGCTGAGTTATTCCCCGCCAGCCTGAGTGATGTGTCACTCCTTTCTTGGTTCTGTTGTTTTAGTGAAGCCTTAATAAATCGTTTTGTTGTACTATCCCAGCTTTATGTCTCTTTGTCTCTTCTGCCCGTTTGAGCCTCTATTTCTGTGCCGTGACACTGTAGTCCTTACCAATAACAAGAAATTATCAATCCACCTCCACGCTGTGTCTCCATCCACTGAACCGATCCAGGGGGCCTGGTAGGTGAAGTTGAAAGCAGTCTTGGTGATGTCAGCTGAATGGGGGTTCGTCAGGATGAAGGGGACACATAACCACTTGTGAAAAAGACAAAGAAGGTTTAATTGGCTAAGGTAAAGTGGTATGAAAGGTTAGGTCAGGTTACTTGCTTGGCAGGATTCCAGGGAGTCAACATAAACTTTTTATAATATCTAAGACAAGATGTGTCCCTCATAAGAAAAAAATTTGCTGTACCAATGACCTCAACAACAAAACTGATTTATACAAGCTTCAAAATGTTGAAGTGTTGAGTGAGGAACTCACCAAACTGACAAATATGAGGGTCAGCTGTATGATGTCTGTGTAGGCCACAGAGTAGAGGCCTCCCATCAGTGTGTAGACGATGGCTACAGCAGCAGAGATCCAAATACAAAGAGTGTAGGGCAGATCCAGGATCACACTCATAGTTGCACCTATGAAGTCACACCGACACATGTACAAATTGAATACATTGAACACTATTTCAAACTGATTCCTTGTTCTTTTTAAAATATCCATTATGCATATCAAGATGAATACATCTTCAGTTGAGTTCAAAACAGATTGTGGTCATAGTTGATTATTGTAAACCTATTGTTCTACTCAACTTTTATTGTTGTATTGTAATATTTTATGATTTCATTTAGGTGTGTAAAACTGGGATGTAAAATAATTGCACCATAGAGTACATGACCCCAAATTGCATAGCAAGACTGCAAGTGACAGGCTTGTAATTACATGTTCCAGCAAATTAAGTTCATGATAAATATGCTCATTGAGAGATGGTGCAGAATGTATTATTGCAAGTGGAAAAAGAATGTGAGAAAACCTGTATCAGTGTCACTTACCTAAACCAATAAGAGTTCCTGTAACCCCGATTATATCAGAGATCAGCAGCACCACAGACAGAACTCCACTTATCAGATTTCCATACTTGATCTGGAAGGGGTCCATCATCGTCACATATTTTCTGTCTCTCATTGTCTTGGCGAAGAAGAGCCCACCTTAATAATCAAATCACACAAGGGGAGACAGATCTATGGCACTGCATGTAGCCCTGCATTTTGTCACGTTAGCATAGCACTCTATCAACACATTTCTATGAGCATTTGGTAGTAAATAAGCAGGCCCCTTCCGTTTGAGTTTTGCCAGTTAAACCAATTATGTTTCTCAATACAAAGATGACTTTTCAAGTCAGGAAAAGTCGCAGTTTCTTAAATTATCATGAAGTTCTGTGTGAAACTGCTCAACACACATCACCAACACCAATATGGCCGCCAACTCAATACAGGGTTTTAGTTACAGGTTTTGAACGAGCGTTCAACGAGACGACCTAACTAACACGACTGTTAGCTGTGTAGTCTTTATAACTGTAATGACTTCTCTAGTCAAACTGAGAACAATATATTTACTTATTGTAGCATCACTATGCTAAACGGTACGAAAGAAGACAGACCACCTTCAGGTGTACTTCCACACTGGTTTGTTTATTACTGAAGCGTACACATACCATTCAGTGTAGTAGAGCATCCCTTTCTGGTGTGGCAGAATATTACCAATACATCACAACTCCTCCCCTGTCCATGCTGGGTGTCGGTTGCACGTCAGCTGCAGTTTGGAATATGTAAGGGTGACATGCCATCATCTGGTCAGCATGCCGATTCCACCGGTGTGTTGATCCCACACTGACCTGGTAGGATACTCTACCAGCCTGTGATGTAACGGTTCTGGCTATCCACTTTTCCTCTCCCTTCCGGTAATCCCGGACAAGGACTGGATCGCCGATGCTTAATGTCCTGGCCTTAGAGCACACTGCCTTGTAGGTGCACTGGGCACCTTGTGCCTGATCCAACACAGCTGCCACACTTGGTTTTAGCAGGTCAAGGCGAGTGCGAAGCTTGCGGTGCAGAAACAGCATTGCAGGTGTCTCCTAAGTAGTTGTATGAGGCGTCTTCCTATACTGAAACAGGAAGGCATCAAGTCGCTTTTGAACAGCTGAAGTTCCCTTTGATGACTTAAGAGAATGTTGAAAGGTCTGTACGAATCGTTCAGCTGGGCCGTTAGTCGCAGGGTGGTCAAGGCAGCTGAGCGCACATGCTTAACGCCATTAGATGTCAAAAAGCTGGCAAACTCCTCCAACGTCAACTGTGGTCCATTATCGCTAACAAGCACTTCTTATCCCGAAAGGTAAACGATTGTAACAAAACATGCCTTTGTGTGTAGTGATAGTGAGATATTTCCCTGAATCTTCACTGACAGACACCTGGAGATAAGCCTGTGAAAGATAAAGCCGGATTGACTGTAACTTTGAAATCCCCACAGATTCTCACACCACCATTCTTCTTAACGGCAGGGACAATTGGGGTTGCCCACTCACTGAATTGAACTGGAGAGATCCAGTTGGAATAATCAATCAATTTCAGCTTCGACTTTCGGTCTCAATGCGTATGGGGCTACGCGTGCCTGACAGAACTTCGGGTGTTGATCAGGATTCAATGGCAGGGACCTTTCAAACCCCATCAGTGTTCCTAGGGTTTCACTGAAAACTTGGGCGTGACAGTTCAGAACATTTTCAAATGTCTCACAGGCCTTGTGCCCTGTTCTCATTGTCTTTATTTCACGCCAGTCAAGCTTTATGTTCCTTAGCCATTCACGGCCAAAGAGTGGGTGACTTCCCTTTCACAATGTATACGGGCAATCTGACCTTTTGTTTATTCATCTTCATCCATACTTTCACCCTGCCCTCTGGTAACAACACTTCCCCTGTGTAAGTTTTCAACACCACATTAGTCTTCCGTAAACATTCATGGGCAAATTTGGTTTTGTACATCTCCACTGAGATCACGGATACAGCTGCCCCGGTGTCAGGTTTCATTTTATTGAGATGACCTTCAATAATGGGTCTAATCCTCATCAAAGACGACACTGCATTTTCCTTTTTAACTGCCCTCAATGGCTCTGTGTCCTTCACCACTGCTGACACCATATGCAGTGTCAATTCAGAGTCTGAATCTGATGTGGACTCCCTTTCACTGCCAGTAGCATTAGCTCCCACTTTATGAATTTTTTCTCTTTTTTAAACTGTTTCCATGGTTTCATTTTGGTTTCATGTTTTTCTTGGGTGTGCTTTTGGTCACTCTTTTCATTTCTACACAAACAGGCAATATGGCCTCTCTTTTTAAGTTGTGGCATTGCTCCTCTCCGTATTAACAGTCTATTTCATTATGATTTGTCTTGCCACAACGAAAGCATTTGTCTCCGCCTTGTGGTGAAGAGACGGACACAACATGCCCTTTCAGAGAAGTTTTCAAGTGCTGAGATTCTCTAGCTACAGATTCCATTGACACCGAAATGTCTACAGCACGCTGAAAAGTTAATGCTTCTTTTGTTAATAGTTTTCTCTATCATGCAGAGCATCGTGCAAACTAGTGTCAAAATCACAGTCGGACAGCTTCTTTAAAATAGCCAGATACTGTGCAACACTCTCTCCCTCTTCCTGATTGCGTTTGTGCAAACGGAATCTCTCAGCAATTATAATGGGCTTCGGAGAGAAGTGCTCATTCAGAATTTTCACGAGGTCCGCGTACGGTTTACTTCCTGGGTTATCTGGAGCAAGCAAACTACGCGGCAGTCCATATGTTGTAGCCCCTATTACACTCAAAAATACAGCAACTTTTTTTGCTGCCGGGACATCATTGGCTTCGGCAAAATGTTGAAAACCTCTTGACATACGTCGACCATTGTTCAGTGGACTTGTCAAAGGCAATATGACCGATGAGCGCTGCCATTCTCGTGGTCCCTCTCCCATCGACAGTTTGGTTAACAGTGTCAATCCCCGCGACCTCGTCCTCATCTGACGGCATCAGTGGGTTACTACACTCGTCGCCAATTTGTAATGATTTCTCTAGTCAAACTGAGAACAATATAATAACTTATTGTAGCATCACTATACTAAATGGTACAAAAGAAGACCGAACTTCAGGTGTACTTCCACACTGGTTCGTTGATTACTGAGGCGTACACATACCAGTCAGTGTAGTAGAGCATCCCCTACTGGTGTGGCGGACTATTGCCAATACATCACAATAACCATGTATTTTCACCGTCTTATATTTCATTAGTTTTTGTGGAGGTGAGCATGGTCAAGGTGTGGCTGCAGGAGAGAGAGAGGTGTTGAGGGCTCAGGAGAGCAGCGCCAGGTGAATGAATAACAGCATATGGACTGCCGCGTAGATCAATTGGTTCTGTTTTGGATTCACCACCTGTGATGGAAATTTCGTAGAGCTGGTGACCTGGGCCCGTATTCACAAAGAATCTTAAGGCTAAAAGTAGCTCCTAACAGGCGAATTTAGGAGCAACTCCTAAAAATAATGGGCGTGTCAGTCGTAACTTTAGGACTCCTAATTTTTTAAAATAAGAGTTATTCACAAAACATTTTAAGCCTAAAAGTAGCACCTAAGTCTGGAAGACCTTAGAAGTAGTCCAGAGGACTCCTAACTCGCTAAGACCTGGTCACAGCCGAATGTTTTGGAG
Organism: Sparus aurata; assembly: GCF_900880675.1. Lineage (NCBI taxonomy): Eukaryota > Metazoa > Chordata > Actinopteri > Spariformes > Sparidae > Sparus > Sparus aurata. Next base: position 27,618,041 of record NC_044204.1, on the reverse strand, counting down.
ACGCTAAATAACAGGGAATGATGTCGGATGGACCGTGAAGGGACTGAAGTTGTGGTTGAGTTGGTCAGGGACGCAATAACGTTCCCAATCAACTGAAACAATTCAATAACACCGGAGTTAAAATGTTTGGCAACACTCCGGTATTTGGCTACAGGGAAAATGCAGCTCTTCGCACGAGACTAGTATTACCTGGGGACCTCAAGTGATTTAGAAATTATCCCACCACATCTACGCATAAGCGAAGTCTGTGTTTTAACTCAAATTTACTGACATTAACCCCGGGTCGATCGCACCAGAGCCCTTACTGGAGCAGCACAACGGTTAGATATGGATATTTTTAATATAATAACCGAGCCTGTTGAAAGATGGAAGAATGTTCCTTACCGCATGCTGCCATACATGTAATCCATCTAATCATCTTTCGAGATTTCGCTCTTCTGATGAGCCTCCTGAATTTGCGCCCAAAATGCTGTCGAAACTTTCATTCATAATTCCTAAAGCAGCCTCCATAATTCTCAACCGGGAAAAAGGCAGAAAAAAGACATGAAAAACACAAAAAACCTTAAGAAAAACAAAAAACGACCCCAAATCACAGAGATGCCGATTCGCATGGGACTAATATTATCACATGACTTCTGTGTTTGGTGAAATATGGTAGGAAATTTGCAGTGCGTTACTTTTTACAAAGTAAAAAGTGCGGCACTTAATTCTCCTCATAAATACATTTCTTTATCCAATATCTATTCATAGGCTTTGTCATGGGCTTGAAGGCGACTTCCTTATTTTCACTTAATGCATTGTGTAGCCTATGCAACTTTTCAATGGGCTGCCCTGTCACTCAACAACCAATCACCGTTGTCACCACTTCTAAGTGCATCCTTATAAAATGACGTCATCCATAGCAACAGAGAGTTACTTCGAGTTTAGGAGTTCAATGTTTTCATAACTGAAAGTAGGTCTCAGCGGCTTTGTGAATTACTTTTAAGAAACGACTCCAACATAAAAAGTCCGATTTAGGAGTACTCCTAACATTAAGATAAAAGTCTTTGTGAATACGGGCCCTGGTGTCTTTAGAAGCAGCATTTATTGACAGGCTAGATCAAGAGGAATAATAGAGACCACAGTGTACAGTGTGCCAGCCAATACCATTCTGATGAGGTACCCGATCAGTGGTCTCTTTAACCCATCGCTGTCCATGTTTTCTGAAGAGTGAGCTTGGTTAACCTTGGTGATACTGTATGTTTTTGGGATGACGCACATGCATTCTGTGCAAAGACAAAACAATCAGTCGAACCTGAGATGTGTTGCTTCAGTGATAACTGTATCTCCTGATAGCTTTACTCTAAACCTTGGTTTCCATGGAAATAGGGCTGTTTTTGCTTCAGATTTATTAATACAGCTTTGCCAAGCTTACAGATACAGAGCAGAAGAAGGTCACTAAATGAGGAGGGAAATTCCTTCACACCACCTCTTCTTCTTCTTCTTCTACTACTCTGTTTTACAGCCATGCATATTGTAACTTATACAAAATGCTATGCTTTGTTAGACCTTTATTTATTCATTTTAAAGTTTTGTTTAGAAAAGTTATGATATTCAGTATGACAATTAGAGGAAAAAAGAAATGTCCTACCAACAATGAAAGAAGTAGCAGGTGTAACTGGAGAGAAAGCCCAGGTCAGTCCCATGGTTGGAGTGTACACCGCCTCTGCCAGACCGACGATGAAGCCCCCTCCAACAAATGTAGCTGTAGGAAGCATGAGTAAGCAACATCCACATACACACACCTCCACGTATATACTCTAAACATATCCCAAAGAAAGAAATAAATGAAAAAGTAAATCTGATGATGATAGCACTGTTCTGTTTGGTGCATTAAAGATTGAAAAATTGAGAGAAACATCAAAAGGATGTTGTGACCGCACAGGTGAGGGTCTGCTTGTGAGATTTTAATTTTATTGCAGCATTTCTTTACAAACCTGTCGACTTACTAATGAAGGTCAATAAAAAGGTGCAGATGTGTTCTAACATACTGAAGTTGTTCCCAGTTTGTTGCTAATGCTAGCAGGCAAACATTACAGTATTAACGCTAGACAGCTGACGTGGATGTTGCCGACATTACCAAACATTATACGATTGGCTCTCAAACCTTGTTGGAAGCCGGGACCAACTGTCCAAATTCTTACACACAGGTAAACAAAACATTTTTGAACCTGCAAAATGTTTTAAATTATTGACTCACAGTCACAATAATGTTTTTAAGGAAAATAAATGCACCTTTCTACAAGCTCTTTAGACATATTCTTTTTTTTTCTTTTTTTTTAATGATTTGTCTTCATAAAAATGTTATCAATAAGACCTTCAACATCCCAGACCAGTGATTCTGGTTCTTAATGTGCTACAACTTGACGTATATAAAACTGTGTGAAAAACTATTATAGGCATCACAATGGATTCCAAGGGCGCCACACTGTGCCTCATTGTCACATTATCTTTGATTTAAAAAATAAGGAAGTTACCTGAAACTACCGCCTCCATCACACACTCACCTGTCATGGTGAATACTCCCACCGCAAGGCTTATCCCTCTGTTGCCCAGCAGACTGACCTCTGTCTGGTTTGCCTGGCTGCTCGTCTTCACCCGCTTGGACTTCATGGAGGCCCAGATGCCGGTCCCCAGCACCAGCAGGTAGAAGAACACCATCACCACCACTCCTGGGACGTTCAGGCTCATTGTCTGAGGATAACTGCATTGTTGTGGAGAAGTATAGATACACACTTTACTAGAATGTGGACAAGGGAACATACGGCCTGTCTAGCTTTGGAGAGACTAATGTATATTGTAAAAAAAGAAAGAAAAAAGCTTTGCTTGCTTATGGAGCCCTTACATAGACTTTTTGGAAACTTGTTACTTAGAACTCTGATTAATTTGGAATTATCTCTAAGTTATACACTGCGTGGATTTTATTTGAATCGTTTCTTTAATTATTCTTTTTATTTTGTATTTTTTAACTGTATTGTATTTTATTTGATTTAAGTTATTTTTGCCAGATTGGGGGATAATGTGATGATGTGAATATTGTGAATTTTTTAAATCTTCATCTTCAAATAACATTATAAATCTCTGTCAAATAAGGTTAGCGCAGAAATTAATGCAACACATTTACAAATATTTTTTAAACTTTTACTCCACTACATTTAAATGATAACTATAGTTATTAGAGCATTGCAGTTCAATTAACAGCCATTTATATTTAAGACGTTTTTAAGCTGTTATAAGTCATTGAATCAATTTAGACACTTAAAGCTTTTTATTGTATTCAAATGTAAAACAGCTGTCCATTATACCAGAGTGAGATTAATGTTGCAAACAGCTATCAATCTAAGTTCAACAGCAACTTCAACTTTAATGTAGGCTGTTTTGTTACTTGGCTGCTAACTGTGACTTTAAAATAATACCAAAAAAACATAATCAACATCAGTGTTTGAACTTACCTCCCTGCTGTGCGTCTGCTGGATTTTGAGGAGTAAACTCATCTGACATGTCCGTCTGTCTGTCTGTCTGACTTCTCTCTCTCTCTCTCTCTCTCTCTCTCTCTCTCTCTCTCTCTCTCTCTCTCTCTCTGTCTGCATCAGGATGTGAGAGGAGGAGTATTTAACAACTGTCACTTTTCTGAGAGAAAACCGACCCTGGTTCCTGTACCTGTGACTTTGCCTCAAAAATATCCCCAATGTTGGAACACTACATTCAAGTATCAGGTTTCCAGACCAGTTCAGTCATATTCAAACAATAGTTTCACATAGAAGGTGCTGCTCTCTCGTGACTTTTCTCAGTCTAGACCGTAAATACAAAAGTAACTTGCACTTACTATACTGGTATTGAGCACCTGCACGTATATGAATACTCTCATACACAGACCTACATACTTCACTAGCACATTCACATATACTAATACTTGGCACTTGCACACACATGAGTATTCTCAGTAGTGTATATGCATGTATGTGCAAGCTCAGCATGTGTGTATGTTAATATGAATAATTTTTTTTTTAAGTAAATCTCAAAGCTCATGTGCTGCATCATGATGGAAGTTAACAATCTTGTAAGCAACTTAAGTCATGGCGCAACTCATCTTTTTCCAACACATTAACTGTATTCCTTTATAAGGTTTACGAATAACGACAGCACTGGATACTGCATAACAGGCTAGATTAGGGTTATCTAGAACTGTTAAACACAGTTTCTCTGGCTCGCCTCAAGGCATGCTGGGGACCCAACTGAGTTAAATCTCAATGTAAACTTATATATTTGCTAAGGGTGATCCTCGGCTCAGAATAAAACCTGTATATCTCCTTTCTGCAAGTGGACGTTAATTTTGTTTGTTTGTTTTTGTTTTCACCATTTTTTTTTGTTTTCACCATTTTTTTTATATATATGTATGTATATAATTCTGGGACTCTGTGTGCACCAGACAATAAACTGCAATCAAAAAACAATGTGCAGTTAACATTTTTATAGAACTGCTCCAGTAAACTGAGAGCATATTGTAAAAATTTGGTAGGATCAGTGAATAATTATCTGTCACTCAGGATGTGATTGGTCACACTGACTGAACCTAATTCCTACCAGGGCTTCACCTAATGATTATTTTAGTTGTCTGTTAATCTGTTAAGTGTTTGTCAAGTAATAGATTAATTGATTGGTGTTAAAATGTCAGAAAATGTTAGAAGATCTTGATCAGTGTTAACCAGAGCTTAAATCAGGTTTGGTCCGCAAACCAAAGATATTCAGTCTCCAGTTTTCTTTTATTCTTCATCAGGCTGAATGGGTACAGAACTATCTGTAGAGTAGCTCTGTTTTCCAACTTGTTTGTTGTTCATCTGTCATTGTTCAAGCTAATGTATCCGTGGTTGGAGGATTTGGTTTGTCATTTTTACAGGAGAGGATAAAAAAACTTTAAAATAAGTACAAAGCAAACATGTATTGACTTTTTGGTCTGACAATAATGCAAGAGACTGAGCTTGTCAACAAACACTGCATCTGAGCATTTGTCTTTTATTGGCTTTAGATTTGGTAGATCAGGGTATGACAAAAACAACAAGCATTGCCACGTAAAAAGTGTTTAAGATCTGATGAAAGACAGCTGGTGGGGGAAATTGGTCGCTCCTGTCCTCTGCAGCGATAGCAGCTCGGTGCTAACTTACTTCGTGTTCCTCAGATTGTGAAATTTGGTGCTGGTGCTAACTGATCTGGAATACTACCAGGACCTTGTGTCACTGCAGTGAGGAGAAGTTGTTTGGGCCTGCAGTAAATGTAGCTTGCAGTTGTTGGGCCCAGAAGAATCCAGAAGAAGAGAACTTGAGGACAGGCAGTATGGCGTCATTTCAGTGCCAAAATCCGCGCGCATTAAAACCACTCTGCACGCTCACCGTCACTCTCTGTGCCTTCAACTCCCTCGCCTTTGCTGAGTTTTAGCTCCCACTGGTAATATTGTGTTAATTCATCATGAAATGCATTTAAACATGTAAATAGACAATGTTAAGGCGATAATAACAACGATCCTCACTGTTTCTAGGTGCAGGCTCAGATATGGCACTCTGCAGCAAGGACACCAGCCGCTGCGCAGCATCCTGCAACTCTCCCTATCGTAACAGTCCACATGGAGTAATATTAATACGAATGGGCCTACCATAAGCAGATCGTTTTGCTGACCGCAACATTAAGTAAAAGTTAACAAGACAACAACAACAACAACTACAACACACATTAGTCCTCATGGCTAACAGCAGGGAGGCTGTTTAACCCTGACCTGTGTATACTGGCTGCAACTTATGGAATCAAATTGTGACTAATATTTAAATTAAAATGCATTTGCAGAAATGCGATACAAGCTTGTACCTTAGACAGTATTTTCATGTCCACTCCAAGCAACCTTATTGGCTGATATGACGAGCACAGTTCTGGGTTTTTATTATTCTTTAGTATTAGGGTTATATTAGCCATATACATTGAGTCTGGGAGTTTGAAGTTCTCAACAGATTTATTGAAAACCCCTCAGTAGTATTTTATTGAACTTGCCTTTCAAAAAAATGTCAACTGGGAATCCATCTAACCCCGGGGATTTCCCTGAATGGAGTGAGGATATAGCCGTATCAATCTCAAATAAGGAAATGGGGCCCTCCAGTATATCAGCTTGATCATCTGACAATTGTGGGATATTTAAATTGTTTAGGAAGAAGCTTATTTAAGTCAATTTCTGAGCTATAGAATTTCTCATAAAAGCTTTTAAATTTATCATCAATCAGATGATTATTCACTTGGCGTTGGTTAATCTCATCTTGTATTTCAGAGTCCATTTTGAAATCTATGGTGAACGGCTTCTTCTGTGGGTCCCAACAACAAATTTGCTCCTGGGCATATCAAGTACAACACACAGCACACAAAAACAGAGACATCATAATGTAGCTCCCCACGAGACATCTCACTGAACCATTTCTCTTTCAGTCCTGCAGATTTGTGGTCAACATGGCTTCAGTGTCATTGTGAACTTCAGGTTTCTCCTTGTCTCTTAATGATGCCGAGTTGGATGTCGGTTTTTGGGTTTTCACTTTATAAACCTCCCACCTCTCAGGAATCACTCCTTTATTGAAGAGCAGTGAAGCCAGGTAGGAGAACATCAAAGTGGCAACCAGGTTGGACAACATGCAGATTGTCCTCACAGGAGAGTGCTGGACATAAACACTATCCTCAAGAGTGCAACCTGGGAAGTGGAGAATGACTGGCAACCCTATCGATGGCTCGCCACTCAGCACTCTCATCAGCACTCCAACAAGCAAGCCCATGATGGAGCCGTAGCCATTGGAGACGTCACAGAAGAGGACGCAGACGAGTTGAGGGAACATGATGGTGTAGGTTATGTCTGAGCCCAGGATCCAGAAAAACATGATGCTGTTCTGTAAGAAGGTGAGTGATGTGCCAGCCAAGCCCACCAACACCACGGTGGCACGGATCACCCACTGGAGCTCTCGATCTGATGCCTGCAAGGGGGAAAATCATTGAAGCTGAAACATAAAAGAAACAGCCATGATTCTGATCTTCTCCTCTGGTCTCCTCTTACCTTGGTCCTCAGGATGTTCTTATAGATGTTGGATGTGAAGATGGAGGCGGAGGACAATAAAGCAGCGTCCGTAGATGACATCACTGCAGCAGCTATTGCTCCGATACTGACGATGGAGATGTAGTTTGGTGCTAAGTGCTGCAGAGCAATGGGCAGAATCTGACTGCCTTCACCCCGCTCGTACGGGGACGGGGATCCATACGTGGTCATGTTCCAATCTGACGCCAAAAATGTGACATGAATAATGTGGTCTCACTAGTTTTTCTTCTTTTTAATTTTATCACTGTACCTGTTGATGCCGCGACAGCTCCAATCAAGACAGACGGGATTCCAAATACGAGGAGAAGGGGAGCTGCAATGAAGCAGCTGATCCTGGCTGTGAATGATGAGGAGGCTGACAAAATCCTCTGGTGGAAGGTCTGATATCCCAGATTACTTAGAGACTGGGAACAAAGAGAAAGGAATGTTCTACTGTTTGTTTCTTTTTGAAAAACTTTTTCTTTGAGCCTGCTAGTATCATTACGTTGAAAAAATGCATTACTTGTGATTAAAATAATGATTGTTGGAAATGTGTTGTATGAGCAACCCCCACAGATCTATTTGTTACTGTTTTCAGTCACCCACATGACAGTGAGAAAATGCAGAACCAAAACGCTGGATCAAGTGTCCTACAGGAGTATGTACTAGAGTCCGACCGATAAAGGATTTTTGGGGACGATACCGATACAAATATTTGGTGAGTTAAAAATCCGATATTCTGAGTTTTTATATGTATATATCATCATATATAGTCAATCCGTCGAGCGTGCACTTACTCCCTCACTGGCGGAGACGGAAACGTATTCCATTCCTTTTTTATTCATTTTGAGTCATACACGCTACAGTGCTGTGTGCTAAGGTGTCTGCTGTTGTTGCACAACATTAGGTGTGAGATGTGGAGCATGTTAAGACGTTTAAAACCCAGTGTAAAGTTCTGACCCCATGCTGTTAGCTGTCAATGCTAGGTCTCCGTTCACGGAGCTCTGTAATGGTTGGACCAAATGTGTCCGCGTCTTCGGTACTGGCAAGTCAAGGGTAGCTTGAGCAATGAAGCTGCATGTTTAAATCGACCGAAGTTCTCCTTTAAGTCCGTTTTTATTTAATTTTTTAAATATTCATTTATCGGCCATTATAAATGCAGATACCGATAGTTTGGAAAATGCCTAATATCGGCCGATAATATCGGCTCACCAATAAATCGGTCGGGCACTCTAGTATGTACAGTACAATTAAACAATGAAATGAGTCCAAAACAGCATCCCCTGAGGCAACCCACAAAACTAGTTGAGAGCAACTACTGCTTCACAAGTGCACATCCAGTAAGGACAAGTTATTCTGCAGCACATAGCAACCCAATGCAGATTCCTTCTTTAGTCATCAGTGACCGCATGTATACAAACCAAGCAACTTTACAAAATTACTGAATGTAGTCCTTACCAATAACAAGAAATTATCAATCCACCTCCACGCTGTGTCTCCATCCACTGAACCGATCCAGGGAGCCTGGTAGATGAAGTTGAAAGCGGTCTTGGTGATGTCAGCTGAGTGTTGGTACGTCAGGATGAAGGGAACACATAACCACTGCAGAAAAAACAATGAACCACAGACGTACATGTTTTGAAATGTGCATATTCAATTGATATTTCCACGTTTTGGAAGAAATTTTTTTTGATATAAGTTAAGAACTCACCAAACTAATGAATATGAGGGTCAGCTGTATGACGTCTGTGTAGGCCACAGAGTAGAGGCCTCCCATCAGTGTATAGACGATGGCTACAGCAGCAGAGATCCAAATACAAATGGTGTAGGGCAGATCCAGGATCACACTCATAGTTGCACCTATGAAGTTAAGCTCATGTACAAACTGAATACATTTAACACTATTTCAGAATAATTTCTCTTTCTGTTTACCATGAAATCCACTGTGCTCATCAGTGTGATTGAAGATGGACGATTTTTTTTCCGTTCATTAAAACAACAGATCATGGTCGTAGTTGGTTATCGTTACATATAATTTTCACGCTTAATTTTTCTAAGCTACAGTCAGGTCCATAAATATTGGGACATCGACACAATTCTCTTCTTTTTGGCTCTTGAAATGAAACGAACAAGATGTGCTCTAACTGCAGACTTTCAGCTTTAATTTGAGGTTATTTACATCCAAATCAAGTGAACGGTGTAGGATTTACAACAGTTTCTATACATGATTCCCACTTTTTAAGGGGCCAAAAGTAATGGGACAAACTAAACACTCATAAATCAAACTTTCAATGTTTAATACTTGGTTGCAAATTCTTTGCAGTCGATTACAGCCTGAAGTTTGGAAGGCATAGACATCACCAGACGCTGGGCTTCATCCCTGGTGATGCTCCACCAGGCCTTTACTGCAACGGTCTTCAGTTCCTGCTTGTTCTTGGGGCATTTTCCCTTCAGTTTGGTCCTCAGCAAATGAAATGCATGCTCAATTGGATTCAGGTCAGGTGATTGACTTGGCCATTGCATATCATTCCAATTATTTGCCTCAAAAAACTCTTGCAGTATGCTTTGGGTCATTGTCCATCTGCACTGTGAAGCGCCGTCCAATGAGTTCTGAAGCATTTGGCTGAATATGAGCAGATAATATTGATCGAAACACTTCAAGAATTCATCCTGCTGCTTTTGTCAGCAGTTACATAATCAATAAATACAAGGGAACTAGTTCCATTGGCAGTTCCTTTCCTTCTGCACACTCTTCTCTTCCCATCACTGTGGTACAAGTTGATCTGGGTCTCATCTGTCCATAGGTTGTTCTTCCAGAACTGTAAAGTCTTTTTTAGGTGTTGTTTGGCAAATTCTAATCTGGTCTTCCTGTTTTTGAGACTCACCAATGGTTTACATCTTGTGGTGAACCCTCTGAATTCACTCTGGTGAAGTCTTCTTTTGATTGTTGACTTTGAAACACATACACTTACCTCCTGGAGAGTGTTGTTGGTCTGGCCAACTGTTGTGAAGGGGTTTTTCTTCACCAGGCAAAGAATTATTCTGTCCACCACAGTTGTTTTCCGTGGTCTTCCAGGTCTTTTGGTGTTGCTGAGCTCACAGGTGCATTCTTTCTTTTTAAGAATGTTCCAAACAGTTGATTTGGCCACACCTAAGGTTTTTTGCTATTTCTCTGATGGGTTTGTTTAGATTTTTCAGCCTAATGATGGCTTGCTTCACTGACAGTGACAGCTCCTTGGATCTCATATTGAGAGGTAACAGCAACAGATTCCAAATGCAAATGTCACACCTGGAATCAACTCCAGACCTTTGACCTGCTTAATTGATGATGACATAACGAGGGAATAGCCCACACCTAAATACCCTCAAATTAAAGCTGAAAGTCTGCAGTTAAAGCACATCTTGTTCGTTTCATTTCATATCCATTGTAGTGGTGTATAGAGCCAAAAAGAAGAGAATTGTGTCGATGGCCCAATATTTATGGACCTGACTGTATATCGAAGCATTTCAGGGTTAAGTGTCAGTATTTAAAACTGGAATGTAAAGTATTCGAACCACAGTCTAACAAGCTGATAAACTGAAATGATTCAAGCATGCTTTCAGATTAAGTGCAAAAACTATTTGACAGGTGACAGGTTCACAGCATAACAAGATGTTTTTTTGTCCTGTCACGTCACGAAGGTATGGAAACATGTCCTGGAATTATTATTCTGTCACAAAAACACAATGCCTGCTGCTAAGCTTCGCAAGTGTAAAACAGATTTCATCACGTTTGTCACATTGCAATCAGTAATCCTAAAAATTGGGACTTTTAGAGAATACCTAAAAGAAAACCTATATCGACGCCCCTATTAACATGTTCAAGCAAACGAATGACAAGTTCATGGTTATTAGGTACAATGAAAGATGGTACAGAATGTATGAATGCAAATGGAAAGAGAATGTGAGAAAACCTGTATCATTGTCACTTACCTAAACCAATAAGAGTTCCTGTAACCCAGAGTATGTCAGCTATCAGCAGCGCCACAGATAGAACTCCACTTATCAGATTTCCATACTTGATCTGGAAGGGGTCCATCATCGTCACATATTTTCTGTCTCTCATTCTCTTGGCAAAGAAGAGCCCACCTTAATAATTAAATCACACAAAGGGAGACAGATCTGTGGCACTGCATGTACTCCTTCATTTTCTCTGTTTAAAGAGGAACACCAATTTGAGATTGCATATCTGTAACACTGTCACATTCAAGCATAATTTTTCTGAATAAAACATGTAAGCATCATAAACTTGTATTTGCCACAGAGATTATTTTCTGCAGCAATCCATAATCCAATTAAAAAATCTCATCGGTTTATCATGGAAGGAACGAGGACGCTGCTAACTTCCGTCAGTGAAGCAGCCTGATGTTAATGATTATTCTCTTTTGTTATTTCACAGACCACACACACACACAGAGGTGCTAATATTGATATTGATATGTTGATATTTTGCCCAGCTGTGACATCACATGGACTGAGACTGAAACATTTTAATATGTTATATGTTAATGAGAAATAAACGGAAAAACGTCTTACCAGCCACTAAAGACAGAGTGCCTCCTAATGGCACAACAGCCCAGGTCAGTCCCATGGTTGGATTGTACACCACCTCTGTCACACCAACGATGAAGCCTCCTCCAACCCATGTAGCTGCAGGAAGCATATGCATGGCTTTATTGACAGAAGGGCTGAAGAGGGTGACAGGAAACAGGGAGAGAGAGGGGGGAGTGACACGCAGCAAAGGGACCCAGGTCGGGAGTCAAACCCGGGTCCACTGCAGAGCCTCAGCACACAGGACGCCCGCTCTACCAACTGAGCTAAAAGGCGCCCCAGACATGCCTTCTCTGTTTGTTTTTTTCCCACTCCTACAGCGTGTTCTAGGTTCTTGTGCACACTACGTCACCATATCACACATTTTCAGTGTAACACAGACAGTTTGGAAAGTAATAATTGAGGAAGCACAGCTGCTCTGTTGTTGTTCAAGGTCCTGGGTCTGGAATGTGTGAGCTGAGCAATCAGAGGAGACTGGGTAGTCAGGAGGACTTAGTTATTCTACTTCTCTTTTGTCCAACCCATAGTGTGGGAAATCATGAAGTGATACAGCAGTAATGGTGTGTATGGCAGGCCGAAACAAACCTGTCAAGGTGAAGACTCCCACCGCAAGGCTGATCCCTCTGTTGCCCAGCAGACTGACCTCCGTCTGGTCTGCCTGGCTGCTCTTCTTCATCCGCTTGGACTTCATGGAGGCCCAGATGCCGGTGCCAAGCACCAGCAGGTAGAAGAACACCATCGACACCAGTCCTGGGACATTGAGGCTCATCGTGCACTGACTGATGGAGTGGCTGTCTGCATTCATTTCATGTTAAGACAATAAAGAACATAATTCAGTCACCAAATTACACCAACTGAGGAGTGGAAAAAAAACATGTGACCAACTTTTACTTGTGGGAGTGACAGACTTGCCTGATTTCCTCACTTCACTTATAGTGAGATAAGAAAAAGTACGAGTGGCATTCATTGACATCTGCCACAGCCTCTTTTTTGTTACTCGTGGCTTTAACACAACCATTAAGATAATATTTACTTTACCCATAGTGTGAATTATAGCTTTTTATCCACATGCTGTATCTTTTCAGTAGAGTTCGTTTTTGCGATCCCTCCTCTGCCACTTTATTTGTTGCAGCATTTGTGACCGTTTGAATGATAATCTGAGTCATGCCTGTCTTAAGTAAACAGCACCAATGTGTTTCCCCCGTGTTTAGAGTTATTTGACCACATAGGAGCTTCTGCCAAAAATGTGCAATTACCAAGTGGAAGGAGGCCTTCGATCTATCTATGTTTACAGAACAAGTGATAGGTTTCTGACCTATTTTACCTCTGAGTCCTCTGGCTACAGGGGAGAGGTTCTGCATCACCCCCCTTGCTATGTTATTAAACAGATAACCATGAATCAAAGCACTGAAACTGTAATATATAATTTGGACACTTGGGAAGACTTGTTAGGATTATCATGGCAACACTCTGTGCAGACAGACATGATGTTATGTTGCTCCTTCATGGCCATGTTCTATAAACTATCTCAACGTAAGTCATCGGTGTCTCTGAGTCTTCTTCATCTCTCCTGGAAGGTCAAGCGAGACAAAATTCCACAACAAGCAAGGGAACAGACTTTGACAAAAGACTGCTGCTCTCCACTGAGTGAACGCCTGCCTCTTCCCCTTCTTTGCCTCCTCCATCAGCTGGGTTCTCTCTTATGCTCTGTGATTTTCTGCAGTTATTCCGGTCGCTCCACTGTTACCTGGGGATACGACCAGGTAAAAACAATGCCTCTTCCTTAATTTTTTGCGGGAAAAATTGAGCTTGGTTGGCCAGCTAACTAGCCCAGTGAAGGTGAGGGTTATAGAGAACCAGTCTATCAATCTGTCCTCCCTAACTGTTCAGACTTCTCCAATGGGATTTTAAGGATGTGCCTATGGAATAAGCTGCTCACACATTGCTCTCAAAACATGTTGCAGCTCTCAGTTGGACATTCACTTGCGAATGCCAAAGTAAACTCAGCCCTTCCCCACCGGGCTAGGCATGGTCCAGTTCTCTTGTAAGGCAGATTTTCTTGTGGAAAAAAAAATGCCTCCCCCATGCACTCAGAAAACCTAATACCTGACATTTCTTGTAAAAACCAGCATGATGGGTCTTCAGCTTTGTAAAAGCAGATATCATACTTGTCGTTACACAGCCCGTGAAGGTGGTATACAGCTAGACTCAGAGTTAAGAACCTGGGGTTCACAAGTTTCATGGGGTGGAGACAGAAGAAAGGAAGTAATGTTCACCTAAGTACACCTGACATCCACCTGTCAATCATGCATTAATCCTGCTGGGTAAATTAATGTACTGTAAAACATTTTTTTTTATTATTTTCATATATTTTTAACATCTTAATTGGAAAGTAATGTTGGTAACTATAGCTGTCATAAAAAGTAAAAGTAAAAAACACTTAATGTTGTTGGAGTTTCAGAATAAAGTAACTGTAGAACAACACAGAAATACTCAGGTGATGTTAAAAGTTGGCTACCTCACACAGTAATGTCACTTGGATTTAACAGTTTTTAAACTGAAAAAAACAAAAGTCTCCCGCTTGTCATCCTCCTCCTTGCTCCCGACGAAAACATAATCAACATCAGTGTATGAACTTACCTCTATGCTGTGCATCTGCTGGATTTTGAGGAGTAGGTTGCAGGTCTGTTTCAAAATGAAGGAGAAAAGCATGGTAATTATCAGTCTCTGTGGGTGCGTTTTCACTCTGATAGTTACTAATTTATGCCCTCCTGCAATTAAAGAAATAATTCACAGAGGAGGTAAAAAGTGATAACCTTCAGTGATTACTCAGTACCTTACATGGGTAATAAAACAACCTAAAACAAGGTCACAGGTCACAGGTCACATTAAGTTAACAGTTATACTGAACATTCCTGTCTAAGACTTCAATTCACATCTCTCTTCATGAAGTACAACATTTCCATCACATACAGTGTTGAACTGTGACTTAAAAGGTTTCCCCTGGGGAAAAATAAAGTATATCTCTTGACATACGTACATACATACATACATACGTGTATTTATATATACATATATATATATATATATATATATATATATATATATATATATATATGTATACATATATATATACATACATATATATCAGTATGTATATATGTATATATATATATACATACATATATATCTGTATAGGACGCTGAATGTGCAAATGATTCCACTGATCATGGAGAGAAATTATGTCATCCTGGTGCCAAAGAGGGGTTGACAAAATCAGGACAAAAAACTCCTGCATACTGTTCACCTCACTTGCAATCAAAAATTAATTTTAATAACAACGTTTCAGTACAGTACAAAGGCCTTCGTCGGGTTATCTTACAAGATAATAGGAGGAAACTTCCTAATCTTAAAATAGGTTGGTAGACCCATGTGGACCAGTCAGATCACATTATAGACAAACATCATGCAAAATACTATCACACACATCTAGACCAAATCAGAAAATTCATACATCAAGAAAATATGTACAATTATTTGTGAGGAAAGATACAACAAATGGAATGGATAAGTGGGAAAAAACCATTACAAATAATTTTCATCCCATCAAAAAGTTACAGAACCACCATCTCACATTAAGAAGTAGTTCATCATTTAGAGCCCCCAGGAAACAAAGTCCAATATTTTATTAAAAACAAACATATATCAATAAAAGAGCACAAATTCAGTATAGAGTGGTGAAAAGAATCAATATTATATGGTATTATGATAAAACTTGGGATTTACACTGGATTTGCATAAATGCTGACCTATTTCCAGGTTTCGGGACTGCAAATTACACCACTCTATGAAATTCACATTACAAGAAAAATATAATAATGCTAGATTATCTGGAATTCAGTATGTGTCTGTGAAAAAGAGGGACTGGAAGATGTGGCGAGGAAGATGAATTTGTTTGATACTGTTTCTGTTCTTTGAAATATTAATGTTATGACATTAAAATGGTGCTTCAGTATGTGCTGCATTGATCCAACAAGGATCATGTAATAGCTGTTCAATGTGCACTTCCTGTTTTTCACCCTGGGAGGCAGCAACATTGTTTCTTTGTGCACGCATGCACGCACACACTCACACACACCCACACTAACACACAAAGAGATACCTATATATAGTACATGTTAGTGACATTGTGTGTTTTCATCTTCATGTTGAATAAAAGACTTTTGAACCTTCTTGCTGTCTATTTAATATTGTGTAAGAGTGAATGTTACCAACTTCTACACTGTCAAGAAATCCAAAATCCTTCAACCATTACTAGCTGTTATTAAATTTAACCTACAACTCAATTTTAGTGTTGCATAAACACTACTTCATTATGCCCAGTGTAATGCAAAGCCCAACATATGGAGCCCCATGTGAGGCATTGTACTGCTGGTAATCATTCATACATGGGCAATATTAATTTCAGCATAATTTGGACGGAACTAAAAATTCACATCTTGAACCCTTTAGCCCAAAATTCGCTATATTTAACCACTAGTCTACTACAGGAGTAGATGTTGATTTGCACTTACAAATAATTGCAGTGTGATGAGAATTGATTTATCAATCAAATTTATAACCCATTTGATCAACCAAAATGTTGTCGGTTATTAACTGCCACTTTGAGCCATTTACTAATGCTGTTATCGATACAAGTTGAAAGTGCTCTGTAGAAACTGTGAGAATTTCAGTTCAGCATTTGAAAATCCTGTATTCAATGCATTGTAGTCAAGTTGTCATAATTTGATGACAATTTAAGTGTTCTTCATGTTAATCACAGCATGCCACCCATTCTGTGATACACAGAAGTTTATATATGGCTGTTACTACCTTGCATTTCCGCCTGAGTAAGAAGCAGAGCCAGAGATGGAGCCACAGCGTGCTACCAGCCATGTGAAACATTGAACATTTTGAGCCAGACAACTGTGATCGCCATGTTGAGGTTTACCTGAGTTTACTTGACAATAATCAAATTGACTTGTGCCGTGCAACCCAGAGGGAGAAAGTTAAACTTGTGTGGAAGACCAGCTCTAAAGCTGTATGCAAGTTTATACAATCACAACCTCCCAATGTCAGAAGTGACTACAGAGAGCATTGTCAGGCATTGAAAGAAGAATTCCCTTCTACTGTTGATGAAGCCACAGTGATGGTTGCAGCCATCCAAGTTTAACATTCCCGTCGTAAGCATCCCAGAGATTATTTCATGCGTTTGAGGCATGCTTACTTTAAGGGCAAGAATGTACCAGGCTTAGAAGAGAACCCTACAATGAAGTCTTTGTTTGTGAATAACCTTCACCTGTGTGTTCACACTCGCGTTGCAATTAGGGTGGGTCAAGGAAACCTCTCACTGAATGAGATAAGGGTGATGACACAGGTGGTTTGGGAAACTGTTGTCACTTCCAAATCCATTGGTAAGACACCTCAGCATGAGCCATATGAAGAAATCTTGGCCCAGAATTATGACCAGCCAGCAAACTGCTCATATGATGACCACGGCTTCTCTGACCACAGTTCAGTGCACAGTCATAATTCCTTAGGTAGTGACAGCGCCTCAGAATTCCCTTCTGCATCCAGCTACATCCAGCCACAGTTTGAGCAAAACTTAAAGAGCTGCAGAGTTAGCCTCTGGTAACTAACAACTTGATCCATCCCTGTACTGACTGTTCACAAACAGTAACTCACTTTCTTACAGTTACAACAGGAAACCTTGGATTTATTAGCAACAGCAGCAAACTGATGCCAGCTTCTACACTGTCAAGAACTCCAAAATTCTTCAACCATTAACAGCTGTTATGGTCAATTTGGTTGTAGTTATTAAGTGAATTATTAATCACAGTTATAGTACAGTTTAGTACCTTTTAAAGAGACCGATTTGGTAAATTTGCTATGTTTTCCCTTCTTCAAGGGTGGTCCCCCGAGGTGATCTAATGTAAATTGGATCATACTATTTAACATAATTAATAATTATCCGTGATAATCATTAATTATTATTTAATGTTCCTCCTAATGCTACTACATAATTGTAACTTGTGTGATGCAGTGCACAACAGACCTACATACTTCACCAGCACATTCTCATATACTGATACTAGGCACTTGCACACATGAGTATTCTCAGTAGTGTATATGCATGTATGTTAGGGGTGGGCAGATCGATCCAGATATTGATAGTATCGATACCAAGGTGAGTATTGGTATCGGATCGATACTAGCATGATGAGATCGATATTTTCGTTGCTGTTTCTCTTCTATAAGTTCAGCAAATCACTCGTTTTTCTTCATAGAGTTTGTGTCAGCGCAGCGTCTCTCTTAGTCCTTATGCACAGCGCTCCTCTCCACCTGTCTCACTCCTCTCATCCAGGTTCACTGTGCCTCTCGCACCCCCCTCCTGCGCTGCCTGCCAGAGCAGAGATGGACTGGCGACCCTTAATGATGGCGGAGAGGAAGAGGAGTGCTATTTGGAGTTATTTCACAGTTTCAGACAGAGAAACTACTACCTGTGACGTATGCAGGAAAGCAATACGTTTCTGTGGTGACACTACTAATTTGTATACACATTTAAAAGCAGTACACCCAAAAGTTAATGCTGAGCTGCAAAGCAAATGGAGGGAGGAGGAGGAGGAGGGAGCCCCCCAAACCCTGGCACAGAGACAGACGTTACTGACAGAGACCTTTCAACAAAAACCTCAAAAATATCCAGGTAGCAATTTCTAGAAGTGAATGTTATTTCCAGCATTAATTACTGTTGTTAGTGTAACTGGTGATCAGCGATGTAATTTAAGCAGAGTGCTTAAACTATTATCATATATTCACAAAGTTAAAATAAATCTTAATTGTTTTCCTGGAACTCAAAAATATATGCTTATATATAGATATATAGCCTACCTCATACCTGTAGTATGAATATGGCAGAGTATAATAACCCTTTTGTATCTGCTGAAGGAACATCAGTATTCCTATTTAGGGTACAGGGTATAGGTTATAGATTTAATTATGTTACATTTTATTTTCTTATTGGCTAAAAACTTTGTCCTGTGTTTTATTATTATCATAATCATGATCAACTTATGAAATGCAAAAGTACAAAATCATTCAATGATCAGTAGTTTTCAAGTAAAAAGTATCGGTATCAGTATCGGTATCGGCAATACTGGCCCTGTAATTACTTGGTATCGAATCCATAGGCGGAAATCCTGGGGGGGACAGGGGGGACATGTCCCCCTCTCCAGTAAAGCTGCCCCCCCAAATAATTTGAGCCAGAATTAATCATTTTTGAACAATGCAGTAGCATTTATTGAAAGCACAATGTAAGCGGTGCTCATTATAATCGTGCAATAATGTGCTATGTACATCTTTAAAGATTTAGTACCCCCCCCTCCCATTCTTACAAATGGTTGAGTCCACCCCACACTCTTTCCATCAGGCGGAGCTAGCAGCTGTAGCAGCATGTGGATGGAGCCTGCTACTCACACCGTGCTTCGCCGGGTAAGAGGTCTATACCACACAGACATAGTTAAATAAGTTACAACAACACACATCCCATTTACTAGAAAGCGCCAGGTCCAGGCTGTCTGCAACATTTATCCTGCATTGTTGAAAAGCCTACTCAATTACGAGTGCTGTTAAGCTAAGTTAAAAGCTACAGATAGTGATAGTCACAGACAGCGAGGAGAGGAGAGGGAGAGGACAAGAGCACTAACTCTCTAACTGTAAAACTGTATGTATTCTAATTCTCTATCTGTAAAACTGTTTTACAGATAGAGAGTTAGAATACATTCAGTTTTGTGGCATAGTTGTCAGATGTTTGTTGACAACACAATAAATATATATTGTTGAGAAATTGTTTTATGTTGGATGATTCTTTAATGTATTTCCCTTAGTTTTGGGATTGTTTCGAGCTTTTACCTATTGTAAAGATATTTAATGGACTGTGGTGGAAGTTAGTGTTGTTGTATACAGGTAGGGTAAGGACTAATACAGTATAATGCAATTATTGTAATTATTATTACTTTTGAGTGCAACACTGCGAGAGAGAGAGGTTGAGAGAGAGAGAGAGAGAGAGAGAGAGAGAAATAGCATAATCTGATATCTTTAATCTGGAAAAAGGCAGTTATCTGATTATGAGAAATCTGATAAACAAATTTAGATGTTTGCCTGATAATTAGTTTATTCATTGCATGTGTACATGTTAATTTGATTTCAATCATTTTGTTTTAAATCTAGACATGTGCAGGTGGACTCAGCCAGTGCTAAGAAAGGTCTTCTGCCTGCCTGTTGGAGAGATAGAGGGACTAAAGCCTCAAATTGTGGTAAAAGATGCTGTATAAAGACAGGTTACAACTTTTATTCCATGTCCCCCCCTGGAATTATTCTCTAAACTGTTACTGTTTATTGTCCCCCCCCCCCCCCCCCCCCCCCCCCCCCCAACTATGAAGTGGGATTTTCGCCCCTGCCAGAGGCCCTTCCCATTTTTTCAAAGACAGATTAGTTTTCCCACCAATACAATACCGTAGTCTCTCTAAGGTTATAACATCAGATATCAGAGATTTCCACATTTGGACATTAGGAGGATCATCACCAACCCACTTTGCCATTATATTCTTCCTTGCCAACATCAAGAGAGACTGGACTAGGCCTTTGTGCATCCTCAGAGAGTCTGGTAGACTCCCCAGCATGGACACAAGTGGATCATTGAGCAGTTGCTGCCCTGTAGCTGTACTTATTGCTGTGCATACTGCCCTCCAGGATTGTTGGATTTTACAACACTCCAAAAGATAGTGCATTCTGGTTCCAGTACTATGTCTGCATTTAGAACAGGTGTACTGTCCCAAATTTGTGTACTTGCTGTGAATATATGGGGATATGTAGATATTGTGTAAAATTTCCCATCTCTCTGTATCTATTAAATCTAGATATTCTTGAGGGCAGCAGCAGAATTTGACCGAATTTTTCTTGATCTTTTGCCACTGTAAGTAGTGTACACCAAGCTGTTTTCAATGATGCCAATCTATCCAACTTCAAAACTCCTTGTTAAATTTCGATACAATATATTTGCATTTTCGGTGATGGACACACCTTGTTCCCTAATGAGTTGTAGGGTCTCCATTTAACTTTATGCCTGCCCAAATAAAATCTGACATTGCTTTATTAATATCTCAGATATCATTTGTTTTTAAGATTACAAAAAGCATAGACACAGGACAAGTGATTTTAGGGAGAATCGTCATCATGATAAGGTTAATTCTGCCGAGTAAGGATATGGGCAGATTCTTCCATCTCACTATATTTTCTTTAAGAAGTTATATGAAGAAATAAATATTTTCAGCATACAGTTGGTTAACCTTCTGTGTGACTTTAATTCCAAGATCCTGCCGGAGCCCAGCGAAATATTTTAACAAAATCAGGCTCAGAGCAACAGTTCCCGACCAAAGGCATTATTTCCAGCATTATAACCCTAACCTTTTTTGTTTAACCCAGCCCAAAAAATAAGACTGAAAGCCAAGTCTCCTTAGAAATTTAAACATATCTTCCCATCCCATTCCCATTAGCATGTCTCTCACCCACTTCACGAAACTATGGACAAGCTTAAGAGGAGCTTCAGCAACAGACTCATTCGACCCCACTGTCTTAAGGAATGGCACAGTAAATCATACCTACCTGGTGCCATCAGACATTACAACGCTCACATAACAAAACACAAAACACACACTGTACTATGGCAGCTTTTTCTCTTGCACCTTTCAGATCACTTACCTCAACACTTTATTTACCTCAATATTTTGTATTTTATTTCATAACTACTTATGCATTTTATTCTATCTATCCATCCATCCATCCATTTCGATCAAATGCTTTTTCAGCGTCCATAGAGACATTGGCTTCAGGGGTTCAACTATGATTAAAATAGTGTATATGGTTAAATAAACGTCTTGTATTATGATAGCACATTCAGCCCTTTATAGAACCAGTCTGATCTGCATCTACAATATGAGTCATAACACACTTTAGTACCTTAGACGGTATTTTCATGTCCACTCCAAGCAACCTTATTGGCTGATATGACGAGCACAGTTCTGGGTTCTTATTTTTTCATTCGTATTAGAGTTATATTAGTCATATACATTGAGTCTGGGAGTTTGAAGTTCTCAACAGATTTATTGAAAACCCCTCAGTAGTAGTTGATTGATCTTGCCTTTCATTACTTAAAATAATTCAGCTGGGAATCCGTCCAGCCCCGGGGAGTTCCCTGACTGGAGTGAGGATATAGCCATATCATCTCAAATAGGGAAATAAGTCAATTTCTGAGCTACATAATTTCTCATAAAAACCTTTTAAATCTATCATTAATCATACGATTATTCACTTGCCATTAATCTCATCTTGTATTTCAGAGTCTGTTTTGATATCCACAGTGAATTACTTCTTCTGTGGGTCCCAACAACAAATTTGCTCCTGGGCATAACAAGTACAGCACACAAAAACAGAGACACGATAATGTAGCTCCCCACAAGACATCTCACTGAACCATTCATTTTTCAGTCCTGCAGATTTGTGGTCAACATGGCTTCAGTGTCATTCTGAACTTCAGGTTTCTCCTTCTCTCTTAATGATACCGAGTTGAATGTCGGTTTTTGGGTTTTCACTTTATAAACGTCCCACCTCTCAGGAAGCACTCTTTTATTGAAGAGCAGTGAAGCCAGGTAGGAGAACATCAAAGTGGCAACCAGGTTGGACAACATGCAGATTGTCCTAACAGGAGAGTGCTGGACATAAACACCATCCTCAAGAGTGCAACCTGGGAAGTGGAGAATGACTGGCAACCCTATCAATGGCTCGCCACTCAGCACTCTCATCAGCAGTCCAACTAACAAGCCCATGATGGAGCCATAGCCATTGGAGACGTTACAGAAGAGGACACAGACGAGTTGAGGGAACATGATGGTGTAGGTTATGTCTGAGCCCAGGATCCAGAAAACCATGATGCTGTTCTGTAAGAAGGTGAGTGACGTGCCAGCCAGTCCCACCAACACCACGGTGGCCCGGATCACCCACTGGAGCTCTCGATCTGATGCCTGCAAGGGGGAAAAAACATTGAAACTGAAACAGAAAATAAACTGACATGATTCTGATCTTCTCCTCTGGTCTCCTCTTACCTTGGTCCTCAGGATGTTCTTATAGATATTGGATGTGAAGATGGAGGCGGAGGACAATAAAGCAGAGTCCGTAGATGACATCACCGCAGCGGCTATTGCTCCGATACCGATGATGGAGATGTAGTTTGGTGCGAAGTGCTGCAGAGCAATGGGCAGAATCTGACTGGCTTCACCCCGCTCGTACGGGGACGGGGATCCATACGTGGTCATGTTCCAATCTGATGCCAAAAATGTAAAAAAGTGACATGAAAAATGTGGTCTTACCAGTTTTTCTTTTTATTTCAATCACTGTACCTGTTGATGCCGCAACAGCTCCAATCAGGACAGATGGGATTCCGAATACGAGGAGGAGGGGAGCTGCAATAAAGCAGCTGATCCTGGCTGTGAATGATGAGGAAGCTGACAGGGTCCTCTGGTGGAAGGTCTGATATCCCAGATTACCTAGAGACTGGGAAGGAAGAGAAAGGAATGTTCTTGTTAGGGTCGAGGTTATAATTGAGGACCCAGACGCAGATCATACACAGGGGGCAACATATGGGGGAACAAAAGGCAAGCTTTATTTTACTTAAAGCTGAATGAGTACAAAAAAAACAAGGGAGCTAGACTCAAAAAGGACAAAAGGCAAAGCACAACCAAAAGCAAGGTTCAAATCAACACAGAAAAAAACAGAAGCCAAAGTTACAAAGATGACATACAGAACACAAGAGAAAACACAGGAAACTTCACGGGGGGCATCACACACACAATGAACTGACAAACACAACAGGGATCACAAAGACTATATATACACACACTAATGACAAGACGAGAAACAGGTGAGGTGAGAGGAGAGGGACCAGGACAGGTGAGTGGAGCCTGGCTGACGAGCAGAAAACAGGTCAGGATAAGACAACACTGACAGACATACTGAGACAAACATGCAACAAGAAGGTAGGGGAAAACAGAGAGAAGAACACAGAGGAGGGACACTGAAAAGACAGAAGAGACACAAAAGGGACTGGAGGCAAAACATAAGACACAGTTCTACTGTTTGTTTGTTTTTTGCGAAACATGTTTCTTTGAGCCTGCTAGTATCATTAACGTAAAGACATTGTTATTACTTTGAAAGAAATTCATTCTTTGTGATTTAAATAATGATTGTTGGAAATGTGTTGTATGAGCAACCCCTACAGATCTATAATGTTACTGCTTTCAGTCACATTGAGGCACCTCCACAAAACCAGTTAAATGCAACTATTGCTTCACTAGCGCACATCAAGTAAGGACAAGTTTTTCCGCGTCACATGGCAAACCAATGCAGTTTCAAAATGAGTCATCAGTGACTGCCTGTATATGAACCAAGGAACTTTACACAGCTACTGAATGTAGTCCTTACCAATAACAAGAAATTATCAATCCACCTCCACGCTGTGTCTCCATCCACTGAACCGATCCAGGGGGCCTGGTAGGTGAAGTTGAAAGCAGTCTTGGTGATGTCAGCTGAGTGTTGGTACATCAGGATGAAGGGGACACATAACCACTGCAGAAAAAGACAATGAACCACAAACGTACACATTTTGAAATGTGCATATTCACTGGATAGTTCCTCATTGTGGAAGAAATTATTTTTGATATAAGAACTCACCAAACTAATGAATATGAGGGTCAGCTGTATGACGTCTGTGTAGGCCACAGAGTAGAGGCCTCCCATCAGTGTGTAGACGATGGCTACAGCAGCAGAGATCCAAATACAAATGGTGTAGGGCAGATCCAGGATCACACTCATAGTTGCACCTGTGAAGTTAAGCTCATGTACAAACTAAATACATCTAACACTATTTCAGAATAATTTCTCATTCTGTTTACCATAAAATCCACTATGCTCATCAGTATGATTGAAGTTTTGATAGACGATTTTAACTTCCGTTCATTAAAACAACAGATTATGGTGGTAGTCAGGGTTAAGTGTCAGTTTCTAAAACTGGAATGTAAAATACTTGAACCACAGTCCAACAAGCTGATAAACTGAGGTGATTCAAGCGTGTTTTCAGATTAAGTACAACAGCAGTAAACTATTTGACAAGTGACAGGTTCACAGCATAACAACATGTTTTTCTATCCTGTCACGTCATCAAGGTATGGAAACATGTGTCCTGGAATCAGGCACGTGCACACATAGGGCCCAAGGGGTGCTTGAGCCCCTGCCCTTTTTGCCCCATCTTAAAAAGTGCACAGTTCAAAATTTTAATGAATAAATAAATTCCTGTTGTGCAAAGTGATGTAAAAAAAAACAAAAAAAAAATGGTGGTATAAAAACGCTCGAGGGGCAAAAGAGAGAGAGAGAGAAGCCAAAATAAATGTAAAAAATTCACATTTATTTTGACAAATTCAGCTCTATAATCTTAGATTTCAAAGATCTGAATAACCAATCAAAATCAAAAAATACTCCAAGGAGAAGGAAACAGGGAATTTCTTGCTGCCCAATATATATCAACATGCCACAACCTGAGGGACGGTGAGTGACAACACACACACACACACACACACACACACACGGGATATACTGCATATATAAATTAATGTCAGTGTAAATGAATGAAAATCAATCTTGATGTTGTGTATATGTTTATGTTACGTTTTTTTTATTATTAGCATTGTTAATCGAGACCATCTCAAAATTTTAAATGAGTTATTAATTGATAAAAGTTAATAAAGTGTCTTATTGTTATTGTGTAACGGTAAGAGGTATATGTAATAGGTATTTTAATGATCCACGATGAGTGTCCAGGTGTTTTAATAGCTATTATAATAGCTGTTTTAATAGCTGTTATGCTAGCCATGATGAGGGAGTAGTTGTCAAGGTAATAGTAGTTTGGTTATAATTAATTCATTAAATAACATTGCAGCAGTGACAACTGGCAATCAGGACAAACGATTAACAATGGATGCAGGTGCATATAGTATCATATTCATGTGAAAGTTGTGACAGAAAACCTAAATTTACTAAAATACCTTACATTTTCCACGACATTCTCACATAGACCACATTCTCTCACGCTTGTTGTGTTCTGTTATTATATACACGACAGTTATACTATAGCTCTTTATACCACAAGGGGTGTTGTTGTATAAAACAGGTCATAGTTAACACGCTGTACGTAGAGAGGTCAGAGTGCAATAAGATGGTGACTATGTACGATACGACAGTGCTACTGAGAACAATGTTACAATAGAAGTTGTTGACGTAAACGGCACTTGTTCATGATTCCAGCGCCCCATCATTGTTGAGTTAACACCACAATGCACTGCATAGATAAGAAGAGATAAGAAACCCCCATCCATGTCACCTCAAGGGCTCCGTAATGTAGTTAGCTTTCTTTAAGTACTTAGTTTATTAATTTTAAATTAATCTACATGTTGTGTTATTAAGGCTATACTGCCCTTTTCTGACTTTGAGCCCCTGCCCCTCTATAATCATGTGCACGTCCCTGCCTGGAATTATTATTCTGTCACAAAAACACAATGCCTGCAGCTGAGATTCGCGAGTGAAAGGCAGGTTTCATGACATGTTTCAATAACTCACCACATGCTTGTCACATTGCAATCAGTAAACATAAAAATTGGGAAAAAAAAAAAGAAAACCTAAAAGAAAACCTACATCAACGCCCCTATGTTCAAGCAAACAAATAACAAGTTCATGGTAATTAGGCACAATGAGAGATGGTTCATAATTTATTATTGCAAATGGAAGAAGAATGTGAGAAAACCTGTATCAGTGTCGCTTACCTAAACCAATGAGAGTGGCTGTAACCCAGATTATGTCAGATATCAGCAGCGCCACAGACAGAACTCCGCTTATCAGATTTCCATACTTGATCTGGAAGGGGTCCATCATCGTCACATATTTTTTGTCTCTCATTCTCTTGGCGAAGAAGAGCCCACCTTAATCAAATCACACAGAGGGAGACAGATCTGTGGCACTGCATGTACTCCTTCATTTTGTCTGTTTAAAGAGGAACACCAATTTGATATTGCATACCTTTAACACATTCAAGCATCATTTTTCTGAATAAAACGTGTAAGTATCATAAACGTGTATTTGCCACAGAGATTATTTTCTGCAGTAATCCATAATCCAATTCAAAAATCTCATCAACCTTTTGTGGCGTCATCATTGAAGCAGCCTGATGTTAATGATTGTTCTATTTTGTTATTTCACAGACCACACACACACACACAGACGCTAATATTGATATTGATATGTTGATATTTTGTCCAGCTGTGAAGTCACATCGACTGAGACTGAAAAATTGTAATATGTTATATGTTAGTGAGAAATAAACAAAAAAACTGTCTTACCAGCCACTAAAGACAGAGCGCTTCCTAATGGCATGACAGCCCAGGTCAGTCCCATGGTTGGATTGTACACCACCTCTGTCACACCAACGATGAAGCCTCCTCCAACCCATGTAGCTGCAGGAAGCATATGCATGGCTTTATTGACAGAAGGGCTGAAGAGGGTGACAAGAAACAGGGAGAGAGAGGGGGAGTGACACGCAGCAAAGGGACCCAGGCTGGGAGTCAAACCCGGGTCCACTGCAGAGCCTCAGCACACAGGACGCTCGCTCTACCAACTGAGGTAAACGGCGCCCCACACATGCCTTTTCAGTTTTTTTTCCCCACTCCTACAGCGTGTTCTAGGTTCTTGTGCACACTACGTCACCATATCACACATTTTCAGTGTCACACGGGTAGTTTGGAAAGTGAGAATTGAGGAAGCACAGCTGCCCTGTTGTTGTTCAAGGTCCTGGGTCTGGAATGTGTGAGCTGAGCAATCAGAGGTAGTCAGGAGGACGGGCCTTGAGGAGATAGAGTTGGGATATAATGCTGCAGCAATGTAAAAATTATAAACCTGAAAATTAGCGTTCTAAATGCGAGAGGTCCATCTTTAAATAAAGGAGAAACAAAACAAAAAGGTACTAAAGGGGTGAAAAATAAAGGATACATATAGAATTAAAACTGCAAGCAGCGTTGAACTGGCCCTCGCAGTCCACACATGTCGGGACATGCTGTTGTCGGGGCGTGGCGCTTACCTAGCCCAATTGCCTGAATATTGTTTACGCATCTCTTATCTGTCCGTGATTTCCATCGAGCCTTCAAGACAAAAACCGGCTAAAACACACCATGAAGGCTTTAATATGTAGCGGGAAAACACCCAATCTAGCTGTTGTGTATAAAAAGGACGCTGGCCGAGAGGTTGGTGCAACTCGCTTTACTTTCGATCAAAACGAAACTTAAGACAGACAGACTTAGACAGAAACAGCTGCATACCAAACATGCAGTGTGGCATTACCAAACGAACAGATTAATTTGTCCTGAACGGACAGAACACTGGCAGCACCACCCACCACAGAGTCGCACCGCCATGCCTCATCAATGTGCTAAGCATGGAGGCAAAAACAAATGAAGGCTACACATCTGTTTTTTTTATTATGATATATCTAAAAAGTAAAGTAAACATGTTATTTGCTGTTAACCCAGAAGATAATGCTCTTGAACACATGATGAACTTTGTTATCCTATGCAAAATGTTTTATTCACAAACAAAAATTTGCAAAATCACTACCTAAATTTGCTCCTTTTCTCCTGGACTTGAGCTCTTTGCTTAAATCTCTGATTTTGTTAAATAACAAAAAAAGTCATTCCTTACTGAGTCATAATGAAAAGTTTTTCCTGAAGCCACTGTTTGAACTATCTATTTATTTATTATTTTATTTTTCCCTTTCTTCTTCTTCTTTTTTAAAATTATTTATTTATTTACTTATTTATGTATTTTATTTTTAATTTGAACTCTATCCTGTACCACAAACATGAAACGGCACATTGAACTAAAGCACCGAGCGAGCCTTTCAAGGTATGTGCAAGTGAATAAAAAATCAAAAGACATGGCAACGGCGAGCCAAAACAGATCCTCTACCACCCAAATTGCATTAACGGTGTACAGTAGCAGCTCCATTTTCTTGATCTCCCAGCTGCAGCTGGACAACCTGGTTTTGCAGAATATTGTGGGAGAGCTGCAGTTTCAGTGTTAAAACTGATGAAATAATAGCTGTCCATGGTTCTATATGGGCTGTGGCAATAATTTAGAAAAATAATAGCTCACACCAACATATTGAAAAAAAAGAACTCTGAACTAGTTCATTTTTGGAACTGTGAACTTAGTTCAAAATTTTGAATTATGAACTATGAACTGAACTAGTTCATTTTTGGAACTGTGAACTTAGTTCAAAATTTTGAATTATGAACTATGAACTGAACTAGTTCATTTTAAAGTTTGTGAAGTGAACTTTGAACTAGTTCATGTAGAAAGTGAACTTTCCCAACACTGGCAACACTTCCTGTTTTGACCCAGATGTGCAGGAAGTTGTTATTTAAGAACTTGAGTATTCTTTGGAATATCAAAATTCTTTTAATAACTTTTAGTCACAAGCGTCCACAGATGCTGTGTGCAAAGTTTCGTGCAAATTGGTGAAATTGCCTAGGAAGAATTCGAAAAAAAAGGGCAGGCAGAAATTGGTGTGGCCTATATGACGAGATTCAGCCCATGTCAATTAATGAGTGGATATAAGGTTTCTGAATGTGCGATGAAGTATGGGAGTTATAAGCAAAAATGCACTTTCCTTGATTATAGCGCCACCCAGTGGTGGAAATTCAGGACAACAATAGATTGTAAAATTTTTCGGCAGGTGTGACATATGTTTCAAGTTTAGTGAGTTTTGGGGTATGGTTAGGCAGTGAAAAAGGCAATAATTTGGGACAAAAAAGTCGTCACTACAAAAGTACCTAGCAGGTCGAGACCTTCTCGGGCCCTATTAAGTTTTTTTACCAACTGGTTTTAGTCAATGTTGCGACAGCTTGACATAAAAAAAACATCTTCATACACTTCACAGTGGTATTCGAGGGTGCAACCCAAATTAGTTATTCTACTTCTCTTTTCCCAACCCATAGTGTTGGAAATCATTAAGTGACACAGCAGTAACAGTGTGGATGGCAAGAGGAAACAAACCTGTCATGGTGAAGACTCCCACCGCAAGGCTGATCCCTCTGTTGCCCAGCAGACTGACCTCCGTCTGGTCTGCCTGGCTGCTCTTCTTCATCCGCTTGGACTTCATGGAGGCCCAGATGCCGGTGCCAAGCACCAGCAGGTAGAAGAACACCATCGACACCAGTCCTGGGACATTGAGGCTCATCGTGCACTGACTGATGGTCCGTCTGTCTGCATTAATTGCATGTTAAGACAAGCAGGAACATATTTCAGTTGCCAAATTTAAGCAACTGAGGAGTGGAAAAAAACATGTGACCAACTTACCGTACTTCCCACCTACTTGTGGGAGTGAAAGACTTTCCTGATTTCCTAAGCTTACAGTGAGATAAGAAAAAGTACTAGTGACATTCACTGACATCTGCCACAGCCTCTTTTTTTTTACTAGTGACTTTAACATAACCATTAAGATAATATTTACTTTACCCATAGTGTGAATTATAGCTTTTTATCCACATGCTGTATCTTTTCAGTAGAGTTAGTTTTTGCGATCCCTCCTCTGCCACTTTATTTGTTGCAGCATTTGTGACCGTTTAAATGATAATCTGAGTCATGCCTGTCTTAAGTAAACGGCACCAATGTGTTTCACCCGTGTTTAGGGTTATTTGATCACATAGGAGCTTCTGCCAAAAATGTGCAATTACCAAGTGGAAGGAGGCCTTCGATCTATCTATGTTTACAGAACAAGTGATAGGTTTCTGACCTATTTTACCTCTGAGTCCTCTGGCTACAGGGGAGAGGTTCTGCATCACCCCCCTTGCTATGTTATTAAACAGATAACCATGAATCGAAGCACTGCTCCTGAAACTGTAATATATAATTTGGACACTTGGGAAGACTTGTTAGGATTATCATGGCAACACTCTGTGCAGACAGACGTGATGTTATGTTGCTCCTTCATGGCCATGTTCTATAAACTATCTCAACGTAAGTCATCGGTGTCTCTGAGTCTTCTTCATCTCTCCTGAATGGTCGAGCGAGACGAAATTCCACAACAAGCAAGGGAACAGACTTTGACACAAGACTGCTGCTCTCCACTGAGTGAACGCCTGCCTCTTCCCCTTCTTTGCCTACTCTAACAGCTGGGTTCTCTCCTATGCTCTGTGATTTTCTGCAGTTACTCCAGTTGCTCCACTGTTACCTGGGGATACGACCAGGTAAAAACAATGTCTCTTCCTGTTTTGGTTGCGCAGTGCTTCCATAACAAAAACTTAATTTTTGTGGGAAAAATTGAGCTTGGTTGGCCGGCTAACTAGCCCAGTGAAGGTGAGGGTTATAGAGAACCAGTCTATCAATCTGTCCTCCCGAACTGTTCAGACTTCTCCAATGGGATTTTAAGGATGTGCCTATGGAATAAGCTGCTGTCTCATACTTTGCTCTCAAAACATGTTGCAGCTCTCGGTTCGACATTCACTTACAAATGCCGAAGTAAACTCAGCCCTTACCCCCGCTACTAGGGCTGGGTATCGCCAGGTACCTCGCGATACGATACTATCACGATATTTTGCCCACGATAACGATAATATCACGATACAGCGATTCTGCAATAATCGATATATTGCAAGAAATTTCATCCACGATACATCACGATATCTGTGTCACTGAAGAAATTCAGAATTTATTGACTGCACTGAATCCATTTCACAGGAATGACAAAACATTGTCAATCAATTTCACATGAATGACAGCCAAGTAAACAAAGAGCATATTTGTGCTACTAGGGCTGGGTATCGCCAGGTACCTCGCGATACGATACTATCACGATATTTTGCCCACGATAACGATAATATCACGATACAGCGATTCTGCAATAATCGATATATTGCAAGAAATTTCATCCACGATACATCACGATATCTGTGTCACTGAAGAAATTCAGAATTTATTGACTGCACTGAATCCATTTCACAGGAATGACAAAACATTGTCAATCAATTTCACATGAATGACAGCCAAGTAAACAAAGAGCATATTGCACAGTGTCTCTTCTTAACACACACACTGACTACAACTATCATTAAATATCTATATGTGTGGGTTTCAGAGATACTTAAACCATTTTTTAAATTTTATTTGGTTGTATACCTATGTTTGAATAAAGATAAAGCTGTCCTCCGAAGAGGGGTGGTGGTGGTGGGCCAAAAAAAAAAAATGTTATTTTTTTTTTTACATTTTGTAATATCGATATTTGGCACCAGTGTATTGATAACGTACCTCAAGACGAAATATCGCGATATATCGTAGTATCGATATTTTGGCACACCCCTACCCGCTACGTGAGGTCCAGTTCTCTTGGAAGGTAGATTTTCTTGCCCAGTGCGTGACATTTCTTGTAAAACCAGCATGATGGGTCTTCAGCTTTGTAAAAGCAGATGTCATACTTGTTATACAGCCTGTGAAGGTGGTATGCAGCTAGACTCAGAGTTAAGAACCTGGAGTTCACAAGTTTCATGGGAATGAAATCATGAAGACATCAAGAAAGGAAGGAATGTTCACCTAACTACACCTGCCGTCCACCTGTCAGTCTATATTAATCCTGCTGGGTAAATTAGTTTACTGTTAAACAACTTTATATTCTTTTCATATATTTTTAACATCTTAACTTTAAAGTAATATTGACAACTATAGCTGTCATAAAAAGTCAAAGTAAAAAACTCAGGTACCCTACTTAACATTGGTGGAGTTTCAGAATAAAGTAACTGTAGAACAACACAGAAATACTCAGGTGATGTTAAAAGTTGGCTACCTCACATAGTAATGTTACTTAGATTGAACAGTTTTTAAACTGAAAAAAAAGTCTCCCGCTCGTCATTCTCCTCCTTGCTCCCGACTTTAAAATAATAAAGAAAAAACATAATCAACCGCAGTGTATGAACTTACCTCTCTGCTGTGCGTCTGCTGGATTTTGAGGCGTAAACTTTATCTGATGGATCAGTCTCTCTCTCTCTCTCTCTCTCTCTCTCTCTCTCTCTCTCTCTCTGTCAGAGTGCATGCTGGGAGTGCAACTGAGTGTGTTGCTGAGATTTTGAGTTTTCTGACTCTTTTTTTTTTTTTTCTCCTCTTGTGAAACAGTCAGTGTAGTTGTTGTTGTGTGTTGTTTGGAGGAGTTTAGTTTGTGTGATTGTGGAGGCAGCGCGGCTGCTCAGCATGGCTGCAGCTGGAAGCTCCGGCTTGACCATGCTGACGCGCCGACACGCCGTCAAACTTTCCCCGACGGTCGGCTGCTCCGTGGAGGAGTGCAGCCTGGCTGTAGGTGAAGTGGTGGGTTATGAAAGTGTTAAATCTGCGTCCAGAATGAACAGCGCGGTGGTGGTTTTTCTGGACAGCACAGACAAAGTGAATCAGTTGCTGGAGAGCGGGATAGTTTTAAAAGGTACTTTCACTCCTGTGTCATCACTAGTTAACCCTGCAAAAAAAGTCATTATCTCTAATGTTCCCCCTTTTCTGAAGAATGAGCTATTAGAAAAAGAGCTGGCGAGGCACGGACAGCTGGTGTCTGATGATCCCCATCAGCTGCAAGTCTCCTCATCTTAAGCATGTCGTGTCTTTCAGGAGACAAGTTTTCATGGTCCTTAAAAAAAGTGACGAGGAGCTGAATTTGGTTTTCAGATTTAGGATCGATGATTATGATTACAATGTGCATGTGTCCTCGGACACAATGAAGTGTTTTGGCTGTGGAGCTGAAGGGCATTTGATCCGCTCGTGTCCGGAGACAGCCGGAGGAAGCCGGCCGGCGGCGGAGCCTCTGTGCCGGCCGAGCCGCAGAGGAACACGCAGGATACTCAGAGGAAAAACAGGGCTGACAGTGATCGGGAAGGCTAGGTCATGCAGGGTCCGATGAGTCAGGAGGGTGAGCAGACAGTATCAGAGCTGCATGTAAATATTGGTCACACCGCGACCCGAGTGGCGGAGTCTGTGTTGTATGAGGAAGAAGTTATGAATGATGATGATGTTTCTAAACTGCTAATCAAAAGAAAAAATCCAGAAAGTAAACCAAACAGTGAGCAGGTGTCTAAGGTATCAAAGACAACCCCTGCGTGCTCCTCCTCTCAGCCAGAGGACAGTCTGGTGAGCACACAGGACCAGTGATGTGCACAAAGGGGGGGGGGGCAATTGTTGACAAACGCACGCTAAAGTGCCCTCCTGGGAGCCAAAATATGCGCTAAAGTGCCCTCCTGGGAGCCAAAAAAGTGTGCCCAAGTGCCCTCTTGGTTGGCAAAACACACTAAACTGCCCAAAACATGATAAACTGCCCTCTTGGGAGCCAAAACACGTGCTAAAGTGCCCTCCTGGGAGCCAAAATGTGCGCTAAAGTGTCCTCTTGGGAGCCAAAAAAGCGTGCCAAAGTGCCCTCTTGGTTGGCAAAACACACTAAACTGCCCCCTTGGCTGGTTAAAACATGATAAACTGCCCTCCTGGGAGCCAAAACATGCGCTAAAGTGCCCTCTTGGGAGCCAAAACACGCGCTAAAGTGCCCTCTTGGGAGCCAAAACGCGTGCTATAGTGCCCTTCTTTTCACCCATGCCCTTCAAAAAGTCTGTGCACGCCACTGCACAGGACAGTGGAGGTGATGTCACAGGGAGCTCACAGCTGGAGGTGCAGAGTGTTTACTCCTTCAGCAGAATCTGCTCGTTTTTACAAGAAACAAAAGGCATGAGACTAGTTAAAGTGGAGGAATATTTCCCAGATCTACAGCTGTTCCTTGACTCTGTTAAATTTTTCTCAAAAAATGCAGGATGCCCTGGCCAGCAGGCGTTCATTGACCAAGAGGTGTTTCGCCTCAAAACCTGGTGGTAAAAGTTCGGTCACAAATTGCTCATGAATTAGTTTTTACTGTTGTCCTCCTTTTTCTGCGTGTTCCTCTCGGC
Organism: Sparus aurata; assembly: GCF_900880675.1. Taxonomy (NCBI): domain Eukaryota; kingdom Metazoa; phylum Chordata; class Actinopteri; order Spariformes; family Sparidae; genus Sparus; species Sparus aurata. The sequence continues at coordinate 27,583,175 of NC_044204.1, read as the reverse complement.
CTTGTTTGGTTGCAGCCTTTCCTTCACAATGTGTGACATCAAGCTGGGCTCTTTAAACATTAATGGTGCCAGAGAGGAAGTAAAGAGAGCTGCTCTTTTCAGTTTGTTCACAGGTAGAAAACTAGATGTAGTTTTCCTGCAAGAAACGCACAGCTGAGAATGAGCCTGCATGGAGAAGGGGGTGGGATGGAGAAGTCATCCTCAGCCATAAGAGCAGTAGCAGTGGAGGAGTTGCTGTCCTGTTTTCTAGAGGTTTTTTTACCCAGTTCTAGTGTCACTGAAAACATTATTGAAGGTCGCTTGTTGAAAATACAAGCTGTGTTCGAAAGTGTAAAAATGACCTTCATTAATGTTTATGCTCCCACCGTAGGCACAGAAAGAGTGTTTTTTTTTAGACATTTTAAATACTGTTGTCAACAACTGCAGTGGGGAAGGTTACTTGTTCCTGGGTGGTGATTTTAACTGTACTGCAAATGCAACTCTAGACAGGAGCCATCCAGAACCACATGGAGCCTCCAAGGGCTGTCTAATCAAATTAATTGAGGAAAACAATTTATGTGACACTTGGAGGCATTTTCACTCTACACAGCGGCAATACACTTGGGTCCATGCCAGAGATAACTCTCTATCCATGGCCAGGCTTGATAGAGTTTACTGTACATCAGACCAATGTGCTTCAGAGTTGCTCTATACACCCAGTAGGTGTTTCAGATCACTCTCTTGTTCAGGTTTCTATTTTTGTCAAGAATGTTAAATGTAGCAGTGCCTATTGGCATTTCAGTGTAGCCATGCTATCTGATACTGTTTTTAGGAATGCTTTCACTTTGTTTTGGAAGAACTATACAGAGACAAAATCTCTATACACTTCATTACAGCAGTAGTGGGATACAGGGAAGGGTAAAATAAAACATCTGTGCCTACACTCTCAATGTCACAAGGGACATGACCAGGTCTATGAGAGCTCTGGAGAGAGAAATAGTGGCGCTGCAGGATTTAGCAGCTTCCACAGGAGAAGGAGAACATATTAAAGTTCTCAAAAGGAAAAAATCAGCTCTGTCAGACTTGCTGGGTTTCTCTGCTCAAGGAGCTCTGGTTCGTTCCCGTTTCCAGTATGTGGCTAAAATGGATGCTCCCTCTCACTTTTTCTTTGGCCTTGAACAGAACAATGGACAAAAAAGACTCACGCATTCCCTGCGGTCCGACACTGGGCAGCTGCTGCAGGAGTCGGGAGAGATACGGAGCTGTGCAGTCGCCTTCTACAAGGAGCTCTTCAAGAAGGAGTTCCAGGAGAGACCAGAGGTGGCGCAGTCCTTCCATGAGAGTCCACCCAAGGTTCCCATGGAGGCCAACGCTGAGCTGGACGCACAGATCTCTGCAGACGAGCTAGCTGCGGCGCTGCAGAGCCTGGATAGTGGAAAAGCTCCAGGGATTGATGGTCTTCCTGCAGATTTCTACAAGGCTTTCTGGCCTGTGATCGGCCAAGACTTGCTGCTTGTTCTCAGAGACAGTTTTAACAAAGGGCGTTTACCACTGAGCTGCAGGAGGGCGGTCCTCACACTCCTCCCCAAGAAAGGGGATCTACAGCAAATAAAGAACTGGCGGCCAGTAGCTCTGCTCTGCACGGACTATAAAATGTCAAACATGACAATGTTTTAGAGATGGTCGAGGGACGACTAAAAAGGTGGAATTGGATTTTACCACACATGTCCTTTAAAGGACAGGTTTTAGTAATAAACAATTTGGTATCTTCCATGCTGTGGCACTGACTGGCATGTGTGGACCCCCCAGCGCGTCTCCTGGCCAGGATACAAGCTTTGTTGATCAACTTCTTCTGGGACCGTCTGCACTGGGTCCCACAGAGTGTGCTGTTTCTGCCCAAGGAGGACGGAGGACAGGGGCTCATCCACCTGGCCAGCAGGGGCGCTGCTTTCCGACTTCGCTTCATCCAGAGGCTCCTCGCCGGTCCAGCAGACCTCGTCTGGAGGCCCATAGCCCAAGCCATACTAAGACGGGCTGGAGGGTTGGGTCTCGCTGCGCCTCTGTTCCTGATGGACCTGAGTGCTCACAAACTGTGCAACCTTCCACAGTTTTATAATGGACTGTTTACAGTGTGGGGATTGTTCATCAAGCAGAATCTGGCCAACTGTGTTTCCTTGTTTTGGCTTTTGAAAGAGCCAGTGGTGCACGAGACCCGCTTCAACGTAGAGCGCACAGCGGGACCTTCTGTGCAGCAGCTGCTTCGCTCGGCGGGGGTCATCACGCTGGGACACGTGGTGCAACTATGTGGACCAGGTCTGAACAACGCTGCAGCTCTGGCCTCTTGTGTGGGAGTCAGGTCTGTCAGGTTCATAACTCACCTGCTCAACACCTGGAGATGTGAGCTAACACAGACTGAACTGTCTTTACTAACAGCTCACTGTAACGGACACCGTCAGCCAAAAAATGATGATTCCTTCCCTGCACTGACACTTGTTCCTGATTTTAAAAACTGCACTGGTCGACTGCTGGAGTCCAGCAACACTCCACCTAACAGGCTAAATGATATGAAAGGAAAAACCATGTACAAACTGTTGGTTCAGGTTCTGAACAAGGACAAGCTCAGCGGTCGGACTGACACCCCTTGGAGAGCTCATCTAGGGCTCAATGATGAGGTCAGACCTGCGTGGAGAGCACTATATAAACCACAGATAACCAAAAGAGCTGGAGATCTGCAGTGGAGAATTCTCCACGGGATCGTAGCTGTAAACGCTTTTATTTCTGTAATTAACCCAAATGTAAACAAGAAGTGTCCTTTCTGCCCGCAGAGAGAAACTGTGTTTCACTGCTTCATGGACTGTGGCAGACTGGACTCCTTGTTTCAGCTGCTGCAGCGAATGTTCACGATGCTTGGAAACACTTTTTCTAAGGAAATGTTCATTTTAGGGTGCCCTTACCTACAGAAGAAGAGATTAAAATTTTAATTGATTAATTTTATTTTGGGCCAAGCTAAAATGGCGATCTACCTCAGTCGAAGGAATAAATTAGAAAACTCTCTGGATGTTGATGCAGCCACTTTATTTGTTAGAATGGTTAAGGCCAGAGTTCTCTAACATATGGAGCCTTAAAAATGTTTTATGTTCTGTTATAGAGCATGAGTTGATCTTTGGACTCGTTTTGAGTTAAAGCATGTTTTGCTTTTGTTGTTGTTTATTTATTAATTTGTTTTTATTTTAATTAATTAATATTTTGTTTCCATTCTGAAAATGCAAAGTCTTTGTACTTACGGATTGTGTTAAGTAAATAAAGAGGTTTTGAAAATTCAAAAAAAAATTCTCTCTCTCTCTCTCTCTCTCTCTCTCTCTCGCTCTCTGTCTCTCTCTCTCTCAATTTCAATTCAATTCAATTGAAATGGTTTTATTGGCATGACATAACATTGTACATATTGCCAAAGCAAGCATTAATAAAAAGTAATAATAACAATAAATGAAAACGGTATTTACAATAAATTCATAGGTAATCAGTCAAAAAAAAAAATTACAGTAAATCACTCAATTTGTGTCAACTAATAATAAATCTGTGTGTCAGCTGATACTCTATGCATGTCCCTCGCTGTCTCTCAGTGTATGGCAGGCAGAAACATAGACTGCTGCTTATTTGCTGCTCTTTAATTCTTCCCCTGTAGGATAGGCAGTTTTTCCTCGTCGGATAGTTTAGAGAAAGAACCTTTTGTTACCATTTCAAATTAGGGAAATGTATTTCTTTAATATATTTCAATTTTTCACATTTGGTGAGGAAGTGTAATTCCGTTTCCGGTTCATTTAGACTGCAGTGACGGCACAGCCTCTGCTCTGCAGGGAGCCAGGTTTTCCGGTGCCTCCCTGTTTCAATAGCAAGGTTGTGTTCACTCAGTCTGTACTTTGTCAAGGTTCGTTTTAGCTGAAGGTCAGTCACTGTGCTCAGATAATTTGCTGTGGTGTGGGGTCGATTTAGAGCCAGATAGCATTGCATTTTGCTCTGTGTTTTTGTTTGTGTTTGCCAGCAGGTGATGTAGTTTTGTTTTAATTGTTTAGTGATTTGGTTGGGTGTGATTGGTGAGGTGGTGTGTTCCTGGGCTGTGATAGAAGGGCAGGTTTGTGATCTCAGCCTCCGAACCAGTTGGGTAAGGGGGTTCCTACAGCTCATGTCTTGGCATTGCAGGGCTTTATAATGATATGAGAGGGGGGTCACTTAGTTTTAGATGTGTCCAAAAGTTAATTGCTCTTTTTTGTATTTTTATAATTAGTGGGTTTTTGCCTAATTCTGCCCTGCATGCATTGTTTGTCACTTTCCTCTGGACATGTAGAAGAATTTTACACAACTCTGCATGCAGGGTCTCAATGGGATGTTTATCCCACTGAGTAAATTCATGTTTTGCAAGTGGACCCCACACCTCACTGCCATAGAGTGTGACTGGTTCAATAATGCATTCAATTAATTTTAGCCAAATTCGTGTTGGTATTTCAGTTTGTATATGTTTCTTTATGGCATAGAAAGCCCGGCGTGCATTATGTCTCAGCTCATGAACTGCATCATTAAAATGTCCAGTTGAATTTAGTTTTATTCCTAGATAGGTGTAGTTTGTGCAGTATTCTACTTGTTGTGTGCCAATTGTAAACTTAAGTTGAATGTCCTGAGATCTGGATCTTTTTTGGAAGATCATTATTTTGGTCTTTGAAATGAAACTTAAAAAATAAAGAGTATAATGTGTGTGTGGAAGGATGAATAAGATTGGGTATCATTAGGCATTTACAAGCTGTCATATACAATGAAAAACATATATACACATATAGTTCATATTAAATTATAATAATAATAATAATAAAAACAGCAATATTATACTACAGCAAAAATGGTTCTGATCGGCATTCGTGTGTTTCTATAGCATCATGGCAGAGTGTTACATATTGTGCAGCTAATTTTATAAATTGTGGATCTTCTCCCAGACATACTTTTAACAGTTCATCACATTTTGTTCCCTGATATGATGGATCTGCTGCAGTTATCTGCTGGAGGAAAGCCTCTCTCTCAGTTTGGTACAGGGGGCAGGAGAGCAGAAAATGGGCCTCAGTTTCTATTTCTCCTGAAGAACAGTGTTTACATATTCTTAATTCTCTGGGCTTCCATTTTTTCTGATGCCGACCTTTTTCAACCTGTAGTTGATGGTCGGTGAGTCTGTACATTGTTAATGTGCGTCTCTGTTTGGGGTTCTTTATGGTGACCAGATATTGTGCTGGAGAATATTCTCTATCCAGTAAGCGATAGCATTCTAATTTAATTATGGATTTAATTTCATTCTTCCAATTGTCAATGTAAGTAATTTTGTTGTTTTTGTCTATAGATGCTAGGTGAGTTTTGGAGAGATTTTGGAGGTCTTGGATTTTGAGGTTGCAGGTTTCTCTGGTGTTTCTCAGAGGGTCTGTCTCTGGACAGAGGCTGTTACTGAGAAAGGCTCTGTGGTGATAGGAATCAGGATCAGCTTGTGTTAAGTGAACCTGGAACTTAATTGACCTTTTGATCATGTGTAGAGAGAGAGGGAAGTGTCCCAGCTCTGCTCTACATGCATGGTTTGGACAGTTTCTGTGGACCTTGAGGATTTCCTTGCAGAACTGAAGGTTACATTTCTCTGTGGGTGTTGTGTCCCATGAGGTGTGCCTCTGGGTAATTAGAGGGCCCCACACTTCACTTCCATACATAAGTATGGGTTTGATTACACTGTTAAATAGTTTTAGCCAAATTGTAATTGGGGGATTGAATTTATATAGTGAGCTTTTGATGCTATAGTAGGCCCTGCGTGCCTTTTCTGTGAGGGAATTTATTGCTTTGTCAAAGCTGCCGGATGCACTGATGATGATGCCTAGATAATTATATTCCATTGTATGCTGAAGTGTGGTCCCTCTTACCCTGAAAACATGTTTGGATTCCTGTAGCCTGGCCTTTTTTTGGAATACCATGACTTTGGTTTTGTCAAGGTTGATATCTACCGCCCACTTTTGACAGTTTTAAATTACTGTGTTTCAGCATCTCTGAGTTAATGCTTTCTATACCGCAAGCTTTTCCATTTTTAAGGGTTTTGAGTTTGTGCTGTATTTCTTTAATGGTGATGGGGTAGTCAAGGGCACACTGGGTGTCCTTCACTGTCATTTCTAGTTCTTTCAGTTTTTCTATTGTTAAAATTTGGTGGGGATTTAGACCGTGACACTCTGGATTTTTATAGAGGTCATCAAAGTAATTTTTCCAGATTCTGCTATTTTGAATTGGGTTGGTCTCTGTACATGGGTTTCTGTTCATGTTTTTCCATAATTTCCAAAAGGTGTTTTCATTTATAGCTTTTTCGATTTTGTTGTGTTCTCCTTCCATATAATGCATTTTTTTCTCATGAAGGAGTCTTTTGTAATCTTTCAGAGCTTGAACATATTCAAGCCGTCCCATTAGGTCACTTGGGTTCCTGTGTTTTCTGTTTGACAGTTTTCTCAGGTTTTGTCTGGATATAGCACATTCTTTATCAAACCATTGCTCTTTTTGTTTCATGCTGGATTTTTTTAGTTTGTGAGATTTTTAATTTAGATTCTTTTGCCAATTGAATAAATGTTGTGTTTAGATTGTGGCCAGATTTACGTATTCCCTTTCAGGCTGATACTGGGTGTTGAGAAAAGTATCCAGCATGTTGTGAATTTGAGCAGAGTCTAGTGCAGCGGTATAGGCAGCAGTGCTGTCTTCTGTCTATTTGTATCTCCTAGGTGGAGGAAACAGTCTTGGTTCAGGGTTTGGATTCACAGTGGTTGACAATGACTTTTTTTAAAAATAGGGTTATTTGGCTATGGTCTGAAAGGGGCTGTTGCGGTGATACAGTAAATGCATTTATATATTGTGGTTCAATGTCAGTAATGGCATAATCTACAACACCACTACCAAACACAGAGCATTGTGTGAGTCTGCCCAGAGAGTCTCCTCTGACTCTGCCATTAACAATGTACAGACCCAAGCCTTTACACATTTGTAGTACCTGTTTGCCAGTTTTGTTAACTATGCTATCATAGTTTTGTCTTTGTGTGTTTATGCAAGTCTGGTACAAAGGAGGATGTTTGAAGATATGTTTGTTTCCTTCATAGTTAATGAAGTCTGGCTCTCTACCAGTTCTGGCATTAAGGTCGCCACATATTAAGATTGACCCTTAACTTTGGTAGAAAGAAAATTCCCTCTGGAGTTCCTCAAAAACCTCCTCTGCATAATACGGGGAGTTTGAGGGTGGTATATATATTGCACATAAATAGACATCTCTGTTGTTTTCCAGAATATTTGAGTGAATTTTAATCCAAATGTAATTTGTACCTGTTTTTAACTGGTGAGATGTAATCTTTATATTCTCCGTGGTACCATATGAGTAAACCACCCGAATCTCTGCCATTCTTAATATGGCTGTGTTTTACAGAGGGTATAATAAGTTCTATGTAATCGTTAGGACAATTTGATTGATTTTTGTTTTGATTCCAAGTTTCATTCAATATGATTATATCTACATTTCTAATATTATTCAGAAATTCAGGGTTTGCTTATTTCAAACCAAAAACTGAAGAGCATAAGCCCTGAATGTTCCAGCTACTTATCGAAAAAGATGCTATTTCCTTTACCTTAACAGATTAGTGTACCACTAGAAAAAATAACTGATTTACAAGCAAAAATATGTGATAAAAAATTTTAAAAGAAATAATAATAATAATAATGTTAAGTGATGATGAATTATTTAGAGTGTTGTTCTACATTCTATTAGCCCAGTAATTTAGTATAGAGTAGTGTTGCAATGTCTCTTATCTGCTTTAGACTCAGTTCAGTGGGTGAGGTGTTGAGTTTGGCAGCTACAGCAGCGTAGCTGTCTCTTTGAGCTGGAGACTGGACCCGAGTCTGAGCTGGCTGCTGATGCTGCTGATGCTGCTGCTGCTGCTGCTGCTGCCAGCTGTATTGTTCCTGGAGAGCTTGAGGATGTAGAACAAACTGCAGTTCAGGTCCCTGAAGAGGTGAGGTGAGGTGTGGTGTGGTTGGGTTGTGGTCTTGAGGAGTTTGGGCTGAGGTGTACAGTGGTGTGATGGGGCTGGGTCCCTGAAGAGGTGGGAGTGGAGGAAGGATGTAGTGTGGTGCAGTGGGGTTGTAGTCCTGAGGAGGTGTGATGGGGCTGGGTCCCTGGAGAGGTGCGGCTGGGGCGTAGTACCTTGAGGCAGGTCCAAGTCTCTGTGAAAAGCTCCGGCCATTGTTGGTGGTGCCTCTAGTGTGCTGCAACCTTCTGTGGAGGTTCCGGTGGCTGGATGTGCTCTTGTTGGTGATGTGAGGTGCTGATCTGTTGCGGTCGAGAGCTGTATCTTTAATATCTTTGATGAACAGTCGCACACTGCTCTGGTTTAGATGTAGGTCGTCATACAGGTGCTGGTAGAGGATCGCTGCGTGATGTGCCATATGGACTTTTGGTATTCCTGTGCAGGCTTTGGATATTTCAGCATTGATTTTGCTGATCTCATGCTGAGGAACATCTCTTCTGTGTAACAGGGTGGATATGGTTACCCTGGCTGTGGGGGCCACTGAGGTTGCTCTCTCTGCCACCTGCTGCAGTGAGTGAGGTATGTCCTTGTTGTGTGTGAGGTCATTAGTTCCAGTGTGAATCAGGATGTGTTTAACACCCTGGAGGTCTGTAGTGGCCAGCTTCTTTATAGCCTCTGAGATGGTGGGACTCCAAATCATCTTGGATCTTCTGCCTGGGAAGAGACGCTTCATTTTGATGTACTTTCCATTGGAATCACACAGAAATATTATTTCTGTGTTGTTGTGTGAAGCAGGTTCTGATCTCCTTTTCTGGGTCCCCAGGTCTGTGGTGTCCAGAGGGGAGAGGGGAGGAGAAATTTGGGGGCGAGAGGCTGAAGATTTCTGGGTGGCAGACGTCTCTGGTTTCCTACCCTGAGTCTCGTGGTATAGGGACTGTTGGGTCTCCTGGTGCAGGGACTGTTGGGTCTTCTGGTGCAGGGACTGCTGGGTCTCCTGGTGCAGGGACTGCTGGGTCTCCTGGTGCAGGGACTGTTGGGTCTTCTGGTGCAGGGACTGCTGGGTCTTCTGGTGCAGGGACTGCTGGGTCTCCTGCTGCAGGGACTGCTGGGTCTCCTGGTGCAGGGAATGCTGGGTCTCCTGGAGCAGGGACTGCTGGGTCTCCTGGTGCAGGGACTGTGTTGGGCTGGAGTGGTGGGCCGATGCCAGCTCCTCTATCACTCTCTTGAGTGTTCCTCTCAGTGAACGGTTGTCTTCTTCCAGTTCTCTAACAGCTTGCTGGAGTTCATCTATCTGATATCTCTGGTTTTTGACTGTGGTGTAAATCTCCTCCAAAAAATTGCCGTTATCGGACCTCTGAAGATTGCTCAGTGTCTTCTCTCTGAACTCTATGAACTCTCGCTCGAGTACTGAGATACATTCCTTCAGGACTCTGACATTGCTGGAGAGTTTTGGTGATTCAGAGTATGGTGTAGGTGGAGGTTTGCTTGAGATGGGTGACCTGGTCTGGAGCTCTTGTGGAGGAGGAGGAGACACTTTTGATGCTGCAATAGTCTTCAGTGTTTGAAAGCTGTTACCAAAGTTATCCAGACTGTTCTCAGATCCCTGGATCATAACTGTTCCATTGTGATATATGTTTACTGTTAAGATGGGACTTGAGCGGTCTGCATCTTCATAGGCAGTAATCTGTCTACCTTTGCTTATCCCGTTCTTCTTTTTTTTTTTTTGAACACTTTATTTATAAGTTTTTTAAGTATAAACCACACAGAAAAACAACAAAGTACACAGAGCACAGCAAGACGAGACAAAACAAGACAAGACAAGACAAGACAAGACAAACTGCCAGCCCACAGTAACATAAACATTTTTTAAAAAAAAATACAGTCATAAAAGTCAGTCCACGTACTGAATCAAGAGTACAGAGGTAGATTTAAGGTCCAAGGCAAAAGTCCAAAGAGCCAGGATCAAGGGAGTTCAAGGAGAGGCTTGGATGTACAGAGCACAATACAATCGGTACAGAACAAAATAGGACAGAATAATATAGTCCAGCGTAACTAGTCCAGGGGATCAAGTTTATCACTTCGAATGTATTCAATAAAGGGTCCCCAGACTTCAAGGAACTTGTAGTGAGCGTCAGACAAAGTATATCGAATTTCTTCCAGGTAAATACAGGAAACCATATCATTCAACCATTTTTTAAAACAAGGAGGGGAAGCCGATTTCCAGTCTCTAAGAATAACCCGTTTTGCTACGACTTATCCCGTTCTTCTTAATGTGAGTAAATTGCTCACATATTGCTGTGTGCCAATTTTCAGGATGTTGAGTGAAGAACACTAGGTTGCATTTTACCTTCTGGTTGTTCTTCTTGCTGAAGTCTGCTACCAGAGTTTCCGGGTTGGCACGTAGCACATTCATTTTGAAGTCTTTCTTCTGCTGTGCTGTGATCACTTGCTCAGGGTATTGTATTTCACAGCCAGCGATCTGTCCTGGTTGCCTCTGTGTTACTACAGTTGATATATCTGTAGATATGTTTATCAGTTGCTGCTGCTCAGCTGTTGCTCCACAGTGTTCCATTAGCATGGTTGGTTTCAACTGACAGTTGGTTCACTGTTAGTAGTTTCTGAACAGTTATTTTGCCAGAGATACCTTATTTCCCAGTCCTTGTCCTGGTGATGTCCTTAAAATGTTGCCGTCCAGTTGTGATTGGAAAATCTAATCTTTTTTTGAAGTTTTCCTTGCTGTATTATTTCTTCAGACCTTTGTTGTTGTTGTTGTTGTTGCTAGCCAACCGTCATTTGCACAGTAGCAGTAGAGTTCTCTTCCTCCAGCTAGCTAGGTAGCAACTTCTTTTGATGAAAAAAAAAATTCTTAAAAATCGTAGAAAAGTCTGGTTTCTTTTCTTAAGTGGTTGAGTGTGCCTTCCAACCACTTGATGTTGTAGATTTGCGTTGCAAATCAGACATTTTAAAGTGAAAACACAAAAAAAGTTAGAGGTTTTCAGGAGCTCATGTCTTTTGCTGTTAAGCTCATTTCGTTGCCAAGCAACTCTCTCTCTCTCTTTATCTGTCTAATCAGAATTCCAGTTTGGGTGTTTGCAATTTTCTTCAGCTCCAACCAATCACGTTTGCCTATTTCCTGGTGGCATATGGTTGGTAAAATAATGTGTGCTTTCTGATTTTATGCTGTCTGTTCTTATTGCTATTAAAGTATATCTCCTGATTTATATGTTGAACCCAGTGTACACTAGAAGAGGTCAGGTGTCCAGGAGTTTGGTTGGCTGACCGGTACCTGAGAAAAAGTTTGTATAGGATGCTGAATGAGCAAATGATTCCACTGATCGTGGAGAAAAATTACGTCATTCTGGTGCCAAAGAGGGGTTGACAAAATCAGGACAAAAAACTCCTGCGTAGTGTTCACCTCACTTGCAATCAAGAATGAATTTTAATAACAATGGGCCTCATTCATGAACCGTTCTTATGAACAAATTTGTTCTTAAGTCCCACTTACGAAGATTTTACGAAGATTGTGGCATTCATAAATGTTTTCTTATCTAGGATTTTTTCTTAGGCAAGAACAAATCCTACGAGCACTCAGGGGTACTCTTACGCACATTTCAGTGCCGAAATGTTGGCATGGTTGTGTTTTCTTCTCTTGTGTAGTTCAATAAAATGCAATATTACAGTGATAATTCTGTCATATTTATTCATTTATTTTTTCATTTCATATGTTTTGGTAATTTACAAAGAATTTAAATTCTAAAATAAATTAAATGCACCAATGATTTAAGATAAATCAAGTAAATTGGAAACATGCCATCAATTAGTAACACCCCCACACCATATTTATTACGTGGCATTTCTCCATCCAGCGCCCGCAAAACAATGGCATATATATTGCTCCTGCGGCTTTCATCAATGTAAGAACACAGCTGTGAACAATTCTGAGGCTTACGGACGTGCTGGTGAATCTGACGTAGGGTTTTCTTAAGGAACCTCTTAAGAACAAATTAAGAAAGAATCTAAGAAGATTCTTAAGAAGATATTGGTGAATGACGCCCAATGTTTCAGTACAGTACAAAGGCCTTCATCGGGTTATCTTACAAGACAATAGGAGGAGACTTCTTCATCTTAAAGTAGGTTGGTAGACCCATGTGGACCAGTCAGATCACATTATAGACAAACATCATGCAAAATACTATCACACACATCTAGACCAAATCAGAAAATTCATACACCAATCAAAACATGCATTTTTCACAATAGAAACAGCATAACAATATGAATAAAATACAAAGGTTTATTGGAGCTCTTCTAGAGGCTGTCCTTGAACAACAACAAAAGGATGTAGAATAATGCAAAAAATATGTAGGCCTACAATTACTTGTGTGGAAAAATACAACAAATGGAATGGATAAGTGGGAAAAAACATCACAAAGAATTTTCATCCAATCAATAAGTTACAGAACCACCATCTCACATTAAGAAGTAGTTCATTATTTAGATCCCCCGGGAAACATAGTCCAATATTTCAATAAAAACAATTATATATCAATCAAAGAGCACATATTCACTAGAGTGGTGTAGATGTTGTTTTTTGTAGGCTTACCTGGAATAACGTCAGATCATCAAAATAATAAATATAATATCGTATCATGATAAAACTTGGGATTTACACCCCTAGTAACCACAGACCTTATTTCAGGCATTTAACCAAAAATCTATTTAAAAACCTCATCGACTTTGAGACGAGGGAACCGGATGTGCATAAATGCTGACCTATTTCCTGGTTTCGGCACTAAAAACTACTACTATTCTATAAAACTTGCATTAAGAAAAATATAATAATGCACAATTATCTGGAGCTCTGTATGTGTCTGTAAAAAAAGAGGGATTGGAAGGTGTGTCGGGAGGCTGAATTAGATAAATATCGTTTCTGTTCTTTGAAATATTAACGTTATGATATCAAAATGGTGCTTCAGTATGTGCTGCATTGATCAAACGAGGATCACGTAGTAGCTGTTCAACGTGCACTTCCTGTTTTTCACCCTGGGAGGCAGCAACGGTTACTAACGTGTGTGCGCAGGCGCAGTGGCACTTCGCACAACCGCAATAAGCAAACATGGCGGCGGCCGTCGACAGTGTTGTGAAAGTGTAAGTTTATCTTTATTTCTCTTAAGAGTAAAACCTGCAGCCATACAGAGACGAGTGTATCCCGTTATTGATTAATTGTCACGTGACTACAGAGGGCTGAAAACTGTAAATATCGTATTCCCAATCCTGAATACAATATTTGTCCCAAGAGAATAACGTTATCCACTGAGCTAAGGTTAGCTTGTTAGCTGTAGGGAAATATAAATGAGGCGAACCCATTGTGGAGCTGTATTTTAGCTGCTGCTCCTTCCTAACTCAGCTACTCTGGGTGGTGTTTAAAGTGGTGTTACACATAATGTATCCAAACTGTTGCTAGCCACCCGCTTGTAGATGAAGGGCAGAGTTAATTTTCCAGTAACCTGTCAGCTTGGCGGGTGCTTTGTTGTGACGAGCTGCTTGCGAACAATCAACCTTTTGTTCTGACTCCCCTCCATCGATACTGTTGGTGTTGGGATTCACAATGAGGTGAGCCTGGGTTGTTTGTGCCCTTTTTAATAAACGATAGAGATCGCACAGTCAAAGCAACAGTCTTGTGTGCAGGCTTGTAGAACAATGCGACAAATTGGTGAAGGGTGAAGCCTTGAATAAATTGCATCTGCGTGAAAGGACACACATGTGTATCATAGTAATTATCCATGTAACAGCGAAGATGGCTGCCGCACTGCAATTTGAATATTGTTTAGAAATCATAAAACAGTGGGATTTGGGAATTACACTTGTGTGAGAACGGTGCAGTATGGGATCATTTAGTAGCAGAGCGTTAGTTACTGTGACCAGCCACGTGTCTTAATGTGAAAATCTGATTTTTAATGTGAACTTTTACTTAATAGAACCCAAGCGATAATATGACAAGGCTAATGTATAATGGCTGATTATATTAGGATATGGCGCATATATAGGCATCTGAGTACATGTTTACAAGAAAGTGGTAAAGAAAAAAACCCCAAAAGGACTGAAAGAAAGACAACTGAGAGGCATGAGCACTTAAAGGGTATTGTTTTAACTGTCGAATGTCCATCCAAGTACACACCTTGGTAACAATTCCTTTATTGACAATAAAAAAGATGAAGATGCAGACGAGAGCTCCAGAAAACACCACTAATTACACAAGTGAACCAATTATTCAGTGTGCTATTTGCTAGCTCAGGAATCACTGCTGTTGCTCAAAATTAAGGGACGGTTATCTTTGTATCCAATGTTTTGCTTTCTTTAACAAGAACACAAATAACTCAGATTGAGAAGAAAATAGAAATAAAATGTGTGCTTATTTTTGTCCGATAGGCATCAGCAATAAATTGAGACTTGTATCATAACCTGTTAAAACGTACTTGTAGTACACTCAACTCTGTTTAATTTGCAATATTCATCTGGCAATCGTTATTATTAGTCTTTTGTAATCTGTGTTATTTGATCCGCCATTTGTCCACCTTTGACATTTCAGGCTGGGAGAGCAGTATTATAGAGATGCCATGGAGCAGTGCCACAGTTACAACGCTCGTTTGTGTGCTGAGCGCAGTATCCTCATGCCTTTCCTCGACTCTCAGACTGGTGTGGCCCAGTCCAACTGTTACATCTGGATGGAGAAGAGACACCGGAGTGCAGGTATATAGTCAGTGATGACTGATAAATCAGTGTAATTCAGAAAATACTAATAATAATACTCCAATTAAGAAATACAAAAAAAAAAAAAAAAGGCCATTTATTTATATTTACATTTATAAGTGCCGAAGATCACAGCTCATTTTTTTTTCTTCTGTGTCCTCTCAGGTGTAGCTCCAGGGCAGTTGTACACCTACCCAGCCCGTCGCTGGAGGAAGAAGCGGCGTTCCCATCCTCCTGAGGACCCTCGCTTAGCTTTCCCTCCTCTGAAAGCAGGTATCGCTCCAGGTGGAACAACTTTACTACCATCAAAAATAGGGTCACGGGTTTGGTCTCATTCATGGTGGTAGAACTAGAGCTGTGGTTGTCTGTGTCTGTGTCTGTATTCATGTCATCTCAGTACATGTATAACTGTTTTTTGCTCATGTGTGTAGCAGATTTGGAACTGGGTCTGAAGCGAGAAGCGTTGGGAGCAGTGGATGGCAGTAGTCTGGAGGCCCTGCTGAAGGGGGAGCCCCTCGACAGGAGGAGCGGAGTCACGGAGGTCCGCCCTGAGGATGATCAGGCAACTGTGGAGCCTCCTGCCACCTCAACGACCACTCACACGTCCTCTGGGCGTATCCGCAAGGTCTGGCTCTCTTGTTTTTTACCAGTGCAACTGATATCTAGAGCAGTGAAACATGCACTGATGAAAGGCATTCCTCTAGGTCAGTGGTTGTGGTTCCCAAGGCAGGACAGATTTCCTCTGCCAATCTTTTCTGATCTGTTTTGATTCTCTGGATGGTCAAAACAGCTAAAAGCTGCAGAAGCAAATCATGCGTTCACTGGTTGACTGCTCCTATGTTTTTTTAAACTGAGAGGCTTGACTGACAACAAACAATTTCCAAAATAAATTGCCACAGCTGTTGTTGTTCTGCCAGTCTAATCTTGTGATTTTTAGAGGCAATTTCACAACACTCTGTGAAGGTCAAATCTGCCCAGTTGTTATGCCAAATACAGACAGGTTGGTATCATTAGTAGTATTTTTTTCCTGTAATTTGAGTGGAGGAAGCAGAGAATGATAGTCTTGAATACATGAGTGACAGGGTCATTACGCACCAGTTAAACCAGTCAAGTTTATACAACCATCATATTCAGTTGCTCAAAAGACAACAACGGATCATATATTCAGTACATTGAGACCTAATCCAGATCCTGTCACTGCAGAGAGTCCTGGACCACGATGACTACTTGGACGACCTGGATGACGAAGACTTTGAGGACGAGACCCCCAAGAGACGAGGCAAGAGCAAGTCCAAGGTAAGAGTGCCATTTCAGTTGACACCGGGTTGAGGATGGGATGAAAAAAACTAAAACCCAACCGATATATAGGTATTGCCGTATATCTTATCCATTACCCAAATCCAAATGCAGATGAGATTTATTATTTTATTTTTTTTGCGATTTAAAGTTCAGCATATACCAGACAGTATGATCGTGGTCAGTTTCATTGACTGTTCTGATTCAGAGATGTTTTAATTCACCAGTTGTTGTAAAAACGTGGTGATAACTGATGAGTTGAGTGGCAGTTATAATTTCTCCTGTAGTTACAATAGTTTAAAATCTCAATCTCGAGAATCTTCACCAAAATTTGGCGGTTTAATTTCTGAGCACAGGTGACTACATGTTGTTGTTGTTACTCTCAGGGAAAAGATGCTGTTTAAATCTGTATGTTGTTTCCTACTTTAAACTGGCAGTAGACAAGTTCATTACTTTTAAGGTGTTTTCATGAAGTAAATATTATAACGGCTTTAACGGTAAAACCATTGGCATATTAGTACCCTGTATTCCTTGATTTCACAACACATTCTTGTCTGACACTGGGCACAAAATGATGGCTGACGGGTGAGTCAGTCAAGCTGGCAGTGTGGCATGATTTCTAATTTCACAGCTTTCATATCTCCATTATTGACAAAATGAAATAAAATCATGTTTTGCCCTGTGTTGTTGATAGATGTTACTCAAGGAAAATCATCAATTTTTCTTTGCCAACGCGTGGCAAGAATGATATCGCTTTGAAACACAAGGGATGGAAAAGTTTTTCGAATTCCACTTTAACTTTTGTCCTTCTTTCCGTTTCAATAATGCACTTTTCTGTTCTCCTTTTGGTTCTTTCTTTGTAGAATTATAGTGTTATGAAAAGAAGAGAAATTAAAATATTTGTTCTTTAGGGTCGCAGTGACAAGAATGGCAAGAAAAAACAGGAGGCTGCAGCTGCAGCGCTGGAGGAGCGGGACAAGCCGTACGCCTGCGACAGTGAGTAGAAGTGTCCTTTGCAAGGTCTGTGTGCCATGCATGTCAGCAAGAGAGGCTTTTGCTTTTCCCTCTGAAAGACAAAAACAACCAATCTGCCATGCATGGCGTGATCTGAAAGACCCCATCTGGAACTTAAGTTTGGCAGCATAGAAATTGGAGAAATAACCCGTCTGGATTCGTTTTTTGCTTTTTTTTTTTTTTTTTTCCTGACATGCTGCTCCGTGTGTGCTCTGTAATTTCCCGCTGGCCATCGCTCGCTGTGCAAATGCTCACCTCCGCTGTTTGAGTTTGCTGCTCGCGCGTCAGTCAAAAATTAACCATGTGAAAATAAGTTTTTCAAAAGTAAGCAACAAAGCCAGTTGTGGGCCTTTTTGGACGGTACTTCGTAATAGCCGCTATCACTGTAACACTTTTGTATGACCGTGTGTGTGTGTGTCAGTCTGTGGGAAGCGCTACAAGAACCGTCCTGGCCTGAGCTACCACTATACACACTCCCACCTGGCCGAGGAGGAGGGCGAGGACCGCGAGGAGATCGAGGCACCACCCACTCCTCGCCAGCCTGAGGAGCAGAAGAGTGAGTCACTCTCAAGTGCTGAGAGAGAGACAGAGAGAAAGAGAGAGAGAGAGAGAGGAAGGAGGTTTGGTTGCATGCCATGTAGCATGTGTGTGTTTGTACAAGGGATGTCTCTCTCTCTTTCTTTTTTTTGTGTCCCGCTATTTTCATTTTTTATTTTTATTTTTTATATCATGTTTTTGAATCCCTAATTTGGGATTAGCCTCAATGTTTCTCACTGAAACATGCTTACACAGTTGGATTCCTGGCTTTTTTTTTTTTTCCTCCCTTTTTTTTTTTTTGTTCAACATATCATCCATCTTTTTTCCCCCCCCCAACATATCCATCGCATTGGTTTCTTTTGTGCACGCGACATCGTGTTAGCAAATACATTCAACAAGTGCGTTTTGTCAGTTGTCACTCATTCATTAGTTTGGATCATGATTTTTGAAAAGGTGTTGTTGGCTGATGTGGCGTGAACAGGTTTGTAAACATGTGGATTTAAAATATGATTTGTAAACTGTTAGACAAACAACAACTCTTCAGTTTTGACATTTTCATTAACTCATCTTTCTTGATAATTCATTTTAAAGTGACAATTCTTGTGTACACTGAATGGTTTCTTTGCTAATTCTCTTTCTCAGCAACTAAGAAGGGTCCCAATGGGTTGGCACTGCCCAACGATTACTGCGATTTCTGTCTGGGAGACTCTACCTTAAACCAGAAGACTGGCCAGTCAGAAGAGCTGGTGTCCTGCTCAGACTGTGGACGCTCAGGTATGAACCTGTCAGGACTCTCTCATCAGTAATTGACTGTTTACTAAGCCCTGTCCTTTGTATACCTTTCGAGCTTGACATAAGCAGTTTGCAATGATAACAGTGCCAGACTTACCACTTGAATTTCATTGTAATTGATGAAACAATCGGTCCTTGATTTCAGGCAGAGCTAATATGAAGGCGTCTTATAATTTCTAGTCATTGAACGTCTATTTTGCCGACTGAATTGCCAGCCTTCGATGCCTTACAGGATTCTATCAACTGTAGTTTGCCAGCAGATAAAGCTAGTTCCAACTGTGTGTCGAGCTCACTTGTTTGAAAACACACAAAAAATCCTTGTAGAAGGAGTTTTACATTTGTATTAGATAGCTACGAACATATGCTGTAAGGCTGAGGCTAAAGCTGCAGGTAAAGAATCCTCACAAGCTGATGAACCATGTACAGCCTCAAATCCAAACAAGTGGAGTGGTGTGTAAAAAAAAAAAAAAAATCAATGAAAAAAGGTCTTGATAATTTGCTTATTCTTTCTCGGTACCAAGACAATATATTAAATGTTTTACCTCATCAATTTAGGGGTTTTTTTTGTAAATATGAGCTTCTTCGGAATTTGATGCCAACAACACGTACAAGGGAGAAATCCAAAGCTTGCCATGTGCAGTTATGGTTGATACATTTCTCACATTTCCTCTTCTCCCTGCAGGCCATCCAACATGCCTGCAGTTCACACCAGTGATGATGGCTGCAGTGAAGACCTACCGCTGGCAGTGCATCGAGTGCAAGTGCTGCAACGTTTGTGGAACCTCAGAGAACGACGTGAGCCTTCTTATGATATTCCCAATTTATGTGTCCTCTCTGTTTCCAAAAAGAATGTGTTGGTGGAAGGCTTCTGCTTAAGAAACTGTCGATCCCAGTTAACATGAAGGAAACACAGGCTCCTTCTTTATTTAATGTTTACATGTAGCCTCTGAGTTACTTAGTTTTGAAGACGTTGTTTTTGAGTTTAACATGACAAGCACCCACTCTCCTTTAAGATAAGAGTTTGTTTTCACAGCAGCTTGTGAAGCCAAATCATGAATTGTCTCTCGTGAACCACATTCATTGTTATTCATGCATTCAGGATATTTTGTTTTCTGAGTTCTAACATATTAACATAGCACATGATACCTCGATGACAGCTTTTTCTGTTGGTGTGAGTCAGAGTTGACAAAAAAACTGACTGAACGTGATGTTGTGTTTCTGTAGGACCAGCTGCTGTTCTGTGATGACTGCGACCGAGGCTACCACATGTACTGTCTAAGTCCCCCCATGACTGAACCACCAGAGGGTAAGTTGACACCAAATAGTTCCCTGCAGAAGTTAACAGACCTGAAGGACAGGTGCATGTTGTTACAACTACGTAAAATATCTTGGATCAAGCTATAGGATATAGAACACCAACAGAGTGAGAGATGGACAAAGGGACATCTTTGTTAAAGAGACAGTTTACTAAAAGGTCCAGTAATCTTCTCTAAATTAGATAGATTACTGTTGTGTGGTGTGATGTGTACAGTCATCAGAGTATAAATGCATATTCTTCAACAACATCTCCTCACAGTGATGCTCAAACAGCTGATGATGAATCTTTACACCTGTTATTCTTTCACCATGCCTCACTGTGTTGTTTTTTTTTTTTTTTCACAGGGAGCTGGAGCTGTCACCTGTGCCTGGCTCTGCTGAAGGATAAAGCCTCCATATACCAGCAGAACCAGAGCTCCGCCCCTGAGTGACATCATATCACCAACTCCTGCCCCCTCAGTACCGGGACCCCACCCCCGATGGAAAACGTCAGACCTCCTCTCAGTCCGGAGCTCCACGCTCTGTCCAGATGTAGCTGAGCCAGATCGCAGATCAGCTTTAGAAGTCTTAATATCTACAGCGTCAGTGTGGGGATCAAACTATCACTACCACCCCGAGGCCTGCCGTCAAACACATACATATTGTGCGTATATACAGTGTAGACACACACTCTGTCCTGGACTGTTACACACACTAGATACAGAGACAGAGAGCATGCAGTAACCATAGCGACTGCTGTCTCCATGGGAGCTCCCAGGAGCAAAAATGGATTAGCATCACAGCTAATTATCTGCAACCTTTCACACTCAAAGACACAGTGTGGACTGTCGAGACAACACAGTTTCTTTTCTGCCAAATTATCTATTTTTGCTCCCCGGATGTGGGAGAAAGAAAATTTCACCACGTATACGGTTGAGGAATATTGTTATTATTATTATTATTATTACTATTGTTATTGTTCTGGTTACTAGTGGACTTTTGTAGTGGCATTTGTCTGTGTACTTTTGTCTGATTGGAGCGTTAATCTTTTCAAGAGGTTTCCCTAAGGGGGAGCCAGTCAGTGCCAAGGTCCACCATCATATAAAAATACACACAGCAATGACCCATGTGGCCTATTATAATCACATAAAAATCATCTTTGTTTCATTTTAAGTCGGTGGGACAAAGATGTTGAAATGAAGACGGCAAAATTTTGCCTCGTTAAGGTGTTGGCACAAAATCTTTGGCTTTTCTCCTTTACGATCGCTGATTCTGTTACTTAAACACTATACAGCCGAGCACATACTGTAATTTGGGCTTGTGAGACGAAACATTTTAGTTTAATGCTGATCTGCAACGTTTCTCCATCAGACACTCTTATTTTGAAAAACCTGACTTTTGATAAGTCAGATAACGCTGTTCTCATCGGGGGAAACTCACTGCTGTAAGTCCATTGAACTAGTAATCCTAAAGGTGCATTGTCTTTCTCAAAGATTGTTTTGTGCTAGCGTTTTAGTGACATCACCCTTAACGAGTCATTTTCCAAGCGGCCGCTGTCATGGCGACGACACACGGACTCATTTACAAACTGTAGCTGCTTTTATCATTTGTCACACTGAGGCAGATTTGCATGCAGATTGCACCTGTATGAATGAACACACACACTCACATCACAAGTGGTTTTTTTTTTGTTTTCTTTTTCCATTTGTTTTATTGTTTGTATTTTTTTTTTTTTTTTTACATTTTATATTACCTGATATTCCATTGGTACTGGGAGTTTTTTCTAGTAGAATTTTGTAAAGTCTATGGTATAGCAAACACTTCAAGTATATAGCTACTAATGCATTCTATGTACTGTATCGACTTTTTCTATTTTTGTTATGACTGTGACATGTTTGGATTTATTTGATTATTCTGATATGTCAGACCTCCATTATGAGTATTTGTAAAATGATGTACTTTGTTGTACTATTTTTATTTTTACATTTCTTTGGTATCGAAGCCGATTTAGCCTGACTGAAATAAAAAATCACTTTGAGTTACGTGTCCATTGTAAGTGCTTTAAATATAGATGTTTGTTAAACATATATGTGGATCAGCTGCTAGTCGTCTATCTGCAGATGTCTTTAGAGTTTAAATACCGTGTTACATCTGTCCACAATACCAATGAATTTAATGCAAATCTGAGAGGATATGTTCAAGCAAAAGGGAAAATTCAGTCATTACCTACTCACCCTCATGCTGATGGACAGTTGGGAGAAGTTTCATAATTCACAAAACATTTCTGAAGCATCACGGCAACATGGCGTCGCAGCATTCTTCTAAATGATGTGTTTGTTGGTAAAACAGCTGCAAAAATTTTGAGTTTGAATTTTTATCCTAAATCACACAATGCCCCTCTAAGCTGTGCATTACCTGCAGCATAAAACTAATGTTTTTCTAGACATGACTATGTTAAAAACTATGTGCTCCACACCAGTAACAGGCACTCATAACCTCTGAGGACGTATTAAACTGAACTGTGTTATTAAACACAGAGGTTAGAAGAATCGTGACTTGCACAGCATTCTGGAAATTGAATGTTCTCATGTGTCTCCCTTTAATTTGGTAATATTGATCATGAATAAACATTTTATGCTGTGAATGCAACCATGTCTTTTTAAAGGTCAGCAAATAAAATGCCAGAGTTTTAATGAATTTCTCTTCATTAGCATAACTCAACCAAAATGTTGACATCTACAGAGCTCTGGTTTGATTCCACATATGTGGCTCTTATTCTTGTTACAATTATCAACGTTCAGTGAAGGTTAAAGTCATTTCAAGAAGATCTAAAATAGGGCTGGCATGAGCATCAGTTGTGAGACGGAGACGAGAAACCTCACAGAGCAAAACATTTTAATTGCACTCAACAACACACACTCGAGGAGTCGTTCCGGACACATTCACAAACACCTTGCGTTTCGCGCCACCTCTGTGCCGAGAAAGCTTTTTTGGAAAGAGAGGGAAGGGTGGGGCCTACGTTCTGTACAAGGCCAAGACAACAGTGGCTTAGTGCAATTATCAGGAGCGTGATGATCAGCCATGCTTTGCTGTTCACAACTACGGACACAAAGGCGCGATGACAAGTTCACATTGAGCTGTACAGAAAGTAACTGCACGCACTGAGAAGCAACTATATAAACGTACATGTATGAGCATCTGTTCATTGAGGTTACTTGTGGCAGTCATAAAGTTTAAATAAGTGAAAGTTGTTTTTTTTTTGTATGCTGACCTGAGAAAATCACATTTAATATATTTTTTTGTATTAACATAATCATTCCATATCAGCTTTCATCTACTTTTTACATATACTTTTATTGGTTGTACTCGAGGCTGAATCCTTTTCATGTGTATGAGAAGAGCGACAAGGGTCCAAAGGCTTATCAGGAGTCAGCATGTGGCAGTACTCTGGGTTTAATGTAAGGAGAATGTAGCGTTCTCTTGTTGCGCGCCTGTACAGACCTGTGGGTCGTTCTGTGCCATCTCACCCAGAATCCAGAACTTCTCAGCTCATGTCACGGATTTTCTCAAAAGAATTCATGTGTTATGCTTGTAAAGTCCTGTGGCTGCACATTAAATACCTTCCTAGTTATGAATGTTCGCAGTTTTGTTATCAGCCTCTCCAGCTGCTTATTTTTCGCTGGATTGAGCTGAAATTTGTCCTGAACATCCAGGAGACCCTTGGGAACCTCGGCAACATGTATTCATTTAAAGAGTTGTTGTAGAATGTTTAAATCACTAATTAGCAATAAATTATATACTCACTCAAACGAAGAAGCTTCAATCTATCTATCTATGTATGACCGTCATTTTATACACAGTACAAATGTGTACCTGTGAAATAAAACCACTGAATGTGATATTGCAGCCGGTGAGAAGTGTGAAGATTTAGATATTCTCCAAAGAGATTATAAATGACAAAGGAGTGATATAACATCTTTGAATTTTTGATATAAACGCAATGAATAAGTTAACACTTCCACATACGATGAATCAATCCTTCCTTAATCCTTCTTGGGAAAATCAGGGGGGAACAAAATCAGTTTTTTGTTTTAAATCTCTGAAGCTAAATGCAGCAAGATGTGACAGAACTACATTTAACTACACAGAACCAAACTTAGTTTACAAGAAGAAGAAGAAGTGAAAACTAGTGAGGACTCACTGATATTAATTGGATTTCTGTAAACAATTTAAATGATGACACATTATCTTTAAGGTCTCTTGGATGTTCAGGACTAAATTCCACCCAATCCAGTGAAAAATAAGCAATTTGTGAGGCTTCGTCTGCACAGACAAAGAATCACAGAAGTAGAGACATTTAGCTCTGAGGGCCAAATTTAAAAAAAGTCAGAACTAGAAAATAATTTGGAGTGAAGCAAGTTTCAGGTGTAGGTGAGCTGGTTTGTAATGACTCTTCTGTGTTTTGTATTTAATCTATCAAAGTGTTCATGTGGAGCTACACACAGACATAAACTTCTATTCTCATGCACATCTCCACTCATTACAGCTCGCTTGGATTTATACACATACATCCCTCACACACACACAAACTAACGTATACGCACCCACACCCTTTCCTCTATAAATAAGGTTGGGATCTTTTGAACTTTGTCACACGTGTGATTAACTGTCCTCAATTAACAATCGACTTGTTGCCTGACTGATGACCTCGCCTTTCAGTCGGTACACTAACACACTTTGGGGTTCCTTATGCAATATTCTTGGTTTCAGAATACAAATTCAACACTTTATAAATTTGTTGCGAGACATAGTGCATTATCAGTTGGCTTTGATGCCACAACATTTGGGCTGAGAGGTGCTCGGTACAAAACTATGTAAAATACTCGTTTATCAAAGGTAAACAATGCAGCTTTCAGGCAGCCGCTCGGACACGTACAGCCACCGCGTAATGAGATGAAAATTCATCTGTCCGTACTTTTGATTGACAATGGCAGCAGTGAAGGTTGAAAACACTTGTTTGTGAGTCCTGTCTGTATGGATCTGTGACGTGGGGAGGGCGTATACGTGTGTGTCCTCTACAGCTTCTCGAAGCCGACGGAGCAGAGGAGGAAGATGACGTAGAGCATAAGGAGGCAGAATCCCAGTCTGCGGTCCAACCTCCAGCAGTTCAGATGGACACACAGGACCTGGGGGGGGGGGGGCAGACAGCAAGAGAGAGCGCTTCATTTCCTGTTGCACTGCCATCAATACAATCTCATATTTCTTTCTGAGTCTGAGGCTGTCAGGCTTTTACAGGAAGAAGATAAGATGAAAATCACAGGCGAAGAAAAACAGGCAACTGACGCTGGACTCACACCAAACTCTCGTACAGAGACGGTGAACATCTACTCACAGTGAGCGTGACTGAGGCCAACAGCAGGATCACTGAGTACACCAGACCTTTGCTGTTGATTGTCACCTAAAAACCAGACAGGACAAAGAAGGAACAGGCTGTAAAATCACTGAACGTGTCTTAAAAACCCCACTCAGTTAAACCGAGCTGTTGTTTCTTGATGGCCATGTTATAAACGGGGACAATGACTTCATTATTATTTACTACAAAGAGAGACGTTTCTTATGATCTCTATGATATAAAAATAAATATTCTGACCTGTTTTTTAGAAGTATTTTGTGCCTTTATCATGTATCATCTCATGTATCATCTTTATCACCTAATCTAATCTAATCATACAATACTTTCATGTTCAGATATATAAGACCATGAAATATTTTTCACTTAAAAGAGGATGTGACACATAACTCTCTCTGCTCACTGGCCAAAAGGGGAAAGATCAAGTGGGGAACAAGTGACTATTGTGTTCAGAACAAAAACACAAGCATATCTTCCTGCTTTTTAGGATCACGTGTCAATGTTAGACAGAAAACAGGTGACGTTACCACGGATCCATAGCTGACTATGAGAGTCCTCAGCGCCCAGGGGAAGCCCAGACCCAGCAGCACATCAAAGATGTTACTGCCAATAGAGTTGGACACAGCCATGTCGCCCATCCCTGCAACAGTTGACATATAAACACAAAAGACCAAAAACATTTTCATTCTTGCAATCTATGACATCTTTAGTGCAACTCTGGGAGAGAAAGTACACTAATGATTTACCTTCTATGCTGTGATACAAAGTAAAACAGTCTGAAATGTAATCCATGAAAGTGAAAACACCCTCCATGTCCATCAAGAGAAAGTAAAGAGGTGTTGGCAGATTATTTTCTAGTAAGAAAGACCCTTATCATTAAAAAATTGTATGTTATATGTTTGTGTATGTACAGTGCTGCTCGACAGATTTAAAAATCTTACTGCATTTTAAGCATGAATAATTTAGTGTCTCTGTTTCAGCTGTTTTCAGAAAAGGTCCATATTGTCGTAAATATTTTGAAATTGGTTTGACACCAGCTTTTTCCAGATAATTCAACCTCTGAGAATCGAGACTCGGAGATGCAGCTGAAAGCTTGTTCAGGGACCTTAAGTTAAAAAATTGTTCTTTCCAACCAGTATGAGCCTTCACGTTCAATATTTAGTTTGCATTTAGTTTTGTAACTAAAAGCTACAAACTCATCACATGTGCATCTATCAGACCTTGTCGGGCGACGATGAGGCTGGCCATACAGTCAGGGACGCTGGTGCCGGCTGCCAGGAACGTGATTCCCATGATGACTTCTGGGATTCCAAGTGTGTAGCTGATTATGGTCACCTGGACAGAAAACACAAGAGGAAACTGGCTGTGTATATGTATTTGTGTGTGTGAGTGTGTGTGTGTGTGTGTGTGTGTGTGTGTGTGCGTATGTGGCACTAGTGTGTTTCGTACCATCCAGACCATGAGGTAGGAGAAGAGGGCTATCCACAGTGTGGAGGACAGGAAGGTGAGGAGGTACCAGCGCTCCCATCGCGGCAGGTTACAGTCGGGGATGGTGAAGTGAAGCAGGAAGCTCACGGGCCAAGAGAGCAGCCATTTCAGACGATCGCACCAGCCATCTGAGGAAATGATGACAGCACCCGCAAACACAAGTTTCCCCACAGGGATCATAACAGATTCATCTGAGCGTCTAAATTATTCATGTGGCACGGCCTGTGTGTGTCTGCGAGGCTTCATCTCTTTTTAATTAGCTCCATTACAGTAGTAATAAAGCCATCTCGACACTATAAGACATGACGAGGTGAATAAAGCCAAATAAGAAGCAGTTATGTTGGCCACAGTAGCACTGGATTGAAAAGGGTTGCCAAGAAGTTTATAGAGATCAACAGATGACATCTTGTCCTGTGGTCAGGTGCATTAATGGACTTTTTCGCTGGTCTTTCCTGAATTTGACAAGTCTATTGAAAAAACATGAAGACTAATCTTTTTGATGACTCTTGGCGTTGGCACTCTGCTGATTAAAGCTGGAAGCATTTTATCCAACAGGCATCTTTCCAGTCACAGACAACCTCCTTCTTTTGCCACTTGGTTCAACTGTTTTTCTGGCATTTTTTCTCTGTATTCTAACAAGAGTCACATTTTTCTGCCTCGTGCAACTGTCTGTCCAATAAGGCGATTCTGTCACAAGAGATTGGCTCGGGAACCAAGAACCTGTTGGGAACTTCATTTTCAGCATGTGAGTCGGGGACTAGATTCACCTCCAGGTGCCTAAAAGAAGTCCATGTTGAGGGAGACATTCCTCACATCAACTTAACAAATATTTTCTGTCTGATTTGCCAGATCTTTGTGGTTCTTCAGACACAGTGGAAGTGCAAACAGGAATGCACAAAAGGGACTTTTAGTCAGGGACTTTTGTAATGACTAACTTCCCTGACATTTAAAGTTTAAACAGTCTTAAAGTGTTAAAGAACAGTCAAAGTTTAGCAGAATTTAGAGTCACCGGAGATCTCGGATCTCATTCTTCAGCAACAAAATCATATTTTAAATGCTGCTGAAATGTGTGCGCATCACCATAAAAACAACTTACATCTATTGAAAACACGTCAGACTGAACGTTATCACATAGCTTAGATGCAAAAATGAATCAGTGTTTTCGGCACTGCTCATTTTTTATGAAGCAACATTCTGACGAGGGGGACGTGATAAAAAAACATAATAATGTCATCACGTAATATAAATGTGGGCATTAAAGGAGACATATTTTACCCCTTTGAAAGTTAAAAACAGTACCAACAGAAGCTCCTCTCTCTCCCACAGAAAACAATGCTGGTGAAACGTAATAGTACCACCTTTAATTCCATCACACTTCATCACAATGTCGCACCTTTGCATATCCAATGCGCTGCGACCTCGGACAGAGGGGGAACACAGTGAGGCAGCACCAAACAGTGTGAGAAAACTGAGCATAATATGTCTCTTTTAGTAAAATAAAAAGTTTAGTTCCTTCTGTTCCATCATTGCTAAAAATATTTGATCCACAAGCCTTTCATTCTCGTGTGCCTCTGTTAGTGTCTACCTTCATTCACCACTCACCTGGCAGTACAAAGGGTTTGAAAGGAGAGCTCTCCTCCTCTCCTTCCTCCTGATCGTCCTCTTCCTCTTCTTCTTCTTTAGGCTGTGCTCCCTCACCTGTCTCTTCCCCCGTCTCTTTACCCCTCTCCCTCTCTCCCTCCAGCGGCTGCGTCTCTCCCTCCGCCACCACCCCGTTCTCCCTCCCCCATGCCCCGTTAGCACCCAAACTTTCCTCCCCTGAAGCCGCCCCCTCCTCCGGGCCGACTCGAGCCCGAATCAGCCTCTGCCTCTGTGCGTGGGAAAGAGGAGTCAGAGGAAAAAGAAGAAACAAACTGACATGAGAAACACTGCAGCAGGATTATGGTAATGACTTCATCTGACAGTAGCTAACGATATGAGGACTGGCAGGAGGAGTGATCAGGCAGTCGGGCACATTCACCGGAGGGGGTTTGGAAAGCATTGATCAGGAGCACGGCACAAAGGAGAGGCAGCACTGGCAGTCGTACTTTAATTTGGCACTAGAAAAGGCAAGCACACATGCAGGAGAGCAGAGAGAGTGAGGAAGCTGATCTGGCGATTGAGTTAGTGAGTTTCTTTTGTGTCTGGGATAATGTTATGGATTGGGCAGCAATCGGTACGTGCGTGAGTGTGGTGTCTGGGCTTATCAGATGGCGTCCAGAAAACAGGATCTGGTCGCACAAATGTATTCTCTCAATTGTACCCTCTGTACAAAGACTGCACTGAGAGAAGTATCTTGTAATTATTAACCCTTCATCAAACTGAACTACACCACCAAGCTGAGATGAAAGCCTGTCAACAAAAAGGACTGTCGGACAATCGAAAGAAACAAGTGAGAAACTAAATTCTCAACGAGGACGACAGAAATGTTAAACTACTAATTAAATACTCCGACAGCTTGTTAGAATACACACAACGTGTACAAATAGAAGTGAAGATGAATTCACTGAATTCTGCTCAAGTACATTTTTTTTCAATATTCAGGAGCCGATATGATGCCGGACATTTTCTTTGTTTCTTGCTCTATATGCTCCATTTCTGTGACAGTGCTTGATTTGTTCTATTTACACGCACCTGTCACTACTTTTCTGCTTAAAGAGGTTAAACTTTCTGTGACACACCCGGGGAAAGGAGTCAGAAGAAATGCCTGCGCTTGTTTCTATTCTGCATTATAATAATAACTGAAAACTCACTGAAAACCTTCAGTTTACCTTCAGTTGGTATTTCAGGCTTTGCTGGTTTAAACGCACGTGGAGTCGGTTGTGTAACCTTTTCGTTAAGTTCAAACTTAACCTAGTTATAGATCAAATGTAGATGTTAATGTTACTAAGGAAGGGTGCTATGGCCTTAAATAAGATTGTGATATTTTTAGGATCTATCACGATACACCATATATATCTCGATATTTTTAAATGTCGTCAAAAGCACCTCAATGCTAGGATTGAGCAACAAAGTCACATATCACTATTTTTTTTTGTCAAATACCTCAATATCGACACTGACAAACTGTTGTTTCATATTTACACCAAGTAACTACGATATAAAAACTGCAGGCTGTAACTATTAAGTACTTTTAACTAAGCTAACTAGCAAAACTAACGTAAGCTTAAAGAGTAAAAACTGCAAGGTGTTACTGTTATATATCTAACTGGACAAAGTGATAAAGCCAACATTAGCTTGCTTGATAGCATATAACATAACTTATTTACAGCTAGTAGTTAAAACTTCTATTTTGTACTTCTTTATGGTCAACGGAATTAACTGATAAAGCTAATGTTAGCTTGCTACTATGACAAATGTACAGTGACGAGTAAAAACTGCCAGGTGTAACTGCTAAATAGCTAACTGGATTAACTGATCAAGCTAACATTAGCTTTTTACCATATGAAAAGTTTAGGGTGATAAGTAAAATACAACATAAAGTTAGGAACTAATTTATGAATATCTGGTGCAACCCGGTCCAGGTACACATGTGATGAGATCCTTCTTTATATTTATGGTAGTTTTACAAATATATCCCTATTGATTTGACAGTTTAAATACCCACCAAACAAGCCGGGGGGAACTTGATGTTATGTGGAGGGTGTGAGCGCGTGCAGTGTACCTCGTTGATGACCATGCGTCCTGCCATGCGCAGGCGGGTGAAGGGGGGAAAATGCGGGGTGATGAGAAGGCGAAGGCTTGCCTCTGAGAAGGAGAGTTGGTGGGGGTGCGTGTTCAGCATCTCATCCACCATCACCACCCCTGAATCCTGGCCGGCCACCATACATGAATCTGGGGAGATGGACAGAGGTTAGTGGGGGATGATACTGGGAAGTAGATGATAGTCGGACAGAGATGATAAGACAAAGAGGACAAGAGTGATGGAGCGACAAAAAGTGGAGGAAGAAAACTTGAATGTGGTCTAGTTCTATTTCGGCCTGTCGGAAATCGACAGGGGAACAGAAATGAGTCTAACTGGAAGCATTAACTGTGTCACTGGGTCTGCTGAACGCTAATCAGAGACAGAGGGAAGTTTTCGAAGTTATGGATGATCGCATGCACACGTAGATACACGAGCTCCTGCACCTGGCTTCAGCGGAACCATGTCGTTGTCACAGTCACCGATGCTTCCTACCGCAGTCGTCCGTCG
Source organism: Sparus aurata (assembly GCF_900880675.1). Classification (NCBI taxonomy): domain Eukaryota; kingdom Metazoa; phylum Chordata; class Actinopteri; order Spariformes; family Sparidae; genus Sparus; species Sparus aurata. Next base: position 27,552,316 of record NC_044204.1, on the reverse strand, counting down.
CAGGCTGCTCAGACACGGTTGACCTGCCCTGCTGCAGTGTCTCTCCACCAGGCTGTGCAGAGATCTGTTGAACCTTACACACACACACACACACACACACACACACACACACACCGAGATGTCGGGTCTTTAGTGGGCATGGACAGAGCATGTGGTGGCTTGATATCAACACGATGGGAAGAGACTCACTTCATTATTATTATGTAGATTCCGTACATAGACATCAGGATGATGGTCTCCCACCTGAGACATGCACAAAAAGACACAGACACAGATTTATAAATATGAGATTCATCACAACCACAAACTGATCAGATATCCAAAAAACAGAGACTGCTGCTCATTTAAGAAAATCTTTACAGTCTTACCACAAGACTTTTTCATCATAGATCACCTGCAAATAAAATAAAAATATATTTTCGTTAAACAAAGACAGAGAAATTCACCTTCAAAATGTCTTGTCAAAGGAACATAAGACAATAAAAGAAGACTCAGTAACTACTTAACTAATTAATACCACAGTGTGTGGCTACTGCTGCCATTCAAATCATGTCGGAGGAAATGACAGACAAGAGCGAGACACTCACCTGCACCTGAATAAAGTTAGCTCGTGTGAACGTTGAATTACGTACATTTCCTACTGATATCGCGATCATGTCTTTATCGTTACTTCTTTTAGCCACGATAATCTTTTAGTTATCATCTGATATCATGACAGCCATAATTTGTATCTTATAGTCCGGTCAACGCAGGAGTTAAACTAAATATTGCACTTTATTTATTCCAGTCTTTCACTTGTGGTTTGGTGCAAGGCAAATTGATTTCTTTGCTCCAATGACTCAGCCAATACAAGATTAATTCCCTGCCAAACTCTTAAAATTAATTCCCTGCCAGCTGCTTGCTTATTTACTGGAGGATTTCTCACCAGGATGAGCACCACTATGGACAGGATGTAGAAAACAGCGTCTCGAAACAACGGCCACCAGCTCAGAGTGATGGGCTGCAGAGAGGATACGAACACATTCAAATCAGTAAAGAGTGTAAGATCTATCACATGGTCACTGTTTTCACAGAGTTAGCCTAGTCTTATTTTGTCTCTCGTTCTCTTATCGTTATGAAAATGATCGGTGAGTCCTCTTTTAAGCTTCAGGTCTGAACAAAGTGTACATACCTGCCCGGCGAAGATACCGCAGAGGCCGATGATCACCAGGACGTTAAAAACAGCTGATCCAACAATGGTTCCCACGCCCACATCTCCCTTTGTGATAAACACCCCTAAAAAAACAGACCGGGGAGGAGTGAGACATATATCATCAGAAAAAAAAATTATTCAATATGACAATCTGTGAGAAATGATGGATTGTTTGACTTGTATCTTTCTCCTCTTGACAGATATATTGCATCTTTGGTTCAAAACCACTGGGGCTGAGCAAACGTCTTTTTTGTCTCGTTCTACTGATTGTGGAATATCATCTTCATAACACTTCATGTCACATCAATACTTTTTAAAGTCAGCCTCCTTTCCTTTGTGGAATAAACTGGATTGTTGCAGAGGCAATAGATGAGAAAATGTCCTTACGCCGTGTGGATTTAGAGGCGAAGTCACACTAATACATATGTTTCAATACCATTTTAATAAACTGTGCAATGTTTCAAGGATAAATCCCCAGTAGTGTTGTAGTTTCTCGCATATCCAAACGTGTGATGGTGTCTCTCTGCTTTAGTCTCAATTTCCTCATGGAAACTTTGATCTGATCGATGATTTTTTAATATTAACAACTACTTTGTTCTTTTTTGACCAAAGTATGTTTTTATCTTTAATTATCACACTTTCTGAAACAAAGAATAGCTCATGAAAAAAATCCAAATGTGCTCTTCTCGCTGTCTCTGTTCGCACCTGCTTAAAATCAGTGCCTCTGCCGACGTGCCCTCGACTTATCTCGACCATAATCAGGTGGAGAAGTACTTGATTGCAGGTAATTGGGAGTGCTGATGGAGCAATCACTGGGCTAACTCACAGGAGAGAGTAATTGATTAGAGAAGCATCATACTGACCTATCAAAGAGGTGAAGAGCTCGGGGGCGGAGCTCCCAGCTGCCATGAAGGTTGCCCCGGCAACATCCTGACTGAGCTGAAGATTCTTCGGAAGAATCGGGAGTTAAAACAGATTTATGGATGAGAAAGGTGATATTCTATATTTCTTCATTTTTATCATCAGTGAATCCAAAATAAATGGATTGATGATTGATCTTGCTCTATATGTCACCTACAAACCAGTATCAAGCCCAACAATGGCAAAAAAAAACTTGTTGTATAGTAATTTTATATGGTATTTTTGAGTTTGTAATTTCCTGGAAAACACCAACAGACCTAGTCCCCAAGAAATGCACTATTTCCTTTTTTTGTTTGAAAAATCTCAAACATTATTTTTGTAATTTGACATTAAAGATTTATGTTTTCAAATAAATTTGCTCGGGGCCACAGACTGTGAAGTCAGACAGTAATGAAAGATGGACTAATGCATGTTTGGCTTACGTCTCTCTGTGGAAAATACAAAAAGAAAAATGGAGAATGACTCCATCATTAGCCTTTAAAGGTTTGAAGGTAAACAAACGGATGTTTTAGTCACACATAGAAATCACAAACAGAACATACTATACTGTACGTGGACATTATTTTATTTTATTTCAGATGTGTCTTTGGCTCATACCTCTGACACTTTTTCCAGCGATGGCACAAAGTAGACGTCGCAAACGATGGCCAGCGCATGAAACATGTAGATAGCCTGTGAAACACAGAGATGCATTATTATACAGACAACAAAGTGAAGCTTCTTTCTTTTCAAGTTCAATCAGAGTCGACACTCACACAGAGAACGTGGAGGAGTACAGCTCCGTGTCTCCTCTGCTCTGGAGTAAAGACGTCTTCAGGAAAATCTCCGACAGCTGGAGACGAGATACACAGAGTAACATAATGATGTATAAAAACAAGGGAAACCCCTGAACTACAAAACAAATTAGTAGGTGCATCAATTCATTGTTTTCATGCAATAACACCAAACATTCCCTGGTTTCACAACTGAAATTCGAATATTTGTTTATATTCTGTTTTGCCATTTGCTTCCTGTGACTTTTAGGACTGACTTCATGATTTAACTTTTGAATTAAGCTGTTTCATGGTGGTGCAGCTCTGTGTTTAAGGGAGCTGTTTTGCCCTTTTGCCCCTGAAAACAGACTCAAGTCTTCTGGGTCTTCTGGCTGAACAAAGGTCATGTTTTGTTTCTTCGTTGCTTGACTTTGGAACAGCTTCTGACAGAGAGGTCAAATCAGAGCACATCTCTCCTTCGTTTTCTTTTGTGATCTGTCTCTTCTCTACTTTCCTCTTTCCTCTTCCTGTTAAGCAGTTTGCAACTTCTGTTATGTCCTGTTTGTATAGTATAGCAAAACATTTTATTTCTTGCTTGCTGAATATCTTTGGGTCGGGACTGTTGATCAGACAAAACAGGCAGTTTGTCAACGCTGTCTCGGGCTGTGGAAAATTGTGATTGCCATTTATTTTTATCGATCAATTATGGAGAAGACATAATAAAATTACATCTCTACTGTGAAGCTCCAGTCACGTGTGTTTGTGACTTTGTTGGAAGTGTGTCCAGCTGCATCCCCCGGCTGAAAATGCCCAGACAGCTCGAGGTTAAAGCGATGCCACAATCAGGTGACTAAACTTGTTTGGTTGCGTTATAATTGAGTTTTTCGCTGCTCTTGTGACTTCATGCAGCTGCAGAAAGGTAATCAAACATCCATTTTTCCAAAAGCGATTTCCTGTAAAGTCAAATGCTCAGAGGCATCTGGTTTGGCCGAGTTAGTCAATGCATCACGATCACCCTCTTTGCAAATGTAAGGGAGTGTTTTGCTCGACTGCAAGATCAAACAAACACCACGACTCACTGCGCCATAAAAAAATCTTTTATTATGAGGCGGTGCAAAACAACAATCTGGAAAGCTGCCTCCCAGGTGGCCTTCCCCACAAGGTTTTCTGATTTAGTCGTGAGTCAGGATTTATAAAACCTCCAGCGAAGATGAAGGTCACGCACACATGTGACAAAAGTAGAGAAGATTCTGCACAGAGGCGACATTGTGCAGCAAACATGTGCATCACGTGAAGTGACGTGGACACAGATATGGTTTGATATCACGACAAGCCGTCACATGACTTAGTTTTTGATCCAACAGGGTATTTTTATCATCAGGCACAAGATAATTCACTTGAAAACAGCAATATGGTAATTTGAAGAAAAGTGTCTCAGAGGCCTTGAAGTTAATCTGTGCTGTGTTCCCAGAGGCAGCAGGTTCTTTCAAGCTCAATATATGTCGCTCGGTCTCTGTAATAGGCTACAAAATCTCTTCATCTCTCATCAGAACGTAAGATGCTGTCGTCATTTCTCTCTCAGTCCTTCAAACAACCAGATAGATCCAAAGCGCGCACACACACACACACACACACACACACACACACACACACACACACACACACACACACACACACACAAGTGAGGAGGGGCTGCTAATCAGCAGGTCATTACGACAGGACAGCCACTTTGAACAGCTCCAGATGCATACGCCAGCCAACCACAAATTCAGCATTCAGTTTCCTAGCAACCGCGTGTCCTCAAAGGCCGAACTGTGTTTAAACATGTGAGTTTGAAGAAATGGAGGGATGAGGGGCAGAGGTGGATCGATGCATGGAAGATAGAGACGGGGCTCAGACTGCTCCAGCACACAGGACACTGAGACCATCACAGTGACTTCAGATCCATTCATGAAGATCAAAACACAGACTGACATCTAACCTCAGTCCAACTCACAAGAAATGATCCTGTCTCACACACACACGTATGATAAAATATCTCACCAGATGTAGAAATACTGTCAGTTTGGTTGACTTCCTTCTCCTGGATGATCTGTCTTTTAGATAAGGAGACGTCCTGATCGACAATGGGTCCGTGTGAGCCTGAAGAGGAGGATTAACATATAAATACATACATTAATTAAACATAAGAGCTTCTATAGGGTATATGTGTTTGTGTTAACTTCAGCTTAACATTTGCCCAACTTTAAGGTATTTTAAGTGCAGCAAAAATGCTCTTTTTTGTTTTTTAGTCAAATGTATTATTAGTCATTTAAATCGCATGGTTAATCAACACAGGTTATTTTACATGGAAACAGGAGTTTTATGACATTTTTCGTTGAGGAGCACCTGTAACATCACTGAAATTGAAGATCCAGGCGGCTGCGAGCAGACCGACTCCACAGACGCAGAACCGCGGGAGGAGGCGCGTCTGCCTCGGTCTCCTCGGCGCCCTCATCCCGCCAGCCGCCGGTTCTCCGCTCAGAAGAACATGTCGCCGCGCTGCCGCTCCTCCTCCAAACACCGCTCCCCTCTGCTTCCACGCTGAATCAAACTGCTCTGCTTTTCCTCTTTTTTCCCGATTTATCGTCTTTGAGATATTTTAGCTCTGGTCTCCATCCACGATCCGGGGGGATGTTCGAGAGGTTCGGCCCGACATCAGCACCTCAGCATCCAGCACCAGTCAGTCTGTCAGCACCGACGCAGCAGCAGCGTCCACATGCACAAGCTCAAAACTCCAGCTGACACACAATGAATCATCAGCCTGCATCTTCATATATATAAATATTTATATTTAAAAAATATTTCTCGATTCAGACTCGAGTCTTGTCCTGAATCTGATCTGTGTGAGGGGACGTGTTTTCCTGGAATCACACAGATGAGACCAGCAGAGAGCGCCTTCAGCTGGGTGGGGCGACTGAAGAGACGAGGAGGCATGGAGACACTTTAACTGGTGCATGTAATCCAGAATGTGGAAAGTATTCAGTGACATTTATAACGTTGTAGTGTAGAAGCTGAGATGATCTGATAACATTAAGTAATGCGTCTTAAACTGTCAGACTTTACAGCTCGAAGCTGCTTGTTGAGATTGTCTCACTGGGCTTGACTGTGTTGCCACTGCAAATGAGGTGTACCTTCAACATTAGGGCTTAAATCAAGTGTGCCCATAATAAATGTAGGGTGAAATAAGCATAAACCTCTTTATATAAAACTAACTAACAATTGATTTCTTTCTTAAAGGGGCACTATGTTGTTTTGGAGAAGAAATTCAAACTCAGAGTTTTAATATTTACAATATTAACAGGGTAATAAAACAAACACAGACATATTTAACTTTTCCATATCTGAATAAACAAGCAAACAACATGGCCCTCAGAACACTGTTTGAAGCTAGAAAGGTGGCAGGGTCCGCCACATATAAACAAAGTCAAACAGCATGACATCATGTTGTCCTTTAAGTGGAGAATCATTGAAGGAACTTGACAAAATTTACCTAGTAAAACATTTTTTCAACCTTGAACAGACTTAGAAAATGGATCATCAGATCTTTTCTTCCCACAGGACTCTCAGGGCTTCTGTATAATCATTGTAGCGTAATGACAGTACAATAGTTGCTTGCTTTTGGGGCACAGTCCACCATTAAAAGGTGATATACATAAGAACTGTCCACTTGTTTGATCCATATTCAGAACAAATAGTAACCAGGGTAACTGCTGACTGCTACCAACTGTAGCTGCAGTTAGCACGTTAGCTCAGTTAGCTGTCTTGACTAGGTGTTTGGAAGTACAGAAGAAGTGTTGGTGTTTACCGCTAGCAAAGGAGTTTTGGACCGAGATGTGTCAGGGCTAGTTGGTTAGCATTCTAAACGTGTTATGCTAACAATACAATGACATCATAATGTCAGAACTTTTATTTCTTCACATGCTGTTGATAATTTTAGTTAAGTTTTGAAGGTTTCCTACCAGGAGAGAGGCGCTGAGACGAGGCAGTAGAGAACGTGCATAAAGTCACATCCTTTGGATTGTCGCGGAAAATCTTACCTGAGCCTGTCACAAAGAAATCTAGTCCAGAAGCGTTAAAACTGTTACACAGAGCCCCTTTAATTGATTTATTTTTACGCCTGTGTTTTTACAACTTTCACATTCTGTCGTGGGAAAGATCATTCGAGGTTTTACTGGTTTGCTTTAGTGTGCTGAATATATTTTGTTAAACGAGTAATTATTTTTACTGAAGTCGAGCCAAGAGCTAATAAATCCAAAATTATTCATTTCCAATTGGAGATTTCATGCAGTAGTTTTTGTAAAAATAAGACCAAACCTTCAGCATTGTGATCTGCTGAGTGGAAAACACATATAGCTGAAAAACTATCAGCTAGATAAAAGATTCACATGTTTTTAAGAAGTTTAGCTCAAATAGGAGGTAAGGCCCCGTAATGCACTCTGCAGTAAGGCTGTAAAATCAGGTTTGCGCTGCTCCTCAAGGTGTTGATGGAAAAAAAGTCTGAGTGTCCAGCCAAGCTTCTTAACAAAAAGGCCAACATGACGAGTGTGACGACAAACAGCACAAACATTCCCGCTCTGTGGACTGCTGTCACTAGAACACCTGCACACCTTTAACAACAGAGAAACCAGAGGGATGATAATGAATGAGGAGATGTAAGCAGGACCCATAGAAAAGTCTAACAGGGCACTTTTGGTGATGTGAATCTGAAGTACCTTTCTGTCTGAAGCTCTGTTGTGAGACTTTGAGGTGTCAGCAGCTCCTCAGTCTCAGTTTCCTCCTGCAGATACGTAACAAACATCACTAATCTCAGTCCATCTACAGTCTCGTAGCAGCTGTCTGACAGTTTCAATCTGAGCTATGTAGTGGCACAATCTAGTGGTCATGTTTGGAAGTACAGGATGTATAATCATTTGTTTGTTTTGGCTATTAAACTTAATCTGGAGGAAGAAGTCGTACATGTCTGTGACCTGAGTCTGACACTGTGGCCGAAGATGCAAGCAGCTTCATTTCCTCTGCGAAGGACAGAGGCAGACTGAGCAATCCTTCCTTTTCTGCCATCACGTCATTCAGAAAAGCGCTGGAACAAATAGATGAAATAAGTGCACACGGATGACATGGTGCATGTCATGAATGTTTTAACACAAGATTTTATGTGTCAGGGTTACAATGAGGCCTCATCCTGTCTCTCCTCCAACTGATTCCTCAGCTCCTGATTGGTCAGCCTGAGATCCTGCAGCAGAGAAACATGATCAGACACTTTAACGGCTCATAACATGAAGACTTTATCTGAAAGTGGTCAGTAAATGAGTTAATACTGTGCATCTAAAGAGGCACAATGCTGGAATTGTGCTTGTGTCATCTCATATATCAAATTGCAGCGTGCCTGTTGAAAGAGACTCTCAGCAGTATGCTCTGCTGTGCAGTTCTCTTCTTTAACTGATGCAGGGAGTCGTAATTTTCTTAAACAACATAAAAATGGATGATCTTTACCTTTATGATGTTGGAGTACTCTTCTGCTGTTTCCTCCAAGTGCTGTAACTGCAACTCTTTCTATCAAAAAACACACACATGAAAACATGTGATGTTCAAATAATGAAGGACAAAGAAATTAACACTGAACTACAAAGAGAAAGATCAATATATATAAGCACCGACTGGTTATTGCCTGGCAGTGATGTCTCAGTTCCTACCTGGTGAATGATCTCATCCCTTTCCTGCAGCCTCAACTGAGCCTCTTCAATCCCACGCTGAAGAAAAATACAACACAGATCAGGAGGGTGATTGATAATGTAAAATACAGAATGTAAAACACTGGTATCGTCAACGGAGAGAGGAAAATGACAAGTTACCTCGAGGGTTTGAAGTGAGACCCTGAACTCGTTTAAGCTGATTTTGTCCCGGCATCTCTCCTGCTGGAGGCTCTTGAGCTGAAAAGTTTTTTTTTGTTTTTTTTTTTTATAATTTCAGACCACTGAGTGCAGTAAATGATGATGAAAGTTATGTTATGTAAACATCATACCTCTGCTGTTAGCTTTTTATTTTCTTCCTTAATCATGGCGGAGTCCTTTTCCTGCATTAAAAAAACAAACATGTAGGGTGACCTGGATGAGATTAAACCCATTCATCCTTTCTAACAAGTAAGGGTGGTTTAGGTGATTGTTGTGAAGTCTAAAAACTTGAAAACTGAAATTGTTTAGAACGCAGGAGGCTGTAGGAGAATAAATAACATTAATGTACCAATTATAGAGCTAAGTATTGTCACTGATTTACCAAATATGATCCAACATTGATATGGGTAGGTATATTTCAGTTATGGTACCAATTTTGCCTGGACATGGAAGAAATTCTGAGAGAATCGATTCTCTAAATTGTGTAAGGAACCCTCGTAACCTGGTGCATTTTAGCATGTGTCACAACATAACATAACTAAGTCTTAATATCAACATCATAATACAATAAGTAACATTTCTGCTCACCCACCAATTCCTGAATCTTTTGTTCACTGCGTCTCTGTAAATCGAGGTCATCACCCAGGAGGGACCCGCAAGTTTCAGCTTCCACCTGCTGAGCTTCACTGATTATCTTCTCCAGGCTGCAGATGTACAAACATAGCTACAAGACCTCCAGAGGTAATGAAATATGTTCATCAGACTCTTAGCCAGAATCAAAAGATATTCTCGTGTGTACAGGGCAAAAAAAGAGACCTTTTTCTTTCAGTCCTTTAGCTGGGGAGAGTTTTTACCCATTCATCCATTTCCAAAAGGAGTTCAACAAAAAGTGAACCAGCGTAAATCAGTTTAATTATTTCATTTCAGTGACAGATGTTTGAAACTAAAAACAGAGCACAGAGGAAGCATATTGTAACCCTCAAAGACCTAGACAGCTGGAGGTGGCTAAAAATAGCTAGTGTCCTAAAATGTTAAATAACTTTGGAACCACTAATCCAAACCATATGCTTTGAAAAGTCATGTAAGGTTGAGATTTTTAGCTCATCATAGACATTCGGGGGGTCCATGGCAAACATGATTGCGGCATCACGTTCTGCTATTGATTGGCCAAGGAAAACCCACATAGTTTGTTCATCTGGGCCAACTGGTAAAGGTTGTAGTCAACCTAATTGTTGTTCATGTTCAATAAATAATCTATTTCTCTGAAAAAAATCACCTTGCTTTAATGTCATCTGTTATGATTTAATAACATTTCTATTTATGTCTCTACTTATTATAATAAATGGCTGTAACTTGCTCAGGAAAGGTTAAAATGTAGACAAAAATTCATATGGAAGTCTAAATCCCCCCCCCCCAAAAAAAAAACCTATCAAGACCTATAATTAAACCTTGTGGTACTCCGTGTGGGACAAGTGCCAAATAACTATGGGTTCAAAGATATTCAGTGTTGGTGGTGAAGAGATTGGCTGTGTCAAAGGCAGCAGGGAGTTTAAACAAGTAAAGATAAATGCATGTGACTCGTTACGCTTTCACTTGTTTCCTGAAGGACGCGTTATCTGAGCGCAGCATCGCCACCTCATCATCTGCTACATCCAGCCAGTGCCTCATCTCAGTGTTCAGGTCCCTCAGCTGGCTTTGACTGTACTCCAGCTCAGCTATTTTCTCAAGCATCTCCTTCGCTGTCCTACACACACACACACACCAGAGAAAAAGCATCATATATCGCTGCTAATTAACACAACCCAAAAATGTTTTTGTGTGGGTGCTCATTCAAGGACCATCACTCACATATGTTCCTCTGTGACGTCCATTCTGCTGGCTTATTCCTCCCCGGTGCACCCAATTGTCTAAAAAGATTTAAAAAGGAGCAAACCCATAGTTTTACAAGATATATTTTCCAATTTTTCCAAGTCCTTGTTTTTAAGTATGTGTACTTTACTTTAGTATTTCGATTCCCTGCTACATAATACTTCCACTTCCATTCAAACATTTCTGAGGAAAATATTATAATTTTTAACTCAATACATGTATTTGTTAGACAAATGTATTCTCACACGATATCTCTACTTTCAGTAACTTACAACACTTGCTTGAACCCCAGTTTGTCTGAATAATTGCTGCCGTCTGTAACTCAACCTTCAGCCTGAAAATGTAGCATGACTAGTGCTACATTAGCCAATGCGCACAATTACATTAAAATACTCCAACTTCATTGATTATTTTACAACTAGCTAATGTAAACTTGTGTGCTGCTTAACCTAGCTAACTTTATAAAACTCATACTGCAATGTTTTTAAAAGAACTGAGGTAACCATAACTTTGCGTGCTAGTGTTTCACAGTTAGCTAACGCTAGCTAGTTAACAGCTGCCAAATGTTTAACAAGTTGACCAAATATTACCAAACTGACGATGTTTTACACTGACATCCACTCTGAAAACAAGACAAAAAAATCCTTACCAGTCAGAAAACCCAAATTATGGATACAGTAGCCAAATGGCTACCATGCAGAGGGCAGCAGGCTAGTATTGATTGGCAGGTTAGCTGGCAGGAACAGTAACGGTCCATGCTAGCAGGAGAAGACGAACCGCCGGTTGCTAGGCAACGTTTTTTTAATTACGTCATTCAAGGAAAATGGCTCAGACAAGACCAGGTGTGAGAGAAGGAGCAGACTTCACCGCTTACCTGCCTGTTTTCTGAGGTTATTGGCCCGTAGCAATGTGTAATAAACAGTCCATGTTTAACAAAGATGTTAAGTTAAACGTTAAGGGCATTAACACAAAGGATAAGAGATTTAACAATATTTAGATGCATGATGCACTGCCCTGAAACTTAAATAGCAAAACAGGATTTATTTGTATGGAAGACTACAACTGCCATAATCAATAATAGATAAATCAATTAGTCAATAAATACAATACAAAATAACTGACATTGAATTAATTTAAAAGATGTCAGCATTGATCAATTTTATAAAATGTGACATAAGTAGATATTTGTTTTATTTTGCTCCTCTATTCATTCCTTAGTATTAATTCTCATATTTATTTACCTTTCCACTTAAACCTGCAATATGTAAGAATAGACCACCTGTTGAATTACTTAAGGGCAGCATATCACCAGAGGAACCACTAACTACTGCAATACTGATGCTTAGGGGTGGTGACAAAGTGTCAGAGTTCAACTAATTGTAGATTAATTTATTTATTGAGTCATTTTTGTGCTTTTTTTCCCCTGGATTTTGGCATTTTTGGTGCTCCAAAGATTTGGACCCAGTGTAGCAAATATTTTACACAAAATCATGTATAAAAAGTCAGTGGAGTTAAATTTAAGAACATGATTCTGTGAATAAAGTTAAAATATGTCAAAGCAGAAAAATATTTACCTTTTTTCCACCCGAGCATGCATGATTACAATTATTTGAACTTCTTTTCACAACAAAATGTAAATATTAGTAGATAATTTACACCACAACAGTACAAAATACAAAATGGTTCCCTTGAAACAATTTATTTAACAGTCAAATGAGAGAACCCAAATGAAATAGCACCAAAAAAGAAACAAAACAGAGACCCATATTTTTATATATATAAATATGTTTATTAAGTAAACAATAACCAATTCTTAAGAACAACATTTTTGGCTGTAGGATAAACAAGAGCACCTGTCAAAACAAAGGCTGGTCGTTTTTTTTCACTACATTTAAGGCCAGGAGAATCAAAATTGCAAAATCAAAAGTGCAAAAGAGAAGGAACAAAATTGACTAGTGATCAAGTGCTGCAAGACACGTTAGCTGTGTCCCAAATCCACACTATTACACACTAAATCAAGTTGTGAGTGAGAACATAAAGTATTCTTAAAACTGTCAGGTTGAACAGCTCCAGGAACACATCAGAAAACAAAAACAATATAAACTACAGAGCGTTTTGTTTTCTCTCTTTTTAAATGAAACCGGCTCTGACAGTGAAAGGTCACAATTTGATTGATGCCTCACAGCGCAAGTAGTGTATCAAAACTGTTATAAAAAACTTTAAAGTACGCCGATTTCCTGTATGCAAACTGCAAAAACTGGATGTTATGAAGATTAACATACAGTACACACATTGTACATTTAGCAAGCAGCAGGGAGTTGGGACACAGCGGTTGCTTGAGTCATTACACGCTATGTTGCTACACTGTACGTTAGTTTGGTTTGTGAAAAGAGAGGGAAACACTGTTAAAGTGACATCCACAAGTAGACTTCACATTCTTCTGTAAACAGCAAAATGTACAATTTCTGTAGATAGTTTTCCTACACAAAGCTTGTCCTGAGGTGTTACAGCATCATTGCTAATCCCCCCCACCCTCTCAGTGCTATCATTGTCTAACAACAATCTTCAGCAAAGACTTCTCAGCTGGAGCTTGAGCGCGGATGTGGACAAGTGGTAAGCACAAGCACATCATCGTCGTGGCAGCTGATTCAGGAGCAGTGCAAGCGAAATTTTTCATGACCTTCATCTTCAGGCAAGTTAACAGTAGGAGGAAGGTCGATGTGAGTTGTCATGGTCGTAACCACCCTGGAGTGATGTACAGCAATCGCGAGTGCTTGCTGCAGAAATGTAAAAATGACTAATGTTTCTAAATCAAAAAAGTACATTCTCATTTCAGTGTTGATTACATACATTTTCAGTGCTCAGTATTCAAGAGGAATGCTCATATTTTCTGTGTTAATATCCGAGGCCAACCTCAACGAGTTTACAGTTTACCTTTAAGTCAGAGTCAACGTACCCATTACTCTTCGTCTCAGCACAGGACAAGATACTGGTTGACGGTAACAACCACACTATTCCTGCATATTCCCATCCCAAGCTACCTCCTCTTTAACTGAGGTGATGTTCCCTGCTGCTGCTGCTGATCCCGATAAAATTAACCATCACCACGAAAGTAAAGACACACGGCCTTGTTAGCATTCAGACTTTCAGCTGTTACCGGCTGGGCTCCAGCGATCCCGTCACCTGGAAGTGAATCCCGTCTCCGGGCAGAGGTGATGGGATGAGCGGGCAGAGCCAGCAGAGGTACCAGCGAACGCCCAGAGAGTTACGGAGGTTGCCCAGGAGCCCGAGGCTGTAGGGCCGGCGGGTCGAGTACCACTCCCTGGTGGTCTGTCCCCGAATCATCAGGAAGAGATGGAAGAAGAAGAAGGCGGAGACCAGCAGGAAACCCACCACGCAAGTGTCTGCGATGAAGGCGAAGGCGAAGGCACGTGCTGAGACCTGACCTGAGGAGAGAAGGAGCAGCAGCACAGAATAAATCACACTCTGCAAAATAGCCATAGAAGTACAGAAGCAGCTGCAGAAGTACAACAGCTGCATGAAACAGGACAATCAATGTGTCCCCAAACCAGATCATCCCACCTGAAACCAGCATGATCCAGGGTATGAGCAGCAGCAGGACGCTGTGCACCGTCACGCCCTCCTTCAGGATGACGATGAAGACCTCTGCGTTCATCAGAGTGGCGTACAGGAGCCCCGACCACATGAACAACAAGCAGCATATGAAGTAGCGGTAGTTGCGGAAGCCCACGCACTGGCCGAAAAAGACGCAGTGGTGGTCCCGCCGCAGCACACACACTTTGCAGTCGTAGCAGTGGGAGCAGCGAGGAGGAGTGTGTGTCTCGCATGTATAGCAGTACCTGTGCGGGCAAAGAGAGAGAAAATACTAATCAGTTATAGTCAGGGATGCAACTAGACAACATTTCATATTAACACGACTTTTTTTATTGCTCAGACTGAAATATAACAACTGTAACCATGAGCACAGAAGTCCATTCTAGGAACAGGTATTCGATTAAATTACAAGTTGTCAACTATTAACTCAATCACAAACTACCACCAATCAATCAATTGGTTTGAGTAATTTATTTCAGAAAAAAAGTCTAAATTCTCAGTTTCCAGATCTAAAGATTAAAGTATCTTCCTGTTTATTTCCTCCCCTGTGGCAGTAAACTGAATATCTTGGCGTTATGGACAGAGGAAGATATTTAGTGACACCATCTTGGGTTTTGGGAAACTCTGATTGACATTTTTCAAACAAACAACTGATCGATTAATTGATCTAAAGGTTTAAAGGATCTTGTTTCTTTGCTGTGATTACTCTAATAATACTGTCCATGTTTCACTCGTCTTACCTCCACCCCTGACCCATGCCCTCTCCTCCCAGGAACACCCCCTTGATGCTGGGGTTGGTTCTGAGGAAGAGCATGGCGTTCCAGCAGATGTTGACAAGCATGAAGTACTGGGCCAGCAGGTGGACCGCCTTCCACCTGGACGACCACACCGTCTTCTGCTGGTCCTCCTCCAGCGGAGCCTCGACCAGCACCAGGTAGCTCACCTCCCCGGTGATGGAGAACACCAGGAAGGTATTGAGGAACACGGGGAGGTGGCGACACACACTCTCGACCCGGCAGAACACTTTAGATGCAAAACTCGTCATGTTTCCTGCCCGTCCAGCTCTGCGTGATGTTCGAGTCACTGGAAGGACTGGTTTGACAGACGCACTCTGCTAACTGTCAGTTAGCTTGGTTAGCTAACTAACCGCTCCGTTAGCTTCGTCCTCGCTGATAAATAAACCGAATGATATTAATATTACCTGAGGAATCTTCGGGGGAAAATAATATAACGTAAGAGTTGAAATGTGAAGCCGTAACTCACTCTAAACTCAGTCCTGTTCCCACCACTGATCTGCTACTGGGCGGAAACAAGCTTCTGCCAATGGGTGTTGCATAAAAATACATCCGCAGTGCAACAACACGCTGTGCTTCCGCCTGTAACGTCCCGTGAAAACAAATGTGTGCCCCTTTTTAAATACAAATGACAGAAGAACTAATGTAGTTTTTATTGTAGTTTTGTGTTCGATTGGTAGATTATTAGTACGAGTGTTTTGTTTTTTAATGGTTCCAACGAAATCTGTGTATTTAAAGCATAATGTATGTGTTTATTCTGCTTTCTTCTCCACCCTAAAACAGGTTTGTGCAAACATGCCCACTGCTTGTATTTGTAATTTGTATAGGCTACATTTCCAGAATCAATAATAATAAAAAAAAACTTAATAAATACATTAACTTGAGTCCCTGTATACGTTTTTATTTTTATTTTACTCTATTTATTGTATTTATCTATTTGTTCTGTTCTGTGTTTATTTATTTATTTATTTTATTTTGTTTATTTCCTTGTAGCAGAAGCATGTAGTGAGAGGTGTCCTGAGTTAAGAAGTTATACAATTGGACCAAAAACTCTGAAAATGCCTTCTGTAATATCTCCTTTTTTATGCACAACATATTGCCTCATTTTCTAAAATGAATGTGCCATTAACTACATTAAAAATAATGTTAAAAGTAAGGCATTAATTAAGTTATAAAATGTGACATACTTTTCTAAAAGTTAAAGTTTTAATTTGTTTTTGTATTGATTCACCTTTGTTTTAAACTATTAAAACTACCATTAGCTATTACTACTATTAACCCTAACCCACATTAAGGGCTTTAAATCTGTATGTAAGTTAATTTTCCAATAATTTGGTAAACTGTGTGGCATTTTAAAGATGTACGAGGTCCATGTGTGGACTGGGAGCAGGTCCCTCCCCCTTCAGAGCGTAGACCTTAATCCCTGATAATCTCTGCATCCACTGAAAGCTGGCAGTCATGGCCACACCGAAGGAGAATTCACTGTCTCTTGGGCATCTGACCGACACTTTCGCAAAACAAAGACAGCACAGGCTCAAAAAGAGGTAAGATCTCGGTGGTCTTGGACTTTTTTTTTCCCTTCAATAATTATTATTCTCAACAATGAATTTTGATATGGTCCTGAAGAAATACACACCTGCTACATACAGTAAAATATAGTCTAGTTTGTTGTAATTTGACCAGGCAAATGTCTTAAGATGGGAAGTTTACCACTGACTGTAGGAGTGTGTATGATGCACAGTTTCTCTTACAGTGTCAACACGCCGATGTTGTTTCAGGCCGACCTCTCAGCTCCTCAGAGTCATCAACATCTGTAAGAACACTGACAAAAGGCAACAAGATGCCACCGCCGTGCATCACTCAGTATGTTGGTGTGAATGTTTTTTAAGCTCTGACTCTGTGTGTGTGTGTGTGTGTGTGTGTGTGTGTGTGTGTGTGTGTCACTCGCAGCAGGAAGATGCACCTGCAGCAGCGTCTACGGGAGCTGAAGGAGCGAGAGCTCACAGCCCGGCAGCACAACAGGCAGCTGCTGCAGCAGTTTGATGAGGCGCAGGACACACTGAGAGGGATGTTCACCCTCACTGCCAACATGAAAACTATTCGGGTGCACAGAAAACACACTTTTTAAAAAAAAATCTGTACTTTTACTCCTTCCTCTGCGAAGCTCTGGTGCTGAACCCTGTTCTGCTTGACCTTTGACCTTCTCCAGGTGGAGTATGAGAGGTACCTGGAGGAGAGCGCCCCCCGCTGGCAGCAGCAACTCAAGGAGCAAACACAGGCTGCTCAGAGGAAGGTACAAGCAATTCACAGTGTGTGATAATCCTCAAAACTGTAATCTTTTCTATCTCATACTGCCAGAGAGGAATCATCTTGTTTCTTTCCATCAAAAAGTTTCTACGTGTCAAAAAGACACGTTTAATGGCCTTTAACAAAATGATCCCTGAAGCTCCACAGTGTCAAAAAGTCTGTTTCATTTACAGAGAATGGAGGAGGTTTTGAAGTCGTGCCTAAAGAACGCAGAAGATCAAGTGATGAAGTCCTCTGCAGGTTTGTCCTCCTCATCACCAACTTTTTACAAAGTCAGATCGTCCGGCTAGATCACCAAACTTTACAAACACAGCCGAGCGAATAGGCGAACAGCTCAGTTTAAGCGTATGGTCGTTGGAAAGTTTAGATTCTGGCGATTCTATTCATGCAATCTCGACATGAAAACCACAACAACAAACAAACAAGCGCGTACAAAGTTTTTCCCACTCACCAAGTTATTTCAGTAGGGCATCAAACTACAACATTCTCAAATGTCCAACACATCAATTTCAGTAACACGATTGGTCCAGATGTTGTGTTCCATGATTCAATGGTGACAAAATGGCAAAAATCTAAGATTGTGGAGGCTTTTTTTGTGCTTTTCACAGCAGATGCCGTTATCCTTTTACACCAGAGATACTGAGATGGCAGCCATTTGATTGACAGTAGATTTGACCTTCTATGCCCACCCTAGAGCCTAAAACAACCAATGAGTGATGGTGTAGACAAACGACTCTGAGCTCCGCAGAGACCAGAATTCATGAACTCCTATAGATTAGCGTCAGAAGCACTTGCAGAGCTTGTTCTAAAAATCCAAATGATATCTTTGTTTGCAGGGTCAACCGCACAGCCACAAAAAACTGCTCCACCTCAAAAGCACTACAGCCACAACAGCCCTTTCGACTATGCCCAAGATGGCTCCCCTCATCTCCCCTACATGCAGCCAGCCTGGCAGACCCACCCTCGCACCCAGACTTCCAGGTTTCCCATCGGAGCGCCTCATCAAACTCAGGGCTCCCTTCAAGTCCCTCTGTCTTCCCTCCCACCTCCCGTCTTCTCGCACCCGTTCCACCTCGGCCATCATCACCCCTGGCCCAGGCAGACTCCCCCGCAGCCCGACTGGTCCTGGGCCGCAGCAATCCCCCCGGGATCTGAGGCCCTGTGGGGTCAGCTCTACACGGAGGAGCCTCCACCCGAGAGGGAGGCGGTGGAATCGAGCAGAGCACCGAGCTCGAAGAGAGAACGAGGTGGAGGGAGCGGAAGCAGCCTTTTGTCACAGGAGCTGGACGTCAAACCAGGTCGGGGAAGAGAATATATGAGTGTGTGTTGGCTCATTTTTATCTCCCTGAGTGGATCTTTCCCTTCACATGTTGTAATTTCTGCATGTTTGCGTCAGTTCGGTTGTCCTGCAGCCCTGCAGAGAGCAGTGACAGCAGCAGGGAGTCCAGTCGGGCGAGCAGAGAGAGGAGGGAGAAGAGAGGAGGATCACGGCGTCCTTCCTCTGACGGAGAAAGATGCAGCTCTCAGGAGTAAGTCACAGTCAGGGCGTCAGACACTCAAATGGTTTTTAAGACAAGTAATCTTTTTCTTACTCAAGCATTGCAGGTAAGATTGATTAAAGTCTAAAGTGGGAATGTTTGAGGGGATTCGATTGATCTTCATTGTGCCAAAAGGTGCAAGTATAAAGTAAAAGACAACATAGGTTCAGTTTTTAAGATTTGTAAAATCAGACATGGGGACTTTCACGCCTAAGAGCATTTTGTCGAAAAAAAAAAAAATCAAAAGACGGACAACTGGAATCAGATTAAATGTTTGTGGCGATTCTCCCTTCAGGTCATCTGGGTCTTCCAGCGCCATCGTCGTCACTGCTGCAGTCACAGCGGCCAAAAGCTCCAAAAGTTCCAAAAGTGACGCCTCATCGGAGAAGAGCAGAACCAGCGGGAGGGGAAGAAGGAGTGCTGGACTGGACGCTGGATCACCGAGGGCTGAGAAGGCGGAGAAGGAGGGGAGCAGGAGCAACGGAGAGGATTCAGAGAGTCAGTCTACTTGTGAGGAGTCCAGGAGTGAAGAAGAAGATCGAAGTCCTGGCGCTAAATCACTGAGCTGTAGAGAGGAGTCGGGATCCCAGGAGGAGGAGAAGGAGGAAGATGAGGAGGAGGAGGAAGATGAGGAGGAGGAGGAGGGGGATGAATCAGGGAGTGTTAGTTTAAAAATTGAAGAAGGACGTGGAGGTCAGAGTAGCAGCTCTGAAGAGAGCGGCGAGGGAGTAAAGGAGCAAGAAGAGGAACAAGATAAAGATCCGGGAGACGGAGACGAAGAGGAGGATGATGGTGAAGAAAAAGAGGAGAGTCGAGGAGATGAAGAGCGAGAGGTGAAAGGTGAGGAGGAGATGAAGGAGCAGGACTCAGAGGAAGAGGGTGACGAGGAAGAAGAAAAGTCAGACAGGTTGAAGAACGAAGAGAACGGAGGAGAAGGTTCTGAAGATGAAGAGGAGGACGAGGAGGAGGGCGAAGGAGAGGAGGACAAAATCAAGGAGGAGGGAGGGTCAGATGAAGAGGAGGAAGAGGAGCAGAGAGGAGAAGAAGCAGGAGAACCAGAGGAGGGAGACTCCGAGGACAGCATCATCTCCCCACAGAGCAAGTAAGACGGTTAAAGAAGCCAGCGGTCTTCCTCACAAGCGGCAGCACACGAAACTAAAAACAATCCGTTTTGTTTTCAGAACTAAGAAGATGCACATCATTCCTGAGGAGGGAGGTGAAGATGAGGAGGAGGATGAGGATGAAGAGGGTACAACAGGATCCTCCGACTCTAGGGAGAACAGCGACGAGGACATCGAGAATCTACTTGCACCCCAGGAGCAATCGCAGAAAAAGGAGTGAGTACTGTTTTTTCTGTTTTTTTTTTTTACTAGATGGCAAAAAGAAATTCCTGAAACACACGTCTCATCTTTTATTTCTCACGTTTTCAGGGAGAAAAACGTAAAAGCGGATGAGACAGACAAAGGTAACAAATCACTACAATCAAGAGACTGAGCATATGAAAAAAATACTTTTTAAAAAGGATGTTGATTCTGATTTGTGTTCCGTTTCTTTCCCAGGAACTTGTGACAGAGTGCAGATTTTTCAAGTGGAGACATCGCCGAAGAGAGACCATCAAAGTGACTCTGAGGAGTTTGATGACTTTTATGACTAAATGCGAGAGGAAACCCTGAGAGTGAAGGACCCGATCCTCCCTCACTCACCTGGAGTTTAATGTTTGAAACATCTTATGAAAAACGAGGTGGAACAGATGTTTTTGTTTTTTTGTTGTTTGATATCGAAATGTTTCATCATTCCCACCACAAAAAATATAAGTCAACTCAGCTGGAATAACTCCACTACATTATATACACATCAAAACAACTATTTATTTTACTTTTAACAAAGAAATGACATTTTAAACAGGTTACTTTCTCTTCCAATCAGATTCAGAGACAAGAGAGATCCAGAACGACTGAACAGGGGTCACAATAATTTATTGAAACAGATGATTCTTGGATCTGATGACAGTTTCACTCTCAACATGTTTGTCATATAAAAAATAAACCTGTGGGTTTCAACAGCACAATGAATAGTTTTTAACATATTTTACATCGGCACGTCTGCAGAGCGCAGCGCCTCGGAAAGGGTCGGCTCATGTGTGTCAACAACAAGCGTTCAAAAAGTCTTCAATCTCCTTTTTTTTTTAGATTTTCACCACCTGAGCAGCCAAACAGGGGCTCACTCTCTTCCCGTCGTCTGGTGCGGCGCTGCGCTGAATCAGCAGCCGGCCGTAGGTCCCGCCCACTTGACCTTTGGTCAGTCGGCCGGGATTGACGCAGACGCAGCCGATCACGTCCTGAGGACAGAGGAGGGTTCAAAAGACATGATTAGACCTGCCAAGATCAGTGGATCACAAAAATGTATCAGATGAATCTACAGCTTCTTACACGTCCGTTTCTAATGACCATTTTTAAAATTTTTTTGTTTCTTACATGTGATTAGACTCAACGACTCGTCATGAATGGATGAAACACAATGTGTACATAATCTAAAAAGAAATCGCCCATCATGATGCAGAAACAGGAGTTCTGTACCTTTACAAAGTAGCGCAGCTCAGAGGGGATGATGAGGACGTCCGGGGTGAGCGGCATCTGACCGAAGCTCTGATACTTCTCATAATCCATGTTGACCTCCTCCACAGGTGGGTACAGCGGGTAGTAACTGTGAAGTGAAAACACGCATATGGAGTCAGTAATGGTGGTCAACTTCACAACAGAAAGAACAAATGAACTCTGTTAGGACTCTCACCTCCTCTGGGTCAGCATGTGCTTCAGGATGCGTGAGAACCTGTCCGATCCAGTGCCACTGCAACGCGACACATTACAGAGTTATTGAAATATATAATCAACACTATGTTCTGCTGCCTCTAATAGAAGCCTCCAGCTTTAGTGACAGAAGAGAAGAAGGGAGGCAGAGAGGAGGTTTGTTCATGTGAGAGAGGCAAAAAATACTCTAACTAACTAACTGAGCCTCGCTGCTGGATGAAGAGATGTAAAAATGAGTAATGGCACTTTGAGCTCATGCTCCTCCTCACCAGCTGATCTCCTCTGCGCCCATGTGGAACAGGATGTCAGTGGACGTCAGGCCGAAGGTCACGCCGTCGACCAGCAGGGTGCAGGGGTCAGGGACCAGGGTGACACGCTGCACAGAGAGAGGGGAAACACTTGAAACCTCTGAAATCACAAGTTAAAAACTTTTCTATTACACTGAGGTTTGCCATGATTGCTCACAGAGCTGGAAGTTAATTTGGTTTCAATGTAAAATCCCACTGTCAGGTGTGTGTGTGTCTGACCTGCGCCTGGTCCTTGTTGAGGTTTGGCAGCGTGAAGGGAGGCTGTGGGTAGATGAAGTGATGGTTGATGTCTCTCTGGGACGGCACAAACACCAGGCGGCAGCCAACACTGGATAAAAGAACAGGATTCATTACGGTAACGGCTTCTGATTAAGACACATTAAAAGCTACCATGATGCTTTTTAAAAAAGGTCCTCAGGAGTTTTAGTCACAGTTAGGGGAAATGTGAGTCTCACCTTTTGGTGCCGTCCACGATGCTTTCAACACATCTTGAGAAAATGGCCTCAAACGTCTCCGTCACCTGGGCTTTCTGTTGGAGAAACAGGTGAGATGAAGATGGTCACATATCTATGATCAACCAGGATTTAAAGAGCAAACAAAAGGAATTCAGGAAAATGTAAAAAAAAACAAAAACAGAAGATCTAGCGATATTGAGTACTCTGGCACTCTCGACAGGCGAACGTACCTCAATTTGGTCATGTTTGGAGTCCACAAACGGGCCGAGCTGGAGAAGAGAAGACAGAATTAGAAAACAGGCAATCATTTGACGACTAGAAGAACGACTGACAGCGAAGAAGTAACCATACCAGCAGGCAGACATCAGGCCGATCCCTGACGATGACACTGATCAGGTCCAGCAGAGGGTCAAAGGTCAGGCTGTCGGAGGGAGTGTACGGTCCACACGCCACCAGGACATTTGTCGGCTCTGCAATCACATGAGATGACGATGTGTGTGAATGCTACTGAGGTGAAAGTGATGAAGGCCGGCCCACATCAAACCCAGAGTCACAGAAGTGCATCAGAGCTGCTGAGTCTGAGGACTGAACACTGGAATAAAAACTGCCGCAAATCTGCTCTTGGACTGGACGGCATGATTGTTGGAGATGATGGATTTCCATTTCTCATGCTCCCATGTTGGAGGGCCATGTCACCAGTGTAGGTAGGACACCCACGTTGTTACCACAGCAACCCATGCCAATGGTTGGACACAAAAATCTGATCTGATTGCTTGCAAATAATTACGCAAGACAGTCGGAGAAACAAATCTGATTTGCCGGCAGTCTGAACAAAGCTCGGCAGCTAAAGCTTTTGACACAAGCAGCCTGCAGTCACTCCCGCTACCGAAGCTGAAAGGTTTATCGGTGCACTAATACCAATTCAATTACCAGATTTACAGGAAATGTTACAAAACACGCAGAAAGTCGAGCGGCATTAACAGGACGCACCGAAGCAAGCAGTAACCGACATCGCTCCTTACCTTCATCCGTCTCCATTTTCACCTCAGAACTGTAGAAAGGAAGAGGCACTCCCTGAAAAAAGGAAAAGGTCATCAACAAAAGACAAACACACCGGCTGCAGATCTAAAAGGTTTTTACAAACAACATTTCTAGTAAAAGTCGTTCCGTAAAAGGAATTATCTTGAACTTGTAGCCGACCTCGTGGAGTTTGGAAGCCATCAGTTTTCTTCCCGTTGTGTTCATCCCCTCCATCACCACCACCTGAGGACAGAGAGCAGACGAGGAGATGAATCTTCACTCCGAGTTGGTTTCATACAACACACGCAGGCGGAAAATGATCTATCGTTATGTGGGGAGTGTTGATTGGTTGTCAGAGTTCTCGGTCAGACGCCGGGTGAGTCTCCAGCCCGGCTCCTTGGCATGCTCTGTTTCTCTGGGTGGTCTGTGTAACCTGCCGCACACACACTTCAGTGCGCAGGTAAAGGAGAGACCACCGCTCATTAACACAACGATCACAAAACACTCCCAGCTGGTGTCTTACAAAGACAGAATACGTAGCAGAAATGGCAGTTGAAAAGCCTTTCAAAAGCAGACCTGTGTGTAATTTCCTTGGTCCTTCTGCTCACCTGACCAGGAAACAGCGAGTACTCCTTGAGCTCTGATAGGTCAACAGGCACCTGCTGACCACCTTGCTCCGGCCCCGCCTCCAACAGAACCGACTGTGCGTTGAGTTTGCCGTTACTGTCGCAGCAAACCTGACCCAACACTGTTATACTGTCCTGCAGGTGAAGACACAGAAACACGGCGAACTCCTCAGGTGTACACAAATACAATTACATTTTAATCAATTAGTTCCTCGTAAACAATAGTCAAGATTAACATGTTTAAGCTAAGAGGGAGGAGGATCGCTGACGGCAAAATGGACAGGAAGCTGGCAGAAACAATGACGATGCTTACAACAGCTTAAAAATAAAGTTTGTAAATCTATGAGCTTGCTAGTGAGGAATGAGAAAAATCGTGAGTAAAATATTAAATCATAACTCTAAGATGTCCACCATGTTTTCAACACCTTGGTAAACCCTTTTGTACCTGGGCGGGCAGAGAGACGGGGGAGAACTCTTCAATGTTGAAGTGAGTCTTGAGGCCCTCGCCGAGCTCCTCGATCTTCTCTGTCAACACTGCAGAAAACAGACGCGCACATCGTCGCCTTCAAACAATCTGTCATAATCAAACGTACTGTTTCATTTATTTGAGCGGATTCACTTTTTTGTTTTGGCATCAGAACATTTAGGGGGAAATGGGACAGATATGTGTGAGTTCTGTGACCTTAAATAAATCTGCCACGCAAAAAGTTTTCGACATTTTCTCTTCTACAAATCTAGAAATCTTCCTTCCAAAAGTAGATCAATGACTTCACACGCCGCCTGTTACCGTTTCGCACGTCGCGCAGCCTCTGGAACATGTACTTGTAGCTGGAGCTGAGGGAGTCTTCGGACCCTTCGAGGAGCTCCAGCCGGACACCTGCGCCCAGGGCCTTCCTGCCGGCCCATCGGGTGCCCTGCACGGCCCCGAACGTGACCACCACCTCCCCCTTCCCTCCACGCTGGCCGTACTTCTGTGACGGCGTCGCACTTCCAAAGACAGACGAGAAGAAAGGCTTTTTAATTTCCTTCCACCAATATAATGCAACAAATGTTTGTTGAATTTTTTTCCCAGCAGCTCACCGACTGTTGGCATGTGTTGTTGTTGTTGTTGTTGTTTCATACCTGGGAGAAAAGCTGGCGGGAGACAGCAGCAGACCCGGGCTGGCCAGAATAGCTGCGCTCCTCTTTGATTGAGGGTGCTCAGGAGTGGTCAGTGCTCGCTTCTGAGAGCCCTGCAGACAGACAAACAGTCGGCGTAGAGCACAGAGATGACTCACGCTCACTACAGAGCCAGCAAGTGAGTCACTGAATTAGCTTTAAAAATGTGCAAATCTCAATATAAACACTGTCTGAAGTCAAGAGAGAGAAAGTTTACCTTAGCAGGAGTTGAGTAGGAGTCCAGTAAATTCTCCTCTTCTTCCTCGGCCCTGATTCTGAACAACCGAGGTCAAGGACTGTAACACAACGGCATCACACACTCGTGATAAACATTCACAAAGAGAAGCTGCTGGAGGGTTCACAGTGAAGGATACAGGTCCTGCAGCGAGTGGATGTCTCTGGTTCTGTTGTGAGTTTCTTCTTTTCTGAAGCTTTGTTTGGATTTGCTCTTCTTGTTTAACACCTGCAAAGAAAATGAACACGCTACGAATACAAAACCGTCCAAGTTCAAAGAGCCAAGACGAGAACAAACATGTTTTAATTTCTTTAAAATATGAACATGTCCCTGTTACCTCGTGTTCAAATTGCTCCAGGGCGTCCATGGTGAGTTTCAGTCCATTTTTTGTGGTGCTGTAGGCCACCCACTCCAACACCATCTCATCCGCCTGTATCCTGTTGCAGATGCACTGCTCCACCACTGAGGGACACAAGAGATGTGAGCGCAGACGTAACAACAATCTGACTTTAACGTCAGCCCACCGAGGCACGAGATGTTACGGCAATGATTTGATGACGATTACAGACACTTTTGTTCGCCATATAACATAACATGATTCAAATTCATTATGTTCATCTTGACTCAATTTTCATTTTACTGTTATCCTCTCACAGACAGCTCACATGAACTTATGGAGGACCTAAATATCCAAAACAATATGACTTAATAAACTAATATGCCATTTAATGCATCAAAAATCTGATTAAAAACAAATGTAGGTATTCATTTATAAAACATGATATAGTTTGTTTGAACTGTCATCTGTATTTATTTACATTTGCTCTTGATTCCACTATTTATTTCCTTTACAATTGTATATGATAATTAATTCATCGGTGAATGTATTTATTCATTTATGTCAGTAGCCAATTATTTCCCCTTCGCATATTATCCCTGTTTGTTTCTCCAGATCAATTTATATATTCCTTTACATTTCTGACAGCATTGCTGCTTTGTTATGATGTCATTTATGCCATAAATGAGTAAATAAATACAAGAAAAATGGATAAATAAGGAAACAAAGTGGAAAATTAAAAAGGGAAAGTACATAGATAAGGATATTAACGCAAAGATAAATAAATGCAGGAACAAAATAAAACAGAAATGACACATTTGTCATATTTGATTTATTTAACAATTTTTGAAGCATTTACTACCATATTTATTCATCTACTGAGTCATTTCCTCTATACCAACATCAATATGGTGATAATGGTGCGATTTGCGGTCACTGTGAAGGTTGTGAGACATTGAAAGAAACACACGAGTGAGACTAAATGTAGAGAAAGGACACACTACAAGAAACCTCACATGCTGTCACTGTACAGTCACTGTACACACGGAACATCACAATCATATCTTCATATCAGATCAGTCTAAACGCGCCCACACAGGTAGATAACAACACAACAGTCAAATCTCATAACGTCACAGCCTGCAGAGTATTCCAGTGGTGGTATACCACAATAGTAATCTTAGCTTCTTCTGCTAACATATTTCGCTGTAAAGCTTCACTCTCCAGCTGACATATGAATTAGCAGGCGTTGTTACTCACTCTTGTCGAGGACGGAGTCATCCTGGCAGGGTATGTCGAACATCTCCAACTCCGACTTTAGGCTCTCTCCGGTAACAGGAGCCATTGTTGCACGCTGTATAGTTCCTATATAAACGCTACACGGTCAAAGTAGTATGCTAATGTTTTGATACTTCGGTAGCTAACATTAGCTTTGCTCTCACTTCATAGCAACGCCAACGACCTACTTCTTTAGAACAACGCTATCACTGAATACTACCACAGCGATTATCTACACGACTGACGAAAATGTGAAAACTCGTAATAAATCTGATCAACATAAGATGGCCATTTCATTTTACCGCGAAAAACTGCTGTCGCTGTTGGCGGCCGGAACCTACGTCACATTCATAAACAGTCTGAAGCGGAAGTTGACGGCGCCACCAAAATAAAAGCCTCCAATGCCCTCTAGTGGCAACGTTGTACAAATGTTCATGTTATTTTACACGGGTATAGAATGTAAGTATATTCAAGCACAATTTTGATGTACTTGTATTTTACGCAAGTACTTTACTAACAGTAAATCTTTAAATATTTATCGTCTATCTAATTAAAAACACACTCCTGCCATTAATTAAAAAAATGCTAAATATTGCATCCCATAGCACACAGTATATACATACATATATTTTTTGGTACTTCAAGTACATTTACTGCCAGAAAGTTACTGTGGAATCTGAAGTACATTTAATATTACTTACTTTTACCCAAGTACAATTTGTATGGGTGACTTTCACTTCTATCAAAGTAATATTCTAATATGATCTCTTTACTTTTACCCAAGTATGACTTTAGGTAGTTTTTACAACACTGATTAGACCATAATGGTACATAACAGAAAAAACATTTAAAAAGGAGTTCAGAAATTCAGTTCAATGTGTTTTTTGAAAGATTTTCTATTTCACTGTGCAAAAAAAGAAAAAAAGAAAAGAAAATCACATCAGTTGTAACACAGAAACAATGCATTCTTTAAATTAAAAGCTGAATAGCCATTCCATTTACAACATGTACTAATACCAAACTTTTATAAAATGTGCACTCTTGTGTGCTTGCGCAGCCTTCAACCAGAACAGAACTCTTTCAGGACACAGGCACTCTCAGATTTCTGCTCTGGTCAGCTCATCACTCTCAGGATGTTCTTCCATCTGTGAAAGTAATGATGTGTGTGTTAAACATCATATATCTAAAAGCACTGAGGTGCTGCTACAGTTAGCAGTTGGTATCAGTGAACAGCAAACATCCCACTCACCTGAGTGGTGTAGCACTTGCTCTTGGGAATGAATTTCCATGATGTCACCCTCCACAGAGATTTACGGAGGGCGGCTGACAGTTCATGAGTGTCACGCGCCTGATGAACACATATATTATGGATGCACATCTGACTTTTGTCGCACCATCAACAAGTATACGTGTACAGTATGTTGACTTATGAATTTACAGAGGAGCAAATTTAGAAAGTTATTAAAGTGAATCAATTTTAAATAATTGCAAATACATCTTTAAAATTAATTTATCACACCTTCATGCAGTTCAGGCAGGCGTTTCTGAAGTCCATGTTGCTGCTGCAGCTCACAATACTGATGGATGAACTGAGAATCACCTCAGCAGCTGAACGCAGCTTCTCTTGGTCCTTTAATGTCACACACACACACACACACACGCACACACACACACACACATTTTGGGGCTCAAATTACTTATCAATTTTCATCGATGTACTGATTCTTTTTCCATGTCAACACTTAACTGATTAGTCTACCGCAACCTGCAAGTGTATGACATCTTTGCTCAACAATAAACTGATTATCTAAACAGCTGATCCATTTTTCTGTCAATTGATTAGACAAACCATTACTGAGGCACTTCGCACTTGTCGGAATTATGAAAACAAAAACAATTCTGATTATGAATGTTTCCTCTCTGACAGTTACACTTGCTTTTTTCCTGTGATTTTGGACTTTCAGTGTGTCCCTCAGCTCAGTCTGCAGGGCTGCTGTGACCGCCTTCCTGTTGTTGTTCAGAATCGCCTCCAGGTGGCGCTCTATCAGCACCTCTGTGGCTGTGGGAGGACCACGGATTCAGGGAAAACAAAATGTTAGAAAGGCCAGGCTAAACACAGTGTTTTGTGATTATGTACTTGCAGCTGTCTCTCACCCATAATGTCAGAGAGCTGGCAGGTGAAGGGATCATTGTGCTGCAGGAAGAGAAAAAGCAGGAGCCTCTGCTGCGCTCGGGGAGGACTCCATTCTTGCTCTGAGTCCTCGCAGTTTTCCTGCTCTGCTGTGTACACTGTGCCACTGCTGTGCACAAGATCTGCAGAGAAAAAAATGATCATTAGTGACGATATTCACTTTGGAGAGTAAACACACTGCAAGTCCACACTGGCTGAAAGCACAAAGTATGGTCCAAGGGGTTATAAAACTCATCGAGTGCGTAATATTGTGGTCATGGTAGACACACCTTTGGGTTGGGCAAGCGATTGTTATAATGTTCTCTAAACTGTTCTAGTTTTAAAACCACAGTGTTCTTGAGTTCAGTGAGTTAACAGATGTTTACAAAGTCTTTTCTTGGACACCAAACTTCTCTGCTGTGGTGTTTGTAACAGAGGATCTGTTCGCTGTCAGCTACAAGACAGCTGACTGTTTTACGGGGCTTTTTTAGCTGTTGTTAATATTGTGAATGAATAAGCTACTCGTGATTTATGTCGACTTGTGGTTTTGCTTGTGGTTGTGATTCACTGTGAAATCTACGAGGCAAAGAAATACTTATTAAGCAAGAGCCGTTTCTGATAAATCAGCCAACCTTAGATTTCCTCATGATATGACTGGACTACACTTATCTGAACTGCATGATATTGAATCCTATAGTCTGCGCCAGATAGAGAGTATTTAGTGATGATTAAGCCTAGTTCCAGACAAAGTGTCACTTAACACAGAACCGCTCAAATGCGTTCTCCCACACGATTTACAGTAATCCTAGATTTAACCATTTAACCCAACTTAATGCCTGGAAGAAAAATTCAAGTTCCCCAAGGATTTACTGAAAGACATATTTAGTATTTCTGAATTACAATATATAAAAGCAACTTGACCCTTGTTACAACTTTTGTTCAGTTGTGTCCTTACATCATCCCAAATGTTCCCATCCCAAACCCGGATAAATTGGCAGTTCACTTAAGATAATCCAGACGTTTCACATCTCATCTAAGAGGCTTCTTCAGTCCTGATGAGGGCGTGTTAAGATAATGGTGTGTTTCATTTAGTTTCCTGCCGCCTGACCTTCTGGGAAAACCTCAGTTGATACTTCAGAGAGCGAGGAAGGAAGCCGGCGAACGTGAATAAAACTCGTCCTTGAACATCTCCGCCTCAGCCGCGTAGACAGATTCTCATTCACAATGGCTGTTGTTTAACGCTGAAAACAACAACTCCCATGATCCCGTGCTAGTAACGTCTTTTGTTTTGTTTTGATGGAAAGACTCCTAGCAGCAGAGAGTACATGTGGTGCCCCTAAAGGCTTATAAACATACAAGAAGGCAGAATTCAGTTCAGAGAGGCACACACAAGAAGACCAAACCACCGGCTCGTCAAGTACTTTGAGCCACTCAGTGATTGTCATGAAATCCATTTTCAGACAATATTAAGAACAAAAGAAAATACTCCGAAGAATTATGTTTATGTGTTATGCGAGGGAATTCATTTTGGGGAACTGCAATTTCACCAGTAGTCTCTTTTAAACATGAACTAAAAGGGAAATGATGTGAACTAGAAATTGCTGCGCTGACATCTTGACAGAGACCTGTCGTCATGACAACATCCCCGACCCAGCTGTTACACTCGACATCACTGATGCTCGGCGCTCAAATGCAGTAAAACCTAATGAGCAGCGTGGCCAGATGTCAAACTTTCAATGTGAAGATGCCGACCACATTATCACTACCAGCTTGTTGTTTTTCTTCCATTCATCCAGATGCAAATTTAAAGAAAATGCCTTACAGAATCGTTACCCGGGTGTAAACATGTTTCTGTGCAACTTTATATGTGTTCTTTGTCTCTGTAGCGTGACGGAGCTACAAATTCCCATTCCGTTATGCAACCCTGTGTTGTATAATGTGAAATAAATTAAAGTAAGGCAAGACTAGGCTCTAATTACATGTCGGTCAGAGTAAAATATAACGAATTTAAACAAGACAGCATGCAAACACATCCTGAACACCCCCCCCCCACACAAATTCCACAGCTGAACTCTCTGCTATGAATATTGTTTTTGCTATGTGAATGAAACACGACTTTGCGTGAAAACTAACCACTTGCTTTAAATCCAAACCACTTGTGCGGATCATTCAGATGCGAACATAATTCACAGGAGACAAGGAAAATGCTGCGCCGATCATTTCACTGCCACAGCCCAGATTTTTCATTGTTGGAGCCGTTTTCTCCGCGAGTTCTGTTTTACGTTACTGTGTTCTGTGTGTGTTCTTTTGTTCTTGTGTTGTGCTGTTTGTTTCCATCCCTCGGATTGTACTAAAAGTCTTTTTTGTGTACCGTTTTTACAAGCAGCTTCAGGCCAGGGCGCATTCGTTATCACGTAAACACAGGTGGTTGAAATTAGTATTTTTCCATTCAGTCGTCATAGTCAGGAAGTTATCACAGTTTTAAGTGTTTTCAAAGGACACGTTTCAAGATGGGATTAACTGTCCAGGTCTTCTGACCTACATTAGTTTCTCATTAATAGCCTGTCCAGAAAAAAACAACCCTAACAGTTATCTCATAAGTATCTCGACCTCTCATGTCTTTAGCCTTTATGCTTTTATGTTTTAGTCCCTCGTGTTTTTAGCCTTTATGCTTTTATGTTTTAGTCCCTCGTGTTTTTAGCCTTTATGCTTTTATGTTTTAGTCCCTCGTGTTTTTAGCCTCTATACTTTTATGTTTTAGTCCCTCATGTTTTTAGCTTCTATGCTTTTTTGCCTTATTTTACTGTTTTAGTCTATCAGTTTTTAATCTCCAGTGTTTCCTCATGGGGGCCTGCCAGACTGGGAGTTGTCCCTGGTCTGGCCGCGGGGGGTGCTGTCCCGTGGACTGTTTCGGCCCGGGTGACTAGAGGGCTCTGCACCTTGGTGTGGGGCCTCCTGTCTGTCCGGGTTGGGGCGGACTCTGTGCCGGCACTCCCTGCGACCTTGGACTGGGATCTCTCTCAGTTTGGTTGGCCCCCCAAAGGTAGCTTCCTCTGCGCCTCAGGTCTTGCTGCCCAGCCATGTCTCTGTAGTGACAGCTAGTGTATGTGTGGGTGTGAGTGTGTGTGTCTGTGTGCGTATGTGTGAGTGTGTGTATGAGTGTGTATGTTTCTGTGCGTGACTGTGGGGGTGGGAGGGTTGGGTTCTTTTAATTTTTCTTCTCTTGATTTTATTTGACGTTTCTCTTTTTCTGCTGTTTGTACATTTCTGTAAGGCACTTTGAGATACTTTTTTGCATGAAAAGCGCCATACAAATAAAGGTTGATTTGATTTGACTTGATCAGTGTGTGTTGTTGTTGTCTACCTTTAAAGGAGGAGCAGCGAAGGCCGTGCAGGCCCAGTTCCCGACAGTCCAGATGTGCAGGAAGGTTCTGGAGGAAGGTAGAGGGGCCTGTGACAGGAACATTACTGGGGCTGCATACCAACACGTGGACACATGTGCAGTCAAGGAAGCCTAACCCAAATCAGATGCCCAAACCATCTCAACCAAGGCGACACTAAGGAGCAGCGGATCTATTCAGATGTCTGAGCTCATCACAATCCTCACTATCTACTGTATCTACTGTATCTGTGAGCACAGCCAACCCGGAGGGGGGGAACTCAATTCAAAATCGTATCATGATTTCACTCTTTTGGTCACGAAACTAGGTGAGGGCTGGAAGAAAGGCCGACCGGTAAAACAAGGCAAGTTTTCAATTTCTGCTCCTTTCCCTTCTTTGCAAACATGCTCCATTATGACCATATTTAAACGATATATAACGATATATCTCTATGACAGCTGGCTTTTACTGGTGTTGTTCCAGCACGATCAGACCCTGAGATACTTGAACTCGTTGGCTTGGAGAAGTGACTCACTACCAGTCTGCTGGGAATACCCTGGCCGCAGTCTTGGGAGGTACTGACCCTCACCCCTGCTGCTCTCAGACTCAGCTGCAGGACTGTCCCAGAGCGCACTGAAGTCAAAGTCTGATGGAGCCAGCTGAACCACCTCCTCTGTAAATAGCAGAGATTCGATCCCGAGGCTCCCACAACTGGGCTGCGGCCACGGATTATTTTCATGAAACTCACGTAGAGAAATGTGATAAAATCAGCGAAGGATATTTTTATGTGGGTGAGTTGCGTCAGCAGATTGGGGTACTGCAGCACACAGGGGCTGAGGAGCGTGACAGGCTGGACGCTGAGCTCCCCGAACAGGCCCTGGTCCATGGCTTCAGGTGGGATGCTGAGCGGCAACCTGCCTCCGAGGACGGGGTGTCCTCCCACACACCAGCGTCCCGTCTCCACCCAGTCTGGTGGCCTTTGAGCAAAAGGAGAGAGTATCAACTGCCTGTTTCAATGGGTGTTTGTAGCATTTACAGATGATGATGAAATTTGGTTCTATTATTCTTTTTATATAAAGCAACAACAATTTTAATATGGAAAACAGCATTACACTGTGCTAGAGGTGACATCCAAGATCAGCGACGGTTGGTTCGCCAGTGCAACTCTACTCTTGGTCTTCACTCTGCAAGAGCATGAATACAAAATTAACACTTCATGAAAACAGACCCAAGTGGGGTTAAGGAGAGAAGTGAACCAATGTGTTTGTGTTTTTGTTATTATGTTGTTACTCATGTTACTCCAAAACATAGTCTGCCAACCACTTCTCCGGATTCTTTGCGAGTGAATCAGTGGTGAATCACTGAATCGA
This sequence comes from Sparus aurata, assembly GCF_900880675.1. Taxonomy (NCBI): domain Eukaryota; kingdom Metazoa; phylum Chordata; class Actinopteri; order Spariformes; family Sparidae; genus Sparus; species Sparus aurata. The sequence continues at coordinate 27,518,254 of NC_044204.1, read as the reverse complement.
GGAAATCAGTGCGGAAGGCATGTCCAGAAACAGTTCTGAGTTAAACTGTTTCATCATTTCGTCATCTGACATCCGTCATCTTGATCTGGTGAGAAGCTCGTTAGAAATAACGGAAAAGAATAGTTGGCGCTCATACCTAAAGTCTCGCTGGACGATCTGCTGATTTAAACTGAATCTGAGCTGGATGTTTATCTGTGGAAAAAACAGAACGGGCGGTCAAATTTTGTCTGCCAACCTTGAATGCTGCGGATACACATCAGAGGGAAGCAGATCCTACCCCGGCGTTATGGACGCTGAATGTGTGTAGGAACGCTTCCAAACGAGCGCACCACTCTGGACGGAGAAGCCTGGCGTTCATCTGGAAAATGCAAACACGGAGAAACAGATGATACGCCGCTCACAGGCTATCCATCACAGTGTAATTCAGGAAAATCGACGCTGAATTAAAATAGTTTCTCAATGCGTGTTCGGATTCAGTGCAGACATAATTACTGACATCTGAATCATTTTGGTCTAATTAGTAAGATCAGTGAAGTGATCCCACGCAGACATCTTGCAACACTCTTCTGGCAGGCAGAGAAGTTACTTAAGTGCTTCAGTACAAGACAATGCTCGAGCGCTGATACCGATTCATTGCTAGTAAAGGGTCAACATTGTTTGTACCTGAAATGACAGGAGTAATTTGGGGGAACCGTACAGGTCAGTGAAGGCAAACAGCTCCTCGGGGTCAGGCGGAGGACACGGCCACGCGCAGGGAAGCATGATCTCTTCCAAATCTCTCAGGTCTAGTGTGGACGTAAGAGGTGATTTAGAAATACAGTGGATAAAAGCTGAAGGTGTGTGTATTTGGCAGGTGTGTGTGTGTGCGTACATACCAGGCTGTAGAGCCTTCATTTGAATCCCTCGGCACCAAGGACCAGCAGCTGCAACTGCACCGTAAATGTGAACACTGTCGCAGTATTTGCTGGTATATATGAGGCAGCACAATTCATCAAAATATGATTAAAAATCCCAATATGGCTAAGGGCAATATTCAAATCGCAAGACGCTGCAGCTGATAAAGGTAGAATGTGCGACAAAACAGCATTATAATGAATTACTGTCATACTGCAGAGATGCCAGATGTACAGACGCCGATGAATATCACATCGACGTGATTTTAATCGTTTTTTCTCGTTAAAAATGAACATTGTGACACAAAAATGATTATTCCTACCGATCATGAATCATGCTGCAATAACAATATCCGTCAAAAATAACCACTATACTGTCCAGAAATGAAAATCAGCCTCCAACACACCCCTTAAAATATGGGGAGAGATGCCAACTTCAAATCAAGTTTCCCTCTAATCTTCACATCCAGGCTGAAAATCCCATGCAACAAGTGACCAGTGTGTCATGGAAATTTTACTGTGGTGACGTGTTTCTCTCTCTTTTTTTTTTGACTGGTTAGCACTTCTTTTTTTGTCAGATTCCTCTGAAATCCAGCCTGATATACGTGTGTGTCACCATAGCTTGCTCATTTTTATCTGAACTGTAATTCAGTGCATATATGGATGATTAATACCTGTGTTACCTTTGACGGGTTTGATTGAAACCATCTTAAATGTGTTACTTTTTAAAGCTGATCAAAGTTAGTAGTTAGCTCTGGTTATATACTGTGAATACACTGCTACAACTACTGTGGGATAAATGCCTTTAGGTACGATTCAAACTTTAGACTGGCTCCATCTGGCTTGATTCGTTATTGTATACCTATATTTTACATACATTTAAGCAGTGTTCATCAAATGTACAGCTTTTTCCTGTAAAAATACCCTCTGTTGTTCAAGCACATTTTGGGTGCTATCTGACAAATTTGGATCCCGCACAGTTTGTTTGTCCTTTGGGCAGCATAAAAGGACAAATGTTTGATGGTTGTTCAACCCCGTGATGTACAATGAAAAATAAATTAACCTCAGACCTTAAAGGCACAATCTGGTCAGTCTGATGAAGCAGCTAAGAGTATGAAGTCAAAGTTTTATGAAGGATTTTTCAACAAGCTATTTGTAGAGATCACATGATTTTCCAAGAATCGATCACAAGATTTGGAATGGGAAATAAGTGGCTGTGGCTCAGCATCTTGTAATTGGAAGGTTGCTGGTTCGAGTCCCCTTGTCTGCCTGTCAAAGTGCCCTTGGGCTAGATATTGAACACCAAGAAGTTGCTGGTGGGCACCTTGTATGGCAGCCACCGCCATCAGTGTATGAATCTATGAATTAATTACTGCAAGTTGCTTTGGACAAAAAGCCTCTGATAAATGTAAATAAGAGTCCTGTGGCTTATTACTTCTTGGAAAAATTTTATTGAAATGATACATTAAGACTGTGGGTTTTATTGTAATGGACAGAAAAAGACTGATGTCCAATATGACAAGAAAGAAGAAAGAATAAAGAATTCCTATAGGAGTTTCAGAAATGTATTTGAATACTAAAAGTATTTTATTGGAACCAGTAGAATAAAGAAATCCTAAAAGGGCCAAACAGGATTCCGTAATTAATTGGAAGTGTTGGACATCCTGTGGGACTTTTCTGACTCAGGTACATAGAAGAAGACTTACCAGTGCAGTTCAGACTTTGAACAGAATCTCCTGTGTCGGTCCACAGAAGCACCAAAAGTCCTCCTGCGGTCTTTAGACCACATCTTCGTCTTTGCTTTGCCAAAATCATCACCAACCGCAACACCTTAAAAACACAAAACTCTTACTTTAGCATGCTAAGCTACAGCGAGCTTACGCTACCGTTATGCTAGCTCGCTTAAGACGTTGCTTGATCTCTTTGTTTTAAAAACAATTCACGACCAGAAGAGATCAGATGTCAAGTGAAACATTATTTGACACGCACATATGTTGTCTTTCTAGCCTAGAATAATGATATTTTAAAAACTTTACCTGTTGTATTTCTGTTAGCATCTTCAGTGGATTAACTGAAGTGGAAGCCACCTGGCCCACTCTACTCAGATCAGCTGCTTCACACTCTTCTACACCTGATGGTTTTACTGTGACATAACATTAGGAATATCTCAAACTAGATGTCCCTTAAATCAATAACACATTTGTTTTAATGACCTCAATTAATTTTAATTACGCACCTGAAAGCCAAGTATTTACAAGTACTGTGCTGTTGAGATGAATTTCATATGAAAAACAAGCAGTACAGATTTTAAAATCTGTACAAAGAAGAATTAAAAAGTCTCTTTATTGTTCTTGCTTCGTATTGTCATATTTAATATATTCACACTTCACTGCTCAGAATTAGTTAGGGATATTGGGATAAGGGTTGCATATATGTGTGTGCATGAGCATGAAATAAGAGTCAAATTCATTAAAAGTAAACAAAAAAAAATTCACACGAAACACTAAAATATTCCAATATCAAAATAATTAATTTTGACAAGTACATTCTATTTTTTGGTTATCCAAGATATTATAGTCTAAAAAAAACAAGTGTACTAAATCTGTCCTTTGCTGTTAGTGTGTGATCATAGACTGCAAATAAGACTTCATTCATTTTAACACAAATATCTGTACTTTCTGTTCTTTCTATTTTCAAAAAATGCTTGTTATTTTTATACTTTCTCACTTTTACTCGAGTACAGAAGTTGAAGTTGAAAAGTATACAGTTCCCCCCCCCCCCCCTTTTTTTTTGCATATCCAGATAATGATCCCTACAAATACTCGTAAAAACTCAGCAGACAACATAATTTATTTCATTTGTATAAATTCATACATTTTCAGTACATTGATCCAGTGTATGAAAACAAAGCTGCATCAAAAGATAAGAAACAATTTTTTTTTTTAACAAAAGCTCTATTTTGTCTGTCAGGCTTTCACAACCGTTGTTAGTATAAATATGTATGCTACTACACAGATTAATATAGTTAACTGGAATTACTTTCCCCCCTTCTCAGTCCACTCCTTGTATGCTCCGGCATAATTACGTGCACTGAAAAAAAGAAGACAGAAGACACATTTTAGGACGACAGCCAAAGCTCAGCAGGGAGGGCTATTCATGGCCGCCTTGGGGCTGCCTGTTGAAAAGAAAGATGCTGTGCGTGTGAGTGTATAACATATAGAAGCCAGTAACTTATTTACTTCACGTATCCCAGTTTATAGGCTGTGTTTGTAGCCATTGCTCCTCTCCTGCCCATCTGGCAGTGAAACACCACCTCGGGTGCATCCAACGGTGGCTTGGTTACTCCGTATTTGGCCTTGAATGCTTCTGGCTCCAGTGCAAAAGCAGCCTCTACTGAATCAACTGAATGAAAGGGAGAAAGACAGAAAAGGGTCTTTGAAATTAGAAAGAAGATGGACGTACACATTAAAAAGGAGACATATTGTGCTTTTGGGAGGTTTTCCCATCAGAAATACGCTAACGTTTAGCAAGTAAGAATTAATTTAGCACAGCTGCTCTGTTATTGTTAGCGGTGCTGGCTCAGGCGTGCGTGCGATGACCAATCAGAATATACTGAGTATTCAGGAGAGGGGCCTTAAAGACAAAGGAGCTGAATGGAGTGTTTCAGACAGAGTGGGGACTACATGAGAAAACTGGTGTGTTTTTTTTTTTTTAACAACCAAAACCCAAACCAAAATAAGGTTATGACCCTGAAAATGAACATAATATGTCTCCTTTGACATCATACACCAACGCTTACCCACCACTGAATATTGTATCCAGCATTAACATAAAGTCTGTGTTCAGTATTAGACAATCGTACATAATTAAGCTTGTTATTCTCTTTACCCCTTGGAAATTAATTAAAAAAGAAGCTCACCTGGGATGTTAACAGATCCTGGAATACATCCCTTATCCACTTCTTCTTTGGTGCGGACATCAACCAGAAAGAGGTTTTGGCTTTTTCCCACGAGTGCTTTCAGATCCTCATAGGAGATTTCCTTGGTGACTGGCAATGAGAGAAGGGAACAACATTAACGGCTTAGTCATTAAACAACCAACATTAGATTTTTATCACTTACCATCACAGACTGATAACCTTTGCAAACAAAATAAACTACTGTATCTGCTACATGCACCTGCATGCTGAGGTACATGAGTGGATACAAACCACCTGTTTATCTGTAAGATATGACACCTTATGAAAAGGTTCTGACTCAGTTGTTAGTGCCGCAGCAATCCTACCCTTATGATACCTTAAATCAAATACAGAATTTCAGGCTGAGGAAAAGAGAAGCTCTGGTATCAGTTAAGTACCTGAGGTATCAGTGCCAGTACCAGGAGAACAAAACAGACTTAATGTTCCTCCACCTTCAGGGTACATTCCTGAAACATAGCTCCCTCATGTTGGCACTCTTCTTTTAATCAGGCTGTGTTGTATGTGTGTGTGTGTCAAATGTAGGAGTAAAGGTACAATGCACCCACTCGCCCTGGATGCAACAGTTTACAGTGTGCAAACGATTATGAAACCAGTTTGTGGTTGTTGCTCGGGGGATCTGATGGCATTCCCGTAGGACACAATTAGCATCCGGTTAGACCTTAACATGACCTGTATTATCTGCTGAGTCATTCTACGTAAACAAAAAACTGACTTAAAACAAAGTAAATATTTCCTAATTTAAGATTCATTAGCCTACATTTTACTTTCAATTCTGTGCAAGAGACAGCTAGCTTAATGTATATTTGACGCAGGTCACCCAAAGACAATTAATAATGCCATTTTAACTGCGATAGTTACAGGTTATCATAAACTTTGAATAACTGGCAGCTAAATATTTAGTGAAAAAGTTTCTCAAACAACATTAAAGATGTTTCAGCTTATCCGTAAAATCAATAAAGGCGCTGGTTAGACATGTCTATATTTAGTGTGTCTCGGTACATTAAGTGAAGGAGCCTCACCTGAGTTCGCCATCCTGGTTTTAATGAAGCTGTTATGAATGGTTCCGTCATACGTTACAAACAATAAACCGTCTTCCTCAAATTACTTACTGACAAATCATTGGCTGAGACGCCGGGGAAAGGCGGGACTTGGCTTGAAAGACGTTGGTCGCTAGCCAATAGGATGGACTTCTCAAAAACCGTACCTTTACCAGACTTTCAAAATAAAAGTTGTAGCTCATGACTGTATTTTTTGTTGTTAGATACGTGCCGACAATAGAGAAGGGCTCACCTGCTTAAGAAAATATCAAATTCAAGTATGAAAGAGACTAAAAGTATCAAAAGTAAAAGTAAATGCAGAATGACCCCATAGAGAGTTATATTATCATAAAAACATATTCAGTGTTGTGAAAAGTGATGAATCAAAAGTCATACTTGAGTGAAAGTAAAGGTATGGTGCTTAAATATTACTTTTGTAAAGGTGAAAGTTCCCAATAGAAATAGTACTTAAGTAAAAGCCTTAAAGTAGGCTGCCTGATATTAAATGTTATAAAGTATCAAAACTTCAAGTGGTACATAATCATCAATTTTATTCTGATAAGGGTCGATAATCAGTGTTTTTTTTTGTTTTTTTTAGATTATTAGAATCAGTGGGGGTTTTAAATGTACTTTATTGACAATGATGCATGATGAAATACATTTAAATGTTGCAGCTGGGTTGAGGTAGTGCTACAATGTAACAGCTTTATGAATTGATCATTTGTTTTGTAAGTAAAATTTAATCTGCACAGTAGAAATGAACTAAAGCTATCAAATAAATATAATTCAGTAAAATAGTACAATTTGCGTCCTCTGGAATGTTGTGATGTAGAATTATAATCCTATGAACCTAATCGAGAGGGCAAACATAAAAAAATGCTGATGAGTCTGCACTGCATAAAAGGGATCAATGAATGTTTCGATAAGTGTTGGCTACAGGAATCTACAGGAAATGTTGTGCAGACTGTTGTTCAATCCCTCCAGTAATGCTTCAGATGTGTGATGTCAAGCCACGAGCTCTCCTTGCGGCCTGTGGCACCTCACTAAAACACACTTTTCTTCATGAATTCTTGACCCTGCCGATCTCAACAAAATGTCGCCCGTCTTTCAGATTTAAATAAAAATTCAACAAAGCCATTTTTTTACAAAGTTTTTATTAAAATAAGTTTTAGTTCATCACAAAGTTTCAGTCAGTATATCCTAAAAATATTAATATTTACAGTTAAATTCAACCATGATGGAAGTAAAAAACAAAACAAAACACAACAGTAAACCTACAAGAGTTAATTTGCCAGCAAATAAACCTGTAGTTCTAACCAGAAACTAACAAACAAACAAACTTTGCAGGTGTTATTCCTGGAACACTACCCCTCTTTCTCCCAATATGTTTGCATATTCCTTGAAACAGGATTGTAAACAACTTTAATTCTATAATCGATCATCCAACACCCCAGAACTATTTAGCTTTCGTTTATGATTACACGGTCACTGTTCTTTTTTTGTCCTGAGGTCCTTTCAGTGTGACGAGGATGGATTGTCTGTGTTGAACTGGTCTCGATCACAGCGTTCCCTCTGTGCTGTAAGAAGGGTTTCCTAGTCCATCGGCAGAGTCTCCCTTTGCCTTTTGACACAGTTTATACTTCCAGAGGATCACAGCTGCTATGATGACAATTATTAGGAGGGCGACTCCTCCGCCTATGATTCCAGCCAGCAGTTTATGATCTGATTTCTCACGGCTATACCGCTGACAAGAGAACTGTGAGGGGCTGCTGGATCCTGCTTTGTTCAGCGCCTCCACGCACACCTTGGTACCAGCTTCCAAAGATCTGACAAAACCCTTTCGTGAACTGGCCCCAAACTCCTGGGACTCTCCCTCTCTACCCTCAATCACCACCCTGTATCCGGAGACCACAGAAGATGGAGCGCACCACTTGATCTGCACCTTCCCTTTGTGTTCCCCTTCAGTGACTGGCAGCAGCACATCGATGCGTGGCGCATTAGGAGCCACATCAGATCCGCTGATCCCAGGACAGAGACACCCAGTCTCAGCTGCAAGTTTGGGGCACGACTCCTGATCCTCCGAGCAGGAGTCGTAATGGCAGATGTCTTTTTTTTCCTGAAGAGTAGTTCTCACCGTGGCCTTCACTATAGGAGGATCATCCCCATCTTCTTCCCCAGGGTCGTCAGGGTCATCTAGGTCATTTATGTATATGATCCGTGGACGGGTGACGGGAGGGGAAGCAGAGGCAGCGCGAGCGAAAAAGTGGGAGGTGAGGAGAGGCGAGGTAGTCAGAAAAATGAGAAGCACAACCAGGTTCCTGCGATGTGACGTCATCTCTGTGGGCAGAAATGACAGATAATGACATCAATAATATTAGCAATAATACATCCATAAATAAATCACTAACACTATATTTATCTACCCAGTCTGAAAGGGGAACTACATAATTATTGGTCAATTCTTCCATTGAAATCATAATTATAAATTGTAAGGTAATTACATTTAAAGTGTAAATACAGGGGTGAAAAAGGAACTGAAATTAAGACGTTATTTTAGTAGTCATGGCGTCAAAACACAGAAATCAAAACACAGAATTTGGTTTCATCATTCCGGAGAAGGATCCACAGTGATTCTAAGGATAAGAGATCCCCCCACTTTTCACTAGATTACAAAAGTTTGTTGAGAGACAAGAAACAAATGTCGCTGGCTCGCTGACTGGGATGCTATTTCGCCAAGGTTTACGGCTCGGAAATGAGTCTGTGTGTAATCAAACATTTGCGATGTTCTGTTTTCCGTCCCGTAAACAGCTTTAGATAAATAATTGCTGAGTCCAGGGAGTTAGAAAAAAAAAAACACAACTATTGGGGCGACCCCATCACCACATCCATCTACTCCTGGCACCGAGCCATGTGAGTTCTGTGGGAACCCAAAACTGAATCAAAACACACATGGATCTCTACTTTACACTCTGAGTCTAAACTTAAAAACAATCCTTAAACTCAGAGGATGTTTTCTCTAGCCTTTCAATGATGACTACATCTTTAACAAAAAAATACACATCAAACCATTGCAGTATTTTCGCATGTGGCTTTAAAGTTAAGAAAAAAGTTAAAGATGTTCTACTGAACCTGTTTGTTGCTGATGGATGGTCCAAGTCTTAATTCTCTGTTTCTGTCCGTTGTTCCCTCTCTGTCTGCTCTCCCCGTGTGCTCACTAAAGTCCTCTGTTCTCACCGTCTTAAGTTGACTCCCTCCTCCTCCTCAACACCCCCTCCTTCTCTCCCCTCGGTGCCTCTCCCTCCCCTTTTACTCTTTCTTTGCCTGTTTTTTTTCCCCACATCTTGCCTCCTTCTCTTTTTCTCAACAGGGCTCCCACCCAGCCATCGTCCCTCTTTTATTCTTCTTTTGTGTGGAATTTTTCTATGAATGTGTGCCGGGAAAGTAAGCGAGGGTTGGGGGAGGCAGAGTCACCATGTGCACCGTGTGCTTGCTGCTTTACATATTAATTTGCAGAGCGGCAGCGTGAGGCAGGCTTGTGCTTGTCGCAGTATGTGTTTGTGCAATCTGGAGGTGTAGATGCCTGTTTTTGATTACTTTCTTTAAGACTTCCTGCATACGCCGCAGGTGTTCTTCTGGAAACCAACAGGACACTTGGGGTCACATCAGTGTGTGTTTATGTGTGCCTTTAAGTGGGGGGCGAGGAATGCACGCATGTGTATTTATTATGGACCCCCCTTCACCTCTTGTAGCCCCCACTGCGACAAGCTGGGGAGAGGAACGATCTAGGCTTTTCTCCTCTCATCCTTTTATGGTGTAAAGCTGGCAAAGCAGGCGTGTTCCCGATTATGCCAAGTGCCCACATTGCACCGACGAGAGGAAAAGTACCAGGACAGAGGCCTGCTTCTTTACTAACATCCAAGCTAAAAAGGATATACTCGACTAAACCACTAAAAAGATCAAGATGATGGCTGCTCTTACTTAGAATAAACAGCTTCATCTTAACTTGAGTTGATATAGAGTCTGTTTATTGTTACGTGCACATGCAGGGACACAGTGTCTGACCCATGGAGTCCGAGAAGTTTCAATAAAAAAACGAACAAATAAATGTGGAAATATGAAGGGGAATAAATATAACAAGTAAATGAGAAAATGTGTGGATATGAAGAGAAACAAATGAAAGAATAAATGAGTAAATAAAACATTTGAAAATGTGAAGAGAAATGAAGAAAATCCAAAATGAAGGTGGACATATTGAGACTAATAACAAAATGTAAAATAATAATCAAAAACATTTTCATGTATTTATTGTAGTTTCTACTTATTACATATTATCTTAAGTTTTATATTTTAAAATTCAAATAAAACCTCACATATTCAATGAAATCCCTTGATTATGCCTCATTCTTTTCCCTTTTGCTTGCATATTTATTTTCTTACCATTTTACAGTTAATTTTATTGCACTCCAACGACTCTATACCAAGCAGTAAAAAGCAAAACCAACAACATAAAACTAACTGCATTAGAGGTTGTGAGAGTGTGCCCTTTTATGTTCAAATCAGCCTGGAATGTCCACATGAAGACAAACTGGTTTAATCATATGGGACAATAAATTATTGAGAGATGAACAAACACTAGATAAAGACTTAATTGTACAGCCACTTAGACGCTACGACAGGAAGTAGAGAGCAGATTTACGGACTATTTTTATACAAAGTTTGATGTACTCATTTGGGAAAACATGTGGTGTTCAGATATGTGTGAACGTTTGTGTGAACGCATTCAGACTCAATGTGAAGAATCAGAAACTACAGCAGAACCTGAGGTGTAGCCTTGTGTAGCACCTGTAATCTGTTTCATAGCTCGATACAGTGAACTGTTCACTCATCATAAACCCACTACAATAAATGACAGACAATTTCAAGTTGTATTTCCGTATGTCGCAAGACTGTTGTCATTATGCCCACGATTGTAATAGTAGGGGTTTGCTCACAGGGAATGCAGATGAGTCACAGATGCAGAAGTGACAAGCTTTCGGTATTCATTGTTAAGATTGTTTTTCATTAGGGAGGTTTTGGGGATAGAGGCTGAGATTCTGTATTTACAACGCGGGGATTGCTCGTAAATTGCGCTGCCTTTGAGGAAGGGGCGTCAGTGATGATGTTGCCCGTTTTCAAGTCTCGGCTATTGTCGTCATATGCGAGCAGGGCATGTTTCTTCAAAACAATCTGCCGACGGGATGACACACACACCCATGATCTCTGATCAAGGGTTGCTGATTCGAGGAAAAAGCCAGGCAAACAATTAAACCTCAAACAGCAGATGTAAAGTTTTCAACTGATCACCCCATCTAGGCTTCATTAGGTTTTCGAGTAGACATTGGAGAGTCCTGGTGACACCCTGGAGTTCCCCTGATGTTTGTGCCATCAGAAGCTTCCCATTTTGAGTGTTATATCTCAACAACTGTTGGAAGGATTGACATGGCATTTGATACAGACTACATGCCCCTCTCAGGAAGAATTTGTCCAACTTTGGCTGACCAAATACCTGCAAACCTCATGACATTTCCCATCAGCAGAAAGAACTTGGCGAATGCTGTTGCTGAAGTGCATTGCTGGCTTTAAAGTTGTATAATACCAATAATGTATGGAATGTGTGGAACATTTCATCTTTTTGAAATAATTGCGCTAAAAAGAGTTGCTGGCTTTAATTTGTATGAAATATAGCATCTAAAGAAAAATGAACATACAATTGCGGTGAGGTTGAAGGATTCAAAATATAAAGAAGGCTATGAGCTAAACTGCATTGCTTTAGTAAAAGCTGGGAGCTACACTGCACTTCTTACTTGACTTTGTAGGAAGAATTAGCTCACATCCTCAGACTTTTAAGTCTATTAATGCTAAGTTGTTAGCCAATTAAAAAGCCTGACAATAAGCTATTGTAAGTTTAGTTGTATGGTCATCGGAGTCAAAGGATTTATGCATTAAAAGGGTGTGTTAATGATATATTATAATGCAACACATTCTGATGGGGAGTTTGGAAATGTATATACGTCCCTTACATCAGAGGATGTAAAGAGGAGGACCTCTCTTCAAATCTACCCCCATCTCTGCATTTTTTGGTTCTAAGCTTCGGGTTGTTTTGGCTGCGTGAGACAACAATCTCTTCCACCCACAGTCTGTCCCGCTGTCTGCAAAGCCAGGAGCTGATGTGTTTCAACAACCTGCCTGTTACTGGATGGTACAGGTTGTTGCGACTTATCAGAAGTCCAAGTGATTAATTTCAGCACTCATTCCTGAGTGAGACAGTCCATCTCCTGAGACTTTGAGTTCCTATGTCAACAATGTTCCCACATTTCCAAGATGTAATTACACTGTATTATCATCATCTGATATCTTAAGTATTGTTATTTTAACTTGTGTGTGAGCTCTGAAACAACTCATCTTTGTCTGCTTGGACTGACAAAGTTTAATACACAAGGAAACATACTATACTGCTCAAACATTTGTAACTGTCTGCCCCAAAAGCTTCATTTGGTACAGAGAGCTGAGAGGACTACTCCATACTTCTGAGTGGTCTTTCATGGTTTTAGATTGTAGAAAATTCTCTTTACAGGTGTAATTTTTTAGGATGGGTTTCTGGTAACAGTAATGTTATATACATGGAGAATAACACACCGTACAATGGCTCAACCAGACTGATATTTGAAAGGTAAGAAGGAGACAAAGGTACTTCAGAGCGACAGTTAGATAAGAATATAAGAACTCACTGGTCATTGTTGAGAGATATTGGAAGCTAAGCATCCAGATCGGTGCAGATTTCAACAGGAACAGGTACCTGTTTCAGTTTCAAGAGTAAAATATTGCTGGAGTTAAAAGCTGCGTTGCTATAGCAGAAGTAGAAGATTGGTCTAGAGTTAGCACCATTGGCACTGGATCTCGTAATATCAGCGGACTATGGACAGAAAGAATCAGTTCAAACAGTTCAACCTATTAAATCTGAACTCTGAGTAGTCAAAAGAAAAATCGGTTCTTAAACTATTTAGATGTGGTTCATCAATGATCTAGGAATTGGGTCACGTAAGTTCTCTGGGCTGGATAACACATTCAAAATCAAAAAGCATTTGGGTTCAAAATGATTACAACAGTATTCCCCTCGGTCTTGCACTGTGGGAACATCAAGTAAATGGAATCTTTAATCATTTCATTGTTTTCCTTTTGGGATTTAAGACGGTTTAAAACGTAAATCATAAATTTGGTGTCTGAATGATAATGTTTTATTGAGGTTCGGGTAGCCATTATTAAAGGAAACATCTGCAACATGTCCTCCTAAATTATGAACGGTAAATGTATAAAAACATTACATCAGTGATTGGTAGGATTATGGTAGGCCTGCTGTATGTGTGTCACTGTTCCTGTGGGTGATCAGAAATAGTCTGTGACCAGTACAGTCCAAAGTCCACTGATATTAGAAGTGACGACAAGCTCATCTGCTCCGTGTTTTAGTGAGCTCATACTTGTGAACGGCTTAGATTACATCAGTTAGCGACAGAGCCCCTCTTTTGTTCAAATAAGGGAAGTGAAGAAGGGAGAGGCGAACACAAACAAGCCTGTGAAATGTTTACAGGGCCCCCAAACTATCTGTGTGTCTTATATTGACTTTTATTTATCTCTTGTACTTTGCCTCTGGCTATCATCGAGACCACTTTTTGAAGAACTCGGCCACGTCTCAGAATCAACCACATTTTTACTGGGTCTTGGCTTGGTCTCAGACAAAGACAACTCTGGAATTCATTTCAAGACCACAACTTCAGGAAAATCAATGTGCTGAACAATTGTTTCCTAGGTACTGAATTGTGTTTTCTATGGGAAGAGTCACACAGACTGCACAAAAACAAAAATTTTTTGTTTGGTCATAAAAATCGAAGTAAAGTATTCCACCCATTTTTTTCATTTTATAAAGGCATTTCTATTTTAAAAAACACAAATGTGGTGATAAAAGAAGTGAATGAGGAGGAATTTTCATTTGTCTTCTGTGAAAAAATGTATGCAAATGTGGATCCTTCAGATAATTTGTATGACTGTATGACTAATGGTGTGCATGCTCCACATTTTATTGGAAGTGTGTCATGCAGTGGTGGACTCAGTGGTGTACAATGGTACTGGCCATGACCTGGTCTCAACCCTTAAGGTCATGGTCTTGTATTGGTCTTGATATACTCTGGTCTTTGTTATGACCTTGTCTTAACCCTCAAAGTTGTGGTCTTGTATGGGTCTTGATACACTCTGCTACTGGCCATGACCTGGTCTCAACCCTAAAGGTCATGGTCTTGTATAGGTCTTGATACACTCAGGTCTTTGTTATGACCTGGTCTTAACCCTCAAAGTTGTGGTCTTGTATGGGTCTTGATACACTCTGGTATTGGTCATAACCTCGTCTCAACCCTCAAAGTCGTGGGTTTGTATCGGTCTTGATACACTCTGGTTTTGGTCATGATTTTATGTCTCTGTTCACATGGTTTTGACTACACCAATGCTGTAGCGTGTATGACATGCACTTGGCTACTTCAAACTACTCTAAACCCTATTTAGTGATACAATATAGTGAGTAATAGGCAGCTCTTTGTTCAGTGACACTCATGATCAGGTTGGTCAATCTGTGATGAATGTCTGGACTCTCAGGCCTCTTGTGCTGCCAAGCGCAGCACAAGAGGCAGACACGTAATGGTGCTCAGATTCTATCACTGATAGGATTTGTTGTTTTTTCTTCAGTAGTCATGAGTCAAACTAAAATGTTCAGTGTTAACATTTGAACTGTTCAGTACTTCAAAGTGAGCCACATCCCTAAGGAGACAGTATTCGCTAAATACAAATTTCCACTGCAACTGACAGCCCAACATGCTGAAGTTTTGTGGTTCCAAGGCCCCCGAGGAATGAAGGAAGCCACTATGAGTGAGTCATGCTTGCCTGCCAGTGCATTTTCCCTCTCCCACCACCACAGCATGTTTGAGCATGCTGCTGCACATGTGTAAGACAACCTGCACGTATCACCGCCACCATCGTTTGATTGTAGATAGTGCCACAATTTCACCATAGCATTGTAAATACTCACAGGATGTGAATTTTGTATGTTTCTTAGTGTTTTAAGGCAGGAAGTCCCCTTAAAAAACACTTGACTTTCATTCTTACTCACCCCGTCAGGCTTAATCTTTCAGCGTCTGACTTCACCAGACTACAGCAATGTGTGGGCCTCTCACAGATGCTCATTCCCTCTGCTACCCACACCTCTCTGAGGAGTTGAAGCATTCCTATTTAAACAGGAAGCACTACTATTGGCTGTGTCCCTGTCACCTTTAACCTCCACTTCATTCAAAAGGAATCCCGGAGTAGTCTTGTAACAAGACTCTCTGAAGTTGTGTAAATGGCTATTTTTAGCTAAAAAACACTGTGGAGCCGGAGAGGGTAGAGTGGAAGGAGCCTTGCTGTCCCTTTTGGGGATAATTGGAAGCAGACGTGTGATGATGTATCAGCTACATTTAATGACGAAGTCCCACATTCCTACTTCACTATATGTTTGTGCGATAATAAACAACGCAGAATCGAAAGAGCAGGTCACTAGTCACAGAGTTCAGTTCAAGTCCACCCCACTCAAGTGACTCTGAAAGATATGGAGAGACAAGTACACCCAAAAATGAAAATGTATTACTCTCATAAACAACTTAAGTGGAAGGGGACTTATTTGAAAACGTGAAAAAACAACTGAAAATATAAAAGTGCTCAAAACAGCTTGTTTGCCGTAATCCAGGTGTTTACAAGATCTGGAGACTTGAACTACACCAGATGAGCTGTAAACAGCAATTTTAAGTTTTTTCAGATGATTGTCTATGATTTTAAACAAAGTCTCTTCTACTTCTACTTCTAAATGTTTTGTGAACTACGAAACTTCACCTGACTGTCTACAACACGTGGCGCGCAGATAATGACTCTTTTTTTCTTTGTTGAGTAAACTTATCCGTTAACTTTTGTTAGGGTAGGAAAAGTACTGAATACCCATTTTTTTTTTTTTTTACCCATCACATGTTGTTGATGGTAGACAAGACAACTCAGACAAGCCTTGCTTTAATTGGATGACATGGTGATGCTATGGCAACCAAGACGGGCACCACATGTTTACATGTCTCAGGTGTTGTCTGATGAGCAACATAATGTGTCACACCTCAAATAGATTATAGGTTACACAATATAAAGTATACAAAGTGTGAGTGGAAACTGGGCACGTTGGTATTACTGTACTGTAGGTGTTGGTTGGTTACCTGCGGACGTGACAGCTGGAGTAAACTAGATCATAATCAATATCTACAGGATATACTGCAGCATGTTTTTGCTGGTTAATATCACCTGTTCTATATATCAAAAGATACTTTAAATGGTTTTAAAATTGTGCGATGTGTTGTGTCATTTCAGTGACTTTAGTATTACATTTGGGGGACTTTAAACTCTCCATTAATTATAGCGGAGAAAACAGTAATGTGGCAACTTAATCGTATAAAAGGGGCACTGATTGATCACTTGTAGCTCCAACCTGACAAAACAGACTTTTGTGGTTCCTACTGTGATGTGTGAAAATGTTTTGAATGAAAAAAGCCTATTCATTGATTGGACATATCACAAAATGTTTGTGTTGTGTTTTCTGAAATAGGCCGAAGCAAGTGATTTCATATCCACTGAACTGTAACACATTAAGAAAATCCTCTTGAGGATCAGCTACACTGGTCGTAAAATGTTGCATAACTCCCAACCTTGCTCTCATTATCCAGAACAAACAACTTGCAAAGAGTTTTAGCTCCACATAGTGGTGAAGACTTGTTTCGTCGCCTATCACATGAATCCAGAAAAAACAGATGTCTTCAGAGAGCATCCCTGGGAAAAATGTAGCTGTGGTTCTTGCCTATTTGAGGTTATCTAATTGAGTCTGCAGAGTTGGTAAATAGGCTGAGGGGATTTAAATTATTCTTTGTGCCAAGAAAAAGGGCAGAAATAATATCCAAACAAACGAGAGACTGAGAGAAATTTGAGAAATCTTCATCTGTATTTCAGATTAAAATGCATTATTGTACATAGAACCACAACCTTGATATTACACAAAAGATTTATAATGCAACTGCTTTTTGCTGCTCACTTGCTTGAAAACTCTGTTTAAGTGTGAAATTATCTTTGCTAGCCTCTGCTCTCTCTAAAAATAAAAATTAACCTTTGTAAACTGTACAGTTGATCTACATGTTAAGAGACAAAACACAACTATCATCCCAGCATGATTTAAGCAGATACATTGAATATAGTGAAGTATTCCGATGTTTAATGTGAGTAAAAGTTAAAAGTGATCAAAAATAACTACATTTACTGAAACACAACTTTGAGATATGTGTATTTACAGTTGAATTCAAACTATTAGTTTTATTGATTAATTAATTTTATTCTTGCTAACTTTTATTTCTTTTTGTTTTCTCTATTTATATTCTATTCAAATCCCTCTATAGTGTGATGTTTCCATTCCAGAAGGAGCTACTGTAACGTAACAATTTCCCCTTGGGGATCAATAAAATATTCCTGATTCTGATTTCACTTGAGTATTTTTCTATTTTAAACTTTATACTTCTTTATACTCCATTACATTTACATTACAGTGACTGATACTTTGTTTTTATGATAAACATATGATTCAACAGATGGATAATGCATCTACCCCTCAACCATGCAGCTGTAACATTGACATAGCCTACAGCTTATTCAAATAATACAGTCTCTTAAATTATACAAATAATGCAGTCTCTTAAATTATACAAATAATGCAGTCTCTTAAATTAAAAATATAATGCAGTCTCTTAAAAGAGGCATAATGAGTCCTTTTAGTTGTAATACTGTATATAGATTTGGCTTACAATACTTTTAACTTACAGAAACTAGTAGCTATTATTAGTTATCAAATAAATGTTGTGGAACATAAAGTACATTATTTCCCTTATAAATGTGGTGGAAGTGAAAGAAAAAAGTAAAAGTAAATACTCCAGTAAAGTACCAGTACCAGTTAGTGGTACAGTATATAGGGCAGGAAACCATTAAAACAGGCAGCAATAGTTAGGCTACTTAAAAAAGTAAATAGCAACTATTATTAGACATCAAATAAGAGTAGTGGAATAGAAAGTACAATATTTGCGTCCTAAATGTAGTGAAAGTAAACAAAAAGGAAATACTCAAGTACCAGTGTAAGTAACTAAACAGTTGTAAATGTACTTAGAGAGAGAGCGGAAACTTGCATTAGTAATGGACGGTACCATTCAATTAAGTGAATGTAGTCTACAGGAAATATAAGGTAACGTTACTGTAGCGTTACATGTGGCAGGAAACTATTAAATCATACAGCTTTGTGTTGTTCGTACTTTTAAAAGCTACTTAACGGATACTACTCTGCAGAGTAACCTGCTCCATAGCATATCTGATGTTAGCTTAGCTAGCTCCTCGCTGTCTGTCTGAACCAACGGCTCTCGCATACAATGAGAAAAACAGATTTCTGACGTAAAGCGGACGCTGACGTGCCTTTTAACGACACCATCACCTGTCCCTTCCTCGGTGAATACTGAGTCTCATCCTTAAAAACCTGCCCTTTTTTTCTGACCGAGCACACGGTTGAGGCAGATGTATGGCGCTGCTGTATGGAGTTGTCAGTCAGGGGGGGGGGGGGGGGAAGTAGGCTAACGTCGGTGTCAGATGAGGCTGAGGCTGAGCGTTATTAATCGCTCGTTTCTTTCCGTGACTCCGAAAAAACACGAAGCGCAAGCTCGTCCCTCAGTTTTACCGTAAGCGTTCTGAAGCGCCGCCATTGGTTCCAACCGTCCATCGGCCGGGAAGGGGAGGCAGGAGGCGGGGGCGAGCTGTTGAATGACGGCCGTAGCTCTGTTGACACTTTGGAGCCGAGACAGCCTCCTGGAACCACACGGGCCTAACGTTACCTATTTCACACCGTGTGAAGATACCGGATAGGAGACGAGGACCGCCTCGCCGTGTCTTTCATCACCGGGGGATGTGGCGCACCGTGCGCGGGCGGCGTGACAGCACGGAGCGGGGTCGAGGCTCAACGGGCGCCTTCACAGGTTGATGATCCGTGTTTGGCACCGAGCACCAGGGAAGGCAGCAAAAGTAAATACATGGTTTAAGTCTCCATAGGCTGCCGACAGACACACGGGCTTACATTTTAAAGGAAAAATAGGCGGCGCCTGCTATTTCCTGGAAAAATACAGACCTCCGACCAGAATGAGACATTTAACGTCTGCAGGTTTATTCGGTAAAGTTGGCGCTCAGACTTTGGCTACAAGCAGCGTGTAAGGAGGCTTGTCTGTCACCAAGGGACGGTCTGCCTCGCACATTTTGACAGATAGCCAATCAAATCTGCTATTCAAATCGGTCCCGCTTATGTCAGTGACCTATATCTCATGCATGTACGCCAAGAGTCCACAGTAAACTCTCCGCCAGACCACACAGCATGGGGATCAACGGTGTAGACAATCAGCCGTCCGGCGGAGTTTCCCTGTCGGAGCAGCCGGCTGCAGATCCTCAGATGGAGCAGAGAGATGCTCCCCAAGAAGCAGACGGGTGCAGGGATGACCAGGCGGCTGGCAGCGAGTGTAAAGTGGTGCATGAGGACAGCGACGTGCAGCTGATCGAGGCCGGGTGCAAGCCGCCCCTCTCCCCGCCGCTGGCTTCTGACTCGGAGGCGGGGGTCCAGGTGGACACGCACGGCCACCACGGAGCCGGATTCGTCCCACCCGAGGGGGGCTACGGCTGGCTGGTGGTGTTCGCGGCCACCTGGTGCAACGGGTCGATCTTCGGGATTCAGAACTCTTTCGGCATCCTGCATTTGATGCTGGTGAAGGAGCACGCCAACCCGGACGACAAGACGTCTCAGTTCAAAGTGGGTGAGTACCGGACGGTGCGCCGAGGCGAGCCCGGCACTGAGGGGGGAACACATGCATGGAGAGTTGTCCAGAAGTTGTCCCGGGTGGGTTTTGTGGTTACAACCACTGGAAAGATAAAGAGGTGGGAAATTGGATGAAAAAAAATTCTGTCGTCACGTCACACCAGAGTAAAGCTGCACTGTGTAGTTTTTTGGGACATTATAATAAGATAATAAACATCTTCATTGACTGATTTCTTTTTTGAATATCTAAACAAACAAAACTAACAAATTCTTCGTTTTTATGGGTAGCGTGAATTCACAAACAGACCTTGAAGAACGCAATTTAATACTGTTTCACTCCGTTTATCTGTGGCGGACCCTGCCACCTGTGTATAGCTTCAAACTGTGTTCTGTGGACCTTATTTTCAGTCTGAGAACAGCTTGTTTATTCAGATATGGAACAACATAAATATTTCTGAGTTTGTTTAATTCCTCTTATAAATATTTAAAATCTTTTTTTTTTTTTTTTAAATGTAATTTCCTCTCCAGAACTACGCAGTGCCCCTTTTTTTAAAATATGATTTATAAGTTAGTGTATGTGTCACAGACATGTCTAAAATAGATATGGGTCAGCTCAGAGTTCATGCGGGTTTACCCTGCACTTAAAGGGCACAGTAAAGACAGTGTTACATACAGTCAATGCCTCACCCATACATATCTGCAGTCTGTATACTCTTATTCTTCATTCATTCTTAAAATGCCCGAGTTGAGTTGAGCATGCTTTTTGAGAGATCCCCCACTGATGTTGAATGAATGATTAACAGGCATTTAATGGACCCACTGTTTGCTCCTTATCCTATCCTATCCATTCATTAACACCACGGCTGCTGCTGCAAATCCATTCCAGTTTGTCACACTGGCCCCTGATAACATCTTTCCCCTAAAGGATGAAAGTTATAGAAATGTTCCGCAGACATCTGAACAGTCGGTGAACCTGAGCTTACTGTACTTAAAACGTGTTATCCAAGAAACTTCCCTTTCACTGGACTGGAGCGGGATGTATCTTCCACGTATAGGCCGCTGCGGCCGGCGTATAAAAGCTTCAAGATGTCATGATGATTTAATTACAGGAACAGATTATGATTTATCACAATAAAGCTGCTGTTGAACACTTATTCTGGCATTCGTGACCAGAATGAGGCCAGTGTTTCCCCCTCTGTTACCCTGCATGAGTCCGTTTAAACCATTTCATTAAGGATAAAGCTTTCACTGGTGAATGTCAAAATGATTTCTCACAGTATTCTCGCTGGGTGTTGCTAACTTGACTATGACACAGCCTAATGCAGACAAAGGGATAGATTTTTATCTCCTTTCACGGAATGAGACAGTTCACTCTTGTTTTATATTGATAAATTAGTGTCAAGAGGAAGTTTGAAAACAGTCTACGAGCCAGCTGATCCTCTATTAATAGTCGAAAACTGACATTTTTCTTTCCGGAAATGTTGAGCACAAAAGCTGAAATTATAGTCCGATTAATTGCCAGTGGAGCATCTCTTTCGTGTGTGGAGGTCCGGTCCCTTGATGCTGTCTCAGCCTCTCGCTCTGGGGCTGTTAATCAGTGTAACATCTACAGGCAAAGTGAGCAATTATAGCAGTTCTTTTGTTATGGATCCACGTTCAGTTGGGTGAAACTGTGCAATGGTCTGTCCAGATTTCAGTGAAAAGAAATGTCCGTGAGGAGGGGAAATCGCATGTAACAGGAGGGGGTATTTTTCCCTAACTTCCTGTTGAGTTCCACAATCACCAGCAAAGGTTAAGGTCAGGATGTGGGAAGGGATTATGGCTCTAAGACTGTTCCCTGGAACAAATTCAACCCTTTCTCATCGGCTTGAAAAAACAAAAAAACAAAAAACAGTTGCCGAGGGAGAGAAATCAAAGGCTCAGACACGATGGAGCTCGTTTGAGTTGTTTTTGTAAGCACAGGTTAATATCTTTAATGACATCTTGCGTTTTCTGTGTTGTATGTGAAAGGAAATTGCAGCGTCTGGGGGCCAGCTCGTTACTTTCAGGTTTTGTGTGATAGAGACCCTGAGAGCGGGGTTTGGCTTTAGAACGAGATCAACAGCGCAGTTGCTGTCAAGGTATTTCCATCGAGCCATCCATTTTCTTTTGTCTTGATAAGGATTTTCGTCTCTAGCTGCGTCTTGGATTTGATCCCTGGCCATTCTTGTATGTGAAAGGATTAAGCTTGTGTGCGAGTCTTGACCTTTCTCCCCCCCAGCAACAGAACAAAACCTAGGGGAACAGCTTAACTATGGCAATCACAGTTGTAAAGGCATTTTTGAACAGGCATCCAGTCTAAAACAGTCAGTAAAAGTTGAAATTCACAGTTCTTCACAAGCAATAAACTACGGGACAGTGAGGAGAGGAGGTGACAAGAAAAGACTGGGACGTGATTAAATCTTGCAAAGAGATTGCGATTAGGTTTTTATACCTTGCTCGATTATTCTGGGTATTTACTAAACCCTGAGGGGTAAACAAGAGATTTTGAAACGGCTCAGAGGTATCAAGGTGGGGAATCAGAACAGACTAAAATACGGTAATAAAGGAGACGTGAGCGGGTTATGAGTTACAGATGGTGTTGTTTTGCTCAATGATTTCAGCATGGCATGGTCAGAGGTTATATTCCCGCTGCGTCCGCAGCAGTAACAAAACTGCTGGTATGTCAAGGTGTGTATGGGAGTGCATTCCTTTCAATTTAAAAACAAAAACTGTGGGGATTTTATAATCAGCAGGGGAGCGAGTGAACTTTTGTGAGCTGATGTGTGATTGTACGTGGGCGCGCCAAATAAGGCAGAGAAGTTCAAACTAGAGCTATTTGTCTGCTGCAGCAGATTTGTTTTTTTTCTACAACAACTGGGAATGTGTATGGAAGAAGAAAGAGACTGGGGGAGTGAGTAAGTTGTTAATTTTTCATTTCACCCTGAAATGATTTTCATTCATACCCCACTAGTGTGAAAGGGATCAAAAGGAAAACTGTGATGAGACAAAGAGCAGAGGCTGATTCGATTATTCTTGTTATTCTTTTTTCTGTTATTAAGTATTTCTGGGCCGCGTTCAAGGCGTGAAGGTAACAATGATGCTGTAACACGAGCTCTATAAGTAAGAGGGGAATTCAGAGCCTGACCAAGATATTGATTGGCTGATATTTTCAGCCAGTATTGGCCCATCGCAGATGTATCGGTAGCGGTGTATAGATATTTGTCTGACATGTGCATAATGCAGAAAAAGATGCTCAGTGAAGTTTACTGATGCAGAGCACTGATGTCATTTGAACAACATTTACTGTTAAACTGTAAAACACTGTGCTTACAGTGTGTGTTTATGTACACATACTGTGTGTGTAGAAGAATATTGATATCAGATTTGTTCCCCTGACATTATACATGTATTTTGCAATGGTCCCAAAAATCCAGTGTCGGTCACTCTCTATCTAGTCTATAAGTGTTACTCACAGCAGAATTTAGGCGTGAAGAGAGTTTTGATTAAATTTTTAAGCCACCAATAACGTATAAATGACATGCACATACCACAGACTCAGTGCATAACAAATCAGGCCTCTAACGACACAAGTGAGAAAATGGAGGAATGTGATTTATACGTTGCTGCTACAGCTGTAACGTTTAATCCAGTAGTTGTGGACTGCTAAATAAATTGCCCACTATTTTGATGATCCATTGATTTGGTTGAGTAATTTCATTAAAGAAAAAAAAGTAATATTCCTCTGATTCCAGCTTCTTCAGTGTGAATATTATCTGGTTTCTTTACTCCTCTGACATTAACTCATCTTGGAATTTGGGAAACATTTTTTTGACCAAACAACTAACTGACAGATTAATCGACATTATAAGTAATTGTTAGTTTCATCCCCTAATTGGCACAAACTTAATTAGGGGCGGGAATGTCTAGGCACTTCAAGATTTCACTCTGATTCGGATGGCTGCGATGCGATTGTAATACGATTATTGATGCATCTTCATGCATAATTTTTTAATTTCTACACAGAACGTAACTTGTTTTTTCTCCTGATGTGGCAATTTGCCACGTTTAAAACGTTGCATATTTGAAATGATCCATGAACAAAATAAATGAGTGTGGTGTGCTAACTTGCAAGTTAAAGCAGGCAGAGATTGAGATGTGTTCCGTCTGTTTTCAAATGTCGAGTTGTGTGCTCGATCGTGCCTCTGTCCTCTTTGTGTGTGTGACCTTGTTCTGTGTTACTTGGCTCGGCAACCATTAGTTTAAGGGTAAAATCAATATTACTTTTAAACATTTTTTATACTGTAGCTGCAGTTGGACAAGATTAAGAAAGCGTCTCTGACCTAAAACGAATTCTGTTCAGTATGATAAAAGTTATATGCATTAAGTGGTTCTTTAAAACAGAGACTCAGTGGTCACCCTTGGCCTTCAGATGAACAATTAAATAAAATGTGGCTGCTGGTTTCAACACTAATGTTTTCACTTGTGGTCAGAATGTAATCTTCCGTCATATTAGATTTGGCTGACATGTCTTGAAAGCAAAGTATTATTAATTCGTTTAACAGTCTGTGATTCAAACGGAGGTCTGTGCTTTAACAAGCAAACGTCTCCCATCATTAGCATACTGCTGTGCTCGGTGCAGTGCTGTATTGTAGTTGTGCTGCCCCAGATTTCACCAGCATCTCCAGGGGAGCTGGAAATCCCAGGTTGGCAGATCAGGGAGCACTGTGGCATTTTTGGCATTCCAGAGGGCAGGGCTTTGGGTTCAGGCTGGATCAGAGTCTCTATAGTCTCTATACGCACTTAAGCAGGTGCATACATATGATCAGGCCCAGGCATGGACGTGTTTTGTTTAATGATGGTTTATCTTAACTGCAGCGAAGCAATGCTTTCCAGGACAGTGCAAGTGGAAAGGTGAGAGGAAAAAAGAAAGAAAACTCTCCTTTGACAGCACATTTGGGAAGTTGGTAGGCGATAAGTAGCATCATCCTTTTTCACAGCTGGAAGCCAGCGTGGAAAATGTGTTAGTACGTTTGAGAAACACAAGCTCTGAGAATCTCACCAGCTTGAGATAGAGGCTGCCTGTTACGTGTATTGAAGTCTGAGAACAAGTTTAGGCTGTCAAATCGTGCTGCTGCAGTCACGTGACTCACTGTACTCTTTGCAAACATACCCAATATACAGCCGCACACCCCAACCCATATTGCATTATTGATGGCGTCAACATAGGCTGTTTGCCTAGCAGTAAATATTTGTAGCTTGAAGCATGATATGACTAGTAAACATCAGACAGAGACCACAACTCACACAGCATCCAGAGACTCCCGCTGTACACACACACACATACACACACACACACACACACACACACACACACACACACACACACACACACACACACACCGCTGAGGCTGACTTGTTTGAAGATGCCTCTCTCACATCTGTGACAGCTGGTCCCCTCAAATGACTTGTTTTACACTGACAGTCATCTGCAAACTATGCTGCCAGACCTGATGTACTGTTTGCTAAGTAGCCAGTTAGGTAGCTGATGTTACAACAAAGGTTTATGATACCCTTGTCGTTATACAGTTTAAGCTTGTGTTGAGCTGCTTTGTTGAAAGTATGACAACAAAATATTAACGTGTGTTTTCTTTTCTTTATTTTCTTTCCTCTTTCTCTGCACCTGCTACCATTTTCCTGCTCTGGGTATCTGCTAGCTACCCTCTGAGTTAGCTTGTTCGGCTTTCATGGATTTTTTTCTAAGACCGCTTCCTTGCTGTGTGCTCGTGAAGAATAAACCGTAATTTCTCGACAGTTAAAAAAAGATTGCTGAGGGTTTACCTTAAAAAGT
Source organism: Sparus aurata (assembly GCF_900880675.1). NCBI lineage: Eukaryota > Metazoa > Chordata > Actinopteri > Spariformes > Sparidae > Sparus > Sparus aurata. The sequence continues at coordinate 27,492,507 of NC_044204.1, read as the reverse complement.
CAGGATTCAACCAAACCATTTGCAGGCTTCTGATTTGGTAAACAGGGCTTATAGTCTCAAAGATACCAGATACAATATCTTAAAGGAAACCAAACCAGCAGGATTACACAAAAACGTATTGATAGATTTCAACAAAAACGTGGATGGGTCTCGGCCCAGAACAGGCCCCATTAACTTTTGATGTGGATCCGGATTTTTTTCTTTTTTCTTTCTTTACCTAAAGTGATCGGTTGTTTTTAATAAAAAACTTTTCCATAACCTCAGGAAATAATACATGGACCTTAAAATTGAAATAATAAATCCGACTTATTTAGATGGGTGGCATCTATGAGTGAGTTCTAACCTTTACCCAAACCCCTGAATCCTAGATCTGTTCAGATTACATTATGGTTAAACAGTAAGTAAGGGGTGGTTTAAAACTTAAAGTTATGCAGGGCTATCAAGTTTGATATTCTTTTAGGTTTGATAAAATTGAAATTGGACTGTTGAGCCTGTTTTTTTTCCCCCTAATTTGTAGTTGTATATTTTAGTGTCTGTTTTTCAGTTGAAATGTCCATTGACGTCATATAACAACACACTGTCCGGCTCTAACACCTGTGAAGGACATTTAATGTGGCCTGGAGGGAGTTGGCTTCCGTACCAGGTCTTGTCTTGTACATCTGTTGATACTACAAACATTTGTATGGCTATTGTTATTTTAGGAAGTGCAAAGACAATTTCACACGCTATATGTTCTATTGTTTGGTTCTCCGTGTGGTCTGAAAGCATTAGGACAGTGATGTGTTTTTGATCGTTCTGGCACGCTGGATTTGAAAGAAAACAATGTTGACGGTTTTATTTTCGCTTTACAGGGCTGATTCATTCAAATTCCAAATAATAATGTTTCTTATTGACTGCAGTGGCATCTGTCTAAGCAGATAGTTTTGATTTAATTTTGCCAGATTTGACGATATGTGTATGAGAGTCACCTGATACGTTGAAAGTTAATCACATTTTTGTTGGTGCTGCTCAAAGCTTTTAAATTATTTGAAAAGGTCAGCAGCAACTTTTCCAGGAACAACGTGTAAGTCAGGATAATCCACATAGCGTGCTGTAAGCAGTTTTCTTTGAAAGCACTTCCTACTTTACCTTCTGTCCAAAACAACTGAGGGTGAAGGAGCCGAGGGCCCTGCACTGCTCATCAGATAGGAATGTGAACACCATCAGATTGAAGTTGTCATTCAGACCTCATTAAGGCATATAGGGCAAACGCGACAAAATGGTGTCACTGTCAGAACACTCTGTACCAACACAACTATGTAAATGCATGTGTAATTGTCACTTTTGTTTTGAATGGAGTGAGAGACGTAACATGAACGACTCGATGTCCGTGGGCTCGCAGCAGTGGAAAGGGTGGCACGCAGGACGTTTGTTAAGATATTGAACTCATCACTCTGGTTTCAGCTATGAACTCACACATGACTTGAATCATGTTCAAGTATGTATATGAAAATGGAACATTAATCTAGTATTTAATTCAACTGAATATATATATTTGGTTTGGTTTTATTCTGACATTAGCGATAGTTGGGTGTTACACAAGTATTATTTATTACACATTACTGGTCGCTGGTTATTTACTTTAAGTAACATGACTAGTTCCGTTACTTTTGCATCGACTGAGATGCATTGTCACGTACTTATACATTTGCTTTGTGTTAAACAATGCACCTTTCTTTTCTTTCTCTGCTTTGTTTTTTAGTTTAGGTAAATGTCTTGGTACATTAAATGGCAATGTCTCAAACAGCGTTTCCCATCTGCAGGAAGTTTATTCCGCAGATGTACAGATGGGTCCTATACAGACTTTCAGTGTCTCTCTGGTTGTCAGACTGCATCTATCACGTAAAGAGAGGAAAGCTTGTTTAGCCGACCTCGCGATCTCCACCACCACCGTGCACACACACACACACACACACACACACACACACACACACACACACACACACACACACACATACACACTGTACACACACACACACATCTTTTCAGTTTGCTTCAGTCTCCCTCGCTATGTTCTTTTTCTTTTGTTTGTAAGTGTTCAGACCCAATCATCTATAATGAGTACACTCCACTCAGTCCATTCAGCGACTTCCTACTTGTTCCAGGATGGGAGAAAAGGGGGTTTGGAAGTCGCGTTGGCCAGAAAACAGAAGAAAAAGTGGGGGAGTGAGACATGTCTCTGTTGCTTTTGTTCAGCCTCTAATTGTAGGTTTTACCCTGCATGTTGTATGTAGTGTGCTGAAGTAAACAGTAGCATGGAGTGTACATCATGCTTTAAAACTCTTTACCCTAGGGGCTGCAATCATATTCTCCACGGTGGTGCTGTCAGAAGGCCTGTGGATGGAGGCTTGGGTGAAGTAATTGTGGTATTTACATTAACAACCTATAGTTTCGAGTGCTGCTGGTAACACTCGTACTCAAGTTATCAAATAGCCTCAGATGTGGATTAGTGTTGCTTCTAGTTATACAATTTTCTCCTTCTCGAACTACTTTCTTCTTGAACCTGGGTAATGGACTGAGGAGGGGTGCAGTGTTATGTCCTTTCCTCTGTCTATAGGGTTTTTCCACATTCCACTATACTGTCTCTGTGTGGTCCTGTCTCCTTGTAATAGTACTGTTTATCCAACCAGAGAAGGATCTAAAAGGAACAAAGTGGCAGTCTTAGTTACAAGAGGTAGTCCTTGATTTTTTTTAACCTCCATCCATATTAAACAGTTATAACTGGAAATTACACAGTGTTTCCAGTACTGTGACATATATTTTCTTGGATTTTCTATTAACAGAATTTAAGTTTCTTAGAGCATAATTAACAGTAGGGGTGCTCAATACTAATGATGGGTGTTGCTCCACTCCAGTAATGAAGGGTCACCCACCTGGAAAAATGTTTTTTGTTGCGGACACTGTCATACTTTGTCTCATAGTGTAATGGGTTAATCACTTTAGTGGCTGGAGGATTGTGCCTGTTATCATGACTGAAACCTCTCTTAAGCATAAATATAAAAATGTAGGCTGGCTCTTTAATTTCTGTCAGGTGGCACTCATCAACGCCATAGATCAGCTGTAATGGTCTGCTCTACAGAGAAGCATCTACCACGTACTCACAACTGCAGTGTCACAGGAACTTTAAGGAGCTTCAACCAGCGTTGTATCGCTACAATTTTAGTAGGATGTGTTATTGAAAAATTGTAAACTGTGGCACAATACATTCGAGTTGTTTCACCTTTGTAAAGAGAATACCTCAGCCCTTTTTTGTCTGTTTTCTCTGGCCAGGTATCACCAATTTAAAAAAAACATTTTTTGGGGGGGTTTTTCTTTTCATAGACAGCCCAGTGTTATGCAATGGCCATCTTTCCAATCCGGTGAAATCACTCTTGCAGTAACATACCAAGTTTATACCCTTTGTGTAGTACCAGAGGACCATACAGGGAAAAAGCCGTAAACCCTTTTACGACTCAGAGGGCTCCTCAGGGAGAACCGCTAAGAGAGTGTGCAAGATACAGCCTGGAACAGCATACATATTTCAGTAGATGGGAAGTCCAGATGGGAGCCACTCCATTGGGTGGTTGAGAAACGACTGTTCCATCCTGATAAACGAGCTGGACACGCGGTAATCGACAAGAAAAAGAAAGTGGCGCTGGTGATAGAATAGGTTCTGTTTAGTGACATTTACATTAATAAAAAGGAATGTGAGAAGCTGGGAAAGTACCAGTGAAGACGGATGTGATCCCAGTAGCCCAGTAGTAGAAGCACACAATGCTGCTGACATAAATTTTAAAGACTCCAGCCATCAGAGGGCTGTAACCCAAACTAAACCCAAATCGATGCTGTCAGGATTTTGGACTCTCTTTGTAGGGTTAATTTTCCAGGCCTATGTTCATGCTGTGTGCAGTTAAATTTGTGATTTATTTCAGATTGTACGCTGTGTCTTTGCACAGGCTTGTTTTGTGGACCACCTTCAAAGAATCCTACCACTGAAATGGGACGCCACTCACGGGGATCATGTGATGACTGCATTTCCCATAGTGCCAAGACTGACTTCACCTCCCCATATGTTTGCAGATGTTCCGTCATCTACACAGTCGATTTAACTGAAGATTTCGTTGGCAAAAGTCAGTGCTAGAGAGCTGGGCAATGTTTTGTTCCATTGTGATGCCTCTAAGCTTGTTCTTTCCATCCTTGAGAGCCATACGTTCACCCCTCAGGGCAAATATAACATTTGCTCAATGAAACAATGAAAACAAAATGCGTAGTTTGATGACGTGAAGTAGCGAGGGTAGCTGTTGTCTTCCACCATTGCTGATGAAAATCTATCTGACGTGACTCAGGCAGAAATGTTCGCGGATGAGGTCATGTTTTAAAGGTTTTTTTTTCACAATAATAATTCTCTGATGTATCATCTGGTGTTTCCTGTCGTTCCCTGGAGGTATAAAGCGACAGGCGACCACATGAAACGCTCTGTTACACCATGTTTCACTCCTGCAACTTTCCTGTTGTGATTCACTCTCAAGTCATATCAGTTTCACCCAGAGCAGGTAGTTGGCGGGGCCCAGTACCAAAAGAAAGACGGGCAAAGTGAGCAACTAGCTTGTGAGCACATTAAAGCATTAAGCAAATAAGGAGCCTTGGATTTGAGACCAAAAAAAAGATTGAGTATGGAACAGGGTAGAGGGTAGTTTGAAGCATACTGAGTGCTTTAGGTGAATGATTGTTACATCTCTTGATCAGCGGTGCAGTACGGTGCATGGTATTATGCTAAGGTGCTTATGGGAATCCAAACCCACACTCCTTGGCTTATTAAGTAAAGTGGATTAACCGGATCTTATGAGACTCTGCCATTGATTTGTCCCTCAGTGGTATATATTTGTATGTATAGTTTCTGATGAAATGGGTCAGGAGGCATATCTTCTTACGGTATTCAACCCACTTTATTTTGTTTCTCCTACTGTTGTATACTTTAGTAAATCTGCTAAATGCCTTAAGAGCCAAGATGAAACTTTGAACATGTTGTTGGGAAAGTTAGAAAATGGTGGGAGTTCCTGAGGTACATGTTCAATAGGAGAACAACCCCCCCATGTTCCATTTGGACAAATAAACTATAGGAAGGCTCGGGTGCAGTCACACCCTTAAACTATACAATATCGGACATTCTAGTGTTCACTGTGGACCAGCAAGTGTATACATGCAGAGCTTTTCCTGCCTAACTTAAAGGCAGGTCGCCTTTTGTATTATTGGCCACCGCCTTTGTTGATGAAAAAAAAGACCAAACTATTGTGACGTATTAGCAACTGCTTTGAGGCACCTGTACCAGGCGTGCATGTGACATGCAGCACTATGTCTGGAGGCAACAGAGAAATACCACAGAAACATACCATTTCTGAAAGATCAAAGTAATTGAAGAATTGCTGTAATTGAGTCATACAAATGTGTTTGTAAATGAGTGGGACCGGGTGTAAAAACTCAGTAGTATACTTTTTGTGCGCTGTTATGTGATTTAGATAGCAGAAATTCACAGAAGGGAAGTGACTCCAAATCAACGCAAATTGTATGGCCACGCCGGGCAGATAGGAAAAACTGTTCAGCATTTTTGTTGCATTGCACAATCTGCAGCCGTTTTTTTCAGACACTTAAAAAAAAACGAAAAAGTTTTTTTTATGAGCGTATGGCACTCTAAAGGTGAACACGCAGTCTGTGACACCCCTCCTGCCACACATATTCTCCAGCCTTTGCCACCTTTGTTTCAAAATATACCTAGGGAAATGTATATCTGTATGGTACAGGATGTATGGGTCGACCCATTGTGTTTTGCTTTAGAGCTCATGTTTTCCTTTGCGAACGTGTGTCCACGGATAAACCAGACCATCCAGTTATTTATCAGTCTGTCTGGTCTCATTCCCACTGAGCTGTTGGATCAGTGTGACCCACAACCCAGACACCACGGTAGACATTAAAGCTACCTTTGCTCCCCAGGAGACTTGGCCCAGACACTTGTTTGTTTGCACTCCAGGGTACGCTGTGTCTCTGTTGGATCACCGTGGCTCATTATGTTTTACCACTGGATGGACGTTACACCACAGGCCAGAACTATCCGCTCTGATCCACTTTTTGATCTGCTTAATCACCATGAGAGATCTTATAGAGCGTGTCTTGTGTCTGCACGATAAAGAGTTACATAAATTTGTATAAATAGCAAATCACAAGAGAGAAAAAGAGTGCATACAGAGGCTTCCAGGTTTTCAAAGCATCTTCAAGTATGACATTTATACGTGCGGTTGCATGATTGAGTCAAGTAGCGCACGGTCACAGTGGTTGACCGGTGGCGCAGTCAAAGAAATGGGGCCAAACATGATGACTTGCAGAAAAAAAACCCTGCAGGAAGGCCAGGTTTTTTGCTCAGTGACGCTTTTTTGGTTTTCACAGAATGCAATATGCAATAAAAAGAACATGACATTAAATTATAAAGGAGACATCGATTTAGTTTTTTCTGTTTTGTCATCTTTTTTCATGCAAAAACAAACAAAGAAATCCTGTTCTCCTTTTCAATTTGGACGGTATGTACAGTACAATTGTTTGACTGTGTGACAGTTAATAAGCTGCTTTGAGGCAAATTCTTGAGCTGCGTATGGTGTGGGCTAACAAGCTGTAGAGACTGTTGAAAGATTAGACATGACAAATATGAGTTATTGCTTCATTGCAGTGAAGGGAATCCCTTTCTCTTCATTGCATTTACTGTATGTCAGATGCATCGTGGCGTACTGTATACTGCATACCTGATATGTTGCTTTATAGCACACGGTGCATTTAGTGTTGCATGAGCTGTGATCCTCATTTGATGTACAAACTATAGATAGTCTCATGTTCAGTGTAAGCGATCACTTCAACATTTAGTGTATTTGTATGTTTCTGACGATGACTTCTCTCTCCTCTCCAGCCTGGGTCGGAGCCCTGGCCATGGGCATGATCTTCTTCTGTTCACCTGTGGTCAGCATGTTCACAGACCGCTTTGGCTGTAGAAAGACAGCTGTGGGTGGGGCGACGCTGGCTTTTATAGGGCTGCTCAGTTCATCCTTTGCAAAGTAAGCAGTTTTTAAAGACATCACTTGTTGTTGCCTCATTTTGTACCTCTGATGTATATCCATTACATGTTAATAGAGCTAAGCATATATATACCCTTATATATGTGTATAGATAAACCCAGAAATCCATTTACTTACCAGTGTCTCAAGGTGCGACTGTATATTCCACTAGCAGGAATTTTATATTGCATGTCTTATGTTGAAATATAGCTAAAAATGACATTTTTACATTTTTGTTCACGTTTTATAAATTAAGCAGAGACATGCACCTTATTTGGCAACTTGGCCATGTTCCACATTACACCACTTGTGACCACGGATGATGATGTTAGCCTGCCAGAGGAGTTAACACAGACACTCACAGTAGCTGAGCAGAGCCAGAGCTAACATACAGAGCAAGATGCAATCATGAAAACAGGAACACAAAATTAAAATTGTTGTGAAATCATCTTCAAAAAGCTGTTATGAGCAGCCAGAATTAAATGCAATTACATGGTTTTAGATAAACAGGAATGTTATTCATCTCAAAGGAAGTTACAGATATCAGACGTGAGAAAATTCCAAATTTATAGAAAGAAATATAAACATTACTCTGTCTTTAACTGCAAGCCTTTGACTGAATGAGGCCAATTATCTTTTATAGCTTGTTTGTTTATGTACAATCATAAAAACGCAAAAACACATAGTCAAATTATAACTGCATTTTTTTCCCTTTCTTTTTTTTTGCAGCTCTCTGGGCCTTCGCTACTTCACATATGGCATACTGTTTGGCTGTGGCTCCTCCTTTGCCTTCCAGCCCACATTGGTCATCCTTGGCCACTACTTCCGCCAGCGCCTGGGCCTGGCCAATGGTGTGGTGACGGCCGGCGCCAGCCTCTTTTCCATGGGCCTCCCGATTCTCCTCAACAAGGTGGTGGAACCTCTAGGCCTTAGCAGGACCTTCCAGATCCTCAGCCTCTTCATGCTGGTCCAGGCCCTGCTGGCACTGCTGTTTAAACCTTTACTGCCTGCTGGAGGAGGCATGGGGCCACCAGGCATGGGTCCTGGCCCTGCAAATCCCCAAATCCAGTCAGGGGCCACAGCTCAGGGTGGGAGCAGGTGGAGCAGGTTCCTGGCCGGGGTCAGGAAGTACTTCAACCTACGTGTTTTTCACATTGTGACATACCGGGTGTGGGCGTTTGGAGTAGCCACAGCTGTACTGGGCTACTTTGTGCCATACGTTCATCTGGTAAGAACGATAATGGGCATGTGTGTAGTCAGATTAAGAATGTTCATTGTGTTTTTGCTCCTGCCTTCAATTGGCATCTACTCAGTTTCCTGTGTAGTACCAGTGTAAAAACCAGCGTGCTATGTTACATTATTGTTTAGATATTGATGGAAGATTGTATGTTAATACAAATGTTTGTGTACTTACCAGTCCTTCATTCATCTTAGTGTGCTAAAACATTTCCTAATATGGAACACATACCGTGATGTTTTTGGGTATTTTTGGTACGTGGATGTGAAAATGTCGGAATCCTGACCTCTTTATTCAAAGTGATTTATAAGCAGCATTATGGTCTTCATTAATTAGAGTTGTATAATGAGATATTAAGCTGCTATAAAACAAACAAACATATGAATTCACTAATTTTGGGGTAAAATGGTATTTTTGTCTCGTGCCCATGCTGGGGCTTAGCCTGCCGACTCCTTTCAATCAAACAGCAACACGCCCTTCCAGTGGCGGAGATGAAAAGGAGCATTTCTGATACTTCGCCCCCCCAAAACTATTTCAGATATCAGGGATGCAACTAATTATTATTTTCATTGTCGATTGACTTGTTGAATGAGTGTTTGGTCTGTAAAATCAGAAAATGTGGAAAAGTGTGAGTGTTGTTCAAAGCTGGAGATGATCTCCTCACATCTTGTTTTGTCAGCAACCCAAATATATTCAGTTTACTGTCATGGAGGAGAGAAGAAACCAAAAATATTCATATACAAGAAGCTGTACATTTCTTGAAAAGTTACTCTATTATTAGGACCAGTTAACCTATTATCAAATTTGGCGATTAATTTGATACCTTCCACTTGACTGAACTTCTTGATTGTTGCAGCTGTAGACAAAATAAAAAAAAAACACTGACATTACAGTTAATTGCAAAAAGGGATGACTAAATGTGTTTTCTGTAAGTCAAAGTCGAGTTACTCCTCAGTCAATCTACATTCACTTAACTTTGCATGATTAGCAGAATCCAGAATTCAGAGTGTATTTGCATAGACTGCACATGACCTATGGCCGACTTTGGTGTGAGATGGCGAGATAGTGAAGGATGAGGATTAAGTGTAAAGCTGCGGAGTGGAGCTGTGAAGTTGATCTCCCTCTATCCAGATGTCGGATGTTCCAGCTCCGGCCTCCCTCTGTCAGTCCTGTTGTTTCAGGCCCGGGCCCAGATGTAAACACAGCCCCGGCCTTTGTATTGGCTCAACCACCTCAGGAAACCTCTCCTGTATGGCCTCCCTGTATCCCTAAACATGCCTATCCTATGGCCATTGATGAATGTAGAGCCCTTCAAAGCAGAGCAAATATTTCACAATGACCAGCTTGTTCAGGAAGGACTTCAGAGGGCGGTTTAATGTTTTTGAGGAGTCAGGGCTGATGGGAGTGGGAGGGTCTGACCTATATGCGTTGGGTCTTCCTGTCCTGCTGCTCCAGAGGTCTGTGGATGAAGACATTTTATTGTAAGATCTCGGCTTCGGTGTTATTGATGGACGATTGCTCCGCTCCACCAAATGCACGCCCATTTACTGAGTTTGTTGACTTCTCGTGTGAACATGTGAAAAAGTTCACCAGCAGGTTGTGTCGATATCTTTGTTAGCCCATTCATTGTTAGGAGCATCTGGAGAGTTACTTATGCGTCACATTTGACCCGCCGAACACACAGCCAAAACTCACATGTCTGTTTTTCTTTCTGTGTCTCAGATGAACTTTGTAGAGAAGCAGTTTAAGGACAACGAGAAGGACTGGGTGCTACTGGTTTGCATAGGAGCCTCATCTGGGGTTGGACGCCTCGCTTTTGGTAAGATCGGTGACCTCATTCCCGGTCTTCATAAGATCTACATGCAGGTGAGGAAATGTACAAAAGCATAAAATGTAAGCCAGATGAAATGAAATGTGCCTTTTGACCCTTTGAGTTTACAACCCAGGTCATACTGGATACCTATTTAACAGACATGGATGTCAACTGTAACTTTACCGTCATGTGAAGACATACAACAAAGTCAGTATATGTTTCTTTTTGCAATCCGAGTGATTCACTGTCTTTATTGGCTTATTTTGTTGCATACCGACATGGTTCAGATGCTAATTTGCACACGCTTGCTGTACCAGAATAAAAAGAAGCGTTTCATGATGCTATAAGAATTGCCCATCTGGATAAGAGAAGGGAAGTCTGAGCAGTTCAACGCAGGGATGAACACAAACAGCAATTTTCCGTTCTTGCAGCTGTAAATGTACTTTGTGCTGCATGCACATGTTTCTGCATGCACATGATGCAGACATAATGTCCCCATTGATTAATTTCTCTCCTGCCATCATACTAAGACACACACTTGTTGGTCTTTTTTAAAATTTAAACAATGAATTCTTGAGAGTTGCTTTCTTGTAGTGTTTTCATTGTGAAGGGTTTACGGTACCAGCTTCTGGTTTGCTGTTGAGGCACAAAACCCTCCTTCAGATTTCACAGTATGAACCTTGTGCTCAGTGTAATGCGACAGTGTGAGCTGACTGTTAAGAGTTGAACAGACAGTTTAGACAGCCTTCAGCGGCAGCAGTACTTCATTCCTAAGCTTTATATTCCTTTAGCTTAGTTATTATCGACACATAGCTTTTAAATATCGATCAGATTAATGGTATTATCAGCCTTCTGTTTACTCAAGCCAACATAGTCTTTCAGCTAATCATTTCCAATAAAAGACATTTGATACTTTTTACAAATTATCGTAAAAATGGCAGCTACAGTAATATGCAAATATAAGCACTGTTGATATCTTTCTGTTTCAGATCCCCTCTGTGTAGCTAGCTCTTCACAGGAATCAGTACATCTTGATCACATTTTTTACAGCTAGTCAGAGAAGCTAACATTGAGGTTAACCTGTCAGAGAAGCTAACATCGAGGTTAGCCTGTCAGAGAAGCTAACACATTTAGGTTAGCCTGTCAGAGAAGCTAACATCGAGGTTAACCTTTCAGAGAAGCTAACATTGAGGTTAGCCTGTCAGAGAAGCTAACATCGAGGTAAACCCTGTCAGAGAAGCTAACATCGAGGTTAGCCTGTCAGAGAAGCTAACATCGAGGTTAGCCTGTCAGAGAAGCTAACACATTCAGGTTAGCCTGTCAGAGAAGCTAACACTGATGTTAGCCTGTCTGAGAAGCAAACACATTCAGGTTAGCCTGCCAGAGAAGCTAACATCGAGGTTAGCCCGTCAGAGAAGCTAACATCGAGTTTAGCCTGTCAGAGAAACTAACATTCAGGTTAGCCTGTTGGAAAGGTTAACACTGGTGTTAGCCTCACTAGCTTTGAATTTTTCGGACCATGTATTAATGGGGTATATATCGCCTCCTCCACCAACAAGATTAATGTCTCCGACTAACCCTAACCCTAACCCTACAAAAGAAAGACAGAAACACTGGAAACAAGCTAAAAACCTGCTGAACCTTTTCTTTAATGGGAGAGATAACGGAGAGAGTTGTTAATTGTGTCCTCGCTGTGTTTCAGGTGGTGTCCTTCATTGCTCTGGGCCTGATGTCCATGCTGATTCCTCAGTGCTCGGTGTTCGAGGGGCTGGTGGTCGTGTGCGTGTTCTTGGGGCTGTGCGACGGCTGCTTCCTCACCATGATGGCCCCCATAGCGTTCGAGCTGGTCGGTCCCATGCAAGCCTCGCAGGCCATCGGGTACCTTCTAGGCCTTATGTCTCTTCCCATGACAGCAGGTCCACCTATCGCTGGTGAGAAGCACGCTCTTTTATTATTACCACAACATAGCTCTGATTTATACCATATAATCCACAAAGAGTTTGCAGTGATCCGGCTCTGTGCGCTGACTTCAGGGATGTTGGCAGCTACAGCGCACAAGTTGATTGATATTGGCAGAGTAAGGATAGAACAACTGTAGGGAGTAAAGGGAGAGCAAGACAAATGCGTCGCAGGATGGATTGTATTTAGAGGTTTTGGGCTCACGGCCAACTGCAAGCTGTCTCAAGTGATTTGTCTTCCGGGGGGGAAAAAAAAGAAAAGCAACTACAGGCAGTGTTCAGCTCTCTTTATGTCCCCCTCACCTCCACCCTCTCTCCATCTTTCCTCCCCGGCTCTCTGATAAGACGAACATACAGGAGAACAACGAGAGCAGAACATTGATTTAATGACTCAGACTGCCCTGTGCACTCTCTCTCTCTCTCTTGCAAACATCTTTCACATCTCACACACATACTGTACACGCACTGTTTTTACTACAGAACACTCACAGAGTCTAGATATAGCTACTGACGGTCTGAGGCATTTGTCAAAACTAAATCTCTCAGGCTGTTTAGTTAAAAAAAAACAGACTCTGATTAAAGAATTGACTCATTTCTGTTTTAGATTACATATTTGGAGAATGCAGTTTGTAAATATGAATTAATTTAGGCACATTATGTGACTGTTTGGCCCTAAAATAACACCTTCACAGTCATGTTGATGGTAGAGTGTCTTGTAACAGGGTGAATGGTGTCAGCAACTCCGCCCCCATCACTTGTTTCTGCACTGTGTTACTTCAGTGAGAAGGTAGGATCACAGAGTTACACACGTTTACTTCAACATACAAGCCATCAACAGTTAGCACCTACACCACCTCTGACAAATTGTTGCAGACCGGGGATTTGTATTTACGAGGGCGGTGTTGCACTCAGAAGCTGTGGGGGGGCGCCAAATCGCACAAAGTGCCACATTTCTACATAATCTTGGTTTGAATATGCAAAGCTTTGTCTTCACATGGCAAAAGAAAAACTTTCTGCCCCGGAAACTAGAACTGAACACTTCATCCACAAAGTATCGCTAAAATCAGATTATGAGAACAGAAGAAAAAGGACAAAGGAGAGAACATGTTTATTGTGCAGCTCCAACTAACCATTGTTTTCATTCTACATTTATTAGTCAGTTATCTTCTCCGTTCATCAGTTGATGGTTTTGTGTAGAACGTGTCAGGAAAAAAAGTGAAAGCTGTGAGCCTACAGACAAACTGTTTTTACTCCGCTACTATCATGTCACAATTGTGATATGCAAAGCTTTGTGTGGACATAGCTTTGGATATCTGTGGGCATTTACCTGATTTTCTGACAAAAACAATTACCTAATGAAACAACTACATAACCTTTTTTCTTCTGTACAATTTTCTCATGTTTTCTTCACATTTTTTTTTTTTTTAAATACTGACATTATTCTAGTTTCCTTGTATTGATTTTGGTAGCATGTGTTACAGTCAGGCAGCAGAAACATTTCGGCTGTCAGGAGTTTTGTTCTCCCCCGATGCTCCCCCTCGTTTTAAGTCCGACAGGTGTTTTTCTCTCTCTCCCTTGTCAGGTAATAGGATCCAGTCCATGCAGAAAGTCACCTTAAGAGACTGCACACAGAGACATCGGTGCAGACAGGAAGTACAGCACGGTGGCATGTGGTTTAAATCATCCTTTCACTGACCACAGATGCAGACGCTAATCTTGTAGTTAAACAATTTCTACGCTGTGGATGTGTAAGACACTAAACGGGGGAGTGAGATCAGTCTGTGGAATATCAGCTCCTCAGAGTCTAAATGAGTGAACCACTGTGTCAACATGTGTTGTTCAGTACAGGCTGTACAGTTCAGGAGCAAGAATGCATATGTTGTGTGCAACAATGTAAATGCACACCCCTCCCGCCGCCCTTATGTCACAAGCTCTGCGGTGGATCACACACACAGAGCAGCGCGTTAAACTTGTTGACCTAGCTTTGTTACTGTAGGTACACTTTGTTCGCCTCAGCTCCAAGGCAGATAAATGCTATAGACAGGGTGAGATTGCTGTACTGTAACGCAATAGTTCAAGGTCTTTGTTGAATTCCACTGACTGATTAGTATTAAATTGAGATATATAACAGAATGAATGTATATGATATATACTGCATGTCAGTCGTGGGTTGTAGAGGAACAGGTCAGCATGTCGCATTTTCTCCCAGAGTCGGATGAGAAAAGTGAGAGCACTCTCTCAGGCCTCTGTGTTTTTAAAAATGGAGCCGGAGCCAGAACCTCATTAGTTTAGCTCGACATAAAAGCCTGTGGGTGGAAAGTGGGGCATACAGAGGTAGCCTCTCTGAACATCAACAACATGCCGACCAGCAACTCAGAAGCACATGATTAGCATGTTGTGGGCTGCAAAGTTAAAGCTCCTGCTGGTAAGAGAGTGATACTGACACTTTAGATTTCCAACCTCTTCAAATACTGACCCTTAAATATGTTGTTTTAAGAGGAGTTATGTGCTTGAACTCTGCTTTAGCAGACAGCTGAGTGTGAGACTTTCAGGAAAAGTTCTGTTCTGGACTTCTGGAGCCAGAGTTTACATGTAGGAGCTGTATGTGTGAACACAAGTGTCCGTGTTATTGGCCCAGACTTTAGCTTGCCAGCTCTCTGGTCCTACATCCGGTGTGAGCCACATGTATGAATAAAGCAGACGATGTCCGGAGTGACAGTAATCTCTCTGTGCTAGTGCAGGTTTAATCAGCTGTAACAAGCGCTCAAACATACGTCGGCACGTGCAAAAGTGGCGTTAAGACTGCTCATTGTCAAAGTTCTACAAAACATCTGCCCAGAGTTTTTCCCCACTCGGTCACTGGTGCTTCCATATGACCCGTTCACGCTGCTATCTATCATTATTAGATCTATCATTATTAATATGAACTGTGCCCCTCCGCCTCCTCTGCCCAGGTCTCCTACATGATTACTTTGGGAACTACACGGTGGCCTTCTCCCTGGCTGGGGTTCCACCTATGGTGGGGGGCGTGGTGCTGTTCTTTGTGCCCCTGATCCACCGCAGGCTCCAGCGAGACCAGGCGTCACCAGAGGAGACGTCCACAACCGCCCACATGCTGCCCTGCACCCAACCAGCGGAGGAGCCCAAGAGCTGCTCCAATGGAGACATCCTGCCCGGCTACACCGACGTGGAGACACATATTTGAGTCGCACCGTACAAAGGTTACACATGTTCACATATATCAGGCATTGATCATGGAAGTGAGTGGATGCATATTTCTTCTTATACTTTTTCTTTTTGTTTTTCCAGGGATTCAGCCCACCAGCACCTTTTTTCTGATCCTTAGATTGCCCTCCTCTCCAACCATGGACTTCCCGTTGGCTGACCTTTAACCATCTCACCCTCCTGGATTCTCATTGCTGTGTATTTTCATGTGGAGAGAAATCGATGAAAGGAGCGCTCTGGCTTCATAAGCCACAGAGAAGACGAACAGAAGGCACATCAGCGTAGGATGATGGACACGTGCGCGAGGAGGATAAGCACAACAGTCTCAACCAGGATGGTTTTTACCCGCGGTGGCTCTGTAGTAACACATACCTCCAAGAGGAAACGAAAAGAAGAGAATTTAACTGACAGTCGTAGTTTCTGATTTCACAGCTTCGATTTCGCCACCTTAGCTTGTTGAAGCTGTGAGAAATACTATGCTTTATACTTGGATTCCACGTAAAGAAATTGTTAAGAGAAGAGGCATGTCAAGTAAGAATTAATGAAGGGATAATTTCACTTTCTTATTGTAGTACCTCATGCAATTTCTTTTCACACAGTGCAGCATTATTTAGTTCGTGTAGCTGAACCCACGGTCTCATCTCGAGTGATTTTGCAGGTTTTAAATTTTTCTTTTCTTTTTTTGCTGTTTTCCGGCCGTGACAGAGAAACGAGCGCGCCTGTCGTAAATGTCACCGGAGGCAGCAGACAGTTGTTCTCGAGAGAGATCCGCCACCAGACACAATCACCTCAACTCAACCGCACACTGTAGCGTACCACACTGAACGCACACCCAAGGGTCCAAAAAACTTCATTGCTTCAGCTTCTCCACCAGCGACGGATGTGCGACTGTTGCGTTTGTTGATTCAACCGATTCGCCTGCCATGAGCTGGAGAGTGTTACGTGTTTTTCCACAGTCTTAACACACACTTGGTCAGTAACTCTGCAACTTGTGGTTGTTTTAATATATGCAGTGTAGGACCTTGTCCACAGATACATGGATATTTTGCAATATTTTACTCTTTATTTTTTAGCCTCTTGATCACAGGCAAATTTGTGTTTTGTGTAATGAGCGCGCGTATGAAACCACAAACGCGGCAGACGTCTGGTTGTTTGGCTCACACAAATATAAGTTTGTTGTTAGCACTGCCAGGTCTAATTACAAGTTTACTACTTCGCTTTTCTTCTGTTCTTGGATCATTTTAATTCAAATAGAAAAAGCTCAGTACGCCGGGCGCGTTTGATTTACCGCGGAAAGTTGGATGTTGGAAGCTGGAGATCGGAATGAAATCACACGGGAGTTGACTGCGTTCCAGTACAACAAATGTGAATACCAGTTCTAGCCAGGTTAGTAATGCCAGCTGATTATGATGCATTTCACATTATCTTGCGCATTAAAAACATCAAAGCAACATCTCCACAGTTAGAAGCTGGCCAGTACTGTGTCTAAGATTGATTTAATGAGGCACAGATGAGACAGAAGCGCTCATAAACAATATATCCTACAGCTTTCAAAGATGTTGGTAAGCGGCGTAGGCGGATTTTGTTAAGTCCGGTTTTTTGAGGTGCGAATCGGAAAGCTGACCCGAAGCCATGAAAAGGCCCAAAAATATATATTTAAAAAGAAAGCACCTCTAGGTTACTACTACTTTGGAATAGTTTAGCGTACAGATCTGTTTTTCAGAAGGGAGCTAGTTTGAACAGAAATGGAGTTCGATCAGTAGAGAGGCAGTGTCCTCACCGCAGTGGATCAGGGTTCAAATCCGACCATTGGCCGTAAGCTACATGTCGCCCCCCCCCCCCCCTCCTCTCTCACCACATTTCCTGTCTCTCTTTGGAGCTGCACTATCTAATTAAAGCCATTAAAAGGCCAACAAATAATTCAAATAGAAGGAAAAATATCCGTATACATGTGGACAAGCCCAAAGTTCGTGGCGGTGAGCCGGTGCATCTGCTGCCTGAATCAATGAAACCTGACTCTACAGTTGACATGAGGCTTCTCACCAGTCTGTTCAACCTTAACTGTCCGCTTTCAGCAAAAATCTACAGTTTGTATTGGCCTTTAAAGGTTTAGGAGGGTGCTAGAAAAAGTCTGCATGAACTTTGTTTGTTACAGCTTTGAAAAAGATCATTCAGATTAGTTTTTTTGTAGCATGCACACTGTGAACAAGAGTCCTGACAGGAGACAGACGGCTGGTGGTAGCATAGGTTTTTTTTTCTTTTTTTTTCTTCTCAGTTACAGAAAAAGAGGCATTCTGTGTCATTTAATCAGAACTTTTCCTCCGTGTGCTGCACACACAGTTACATAATATGGAGCCACTTTGTTACAGTCTGTCGATGAATGGGGGACTACTGAGATGAACGCTGCCAAATGAACCTGAGCCCCCCGCGCCGGGTCATCTCACAGATAATCAGTTTGCTGCTTTAGTCTAGCATTGCGTCATGAAGGGGTGTGCGCTCGCCGCGTCGGCGGTGATGAGTCCAAAACACCTTCGAGAGGGGACAGCTTGCAGTTATTACGTCTCATGAGCATTTAGACCACTTACCTCTGACTGCAAGTTCTCTTGAACAATGAATTTAGATGAACAGATGTGAAGTAGAGCTGCAATAATTGACTGTTTCAAGTCGCACTCTTTGGTTATATGCATTTCTTGAAAAGCAGAGAGGGGGGGATCAGTGCACCGCGAGGAAGGAGCCGCTTTGGCCATCGGGTGGTGTTCCCTTCTGTCCGACACCCCCTGTCTTTTGCTTTCACTGCCATTATTCAGTCGGTTTTCCATGTTACTACGCGTTAGAGCCTGAGAACTACACAAACCTCACTGCTGGGTGTAGTTTTGTTGGTGGGGGGGGGGGGATTCATGCTATAGGACAAAAGGTTCTGATAGGAAAACATACACCAATACCTCAGTAATCAAACAATCCTCAATCCAGCGGGACCTGTTGTTGACATTCTTCATCGCTTCATCGCATCACTGTTCAGTGTCGTTGCTTGTTACGACGCTGCCAAACGCCTGTTTTTTCAATCAGCATCGCTTCCTACAGAAAAACCTCATCAGCATCAGTTTTAGGCAACTAGTGGAAAACGGCAAATTTCCGTTCCGTTTAATCCGACATGCAGCGCGTAATTATTTCAGAGATTTTTGTTTTCTGCCTTCGCATCCTTCTCTTCATCGCAGCATCGTTTTCTTTTTATGTCTGGGGTTGAAGAAATGCAGATATGTTAAATGTCTAATATCCCTACGTCAAGATACAAAAGAGACACTAAAGCGTAAGCAGTGGAGATCCATACAGCGGTTAAGGCACGTTTGAAAAGCAGGAACACCGGCCTCTAGTTTGACTGAGGGAGTGTTGCATTATGGGCTGTGTGAGTCGTCCACGTACCAGCCGCTGAACATGGAGCTCCTGCGCGGTAATTCGACCGAGCTCAAATAGATGTAAAAGTGACTCATTTTACAGTATTTCTATGTATTTCTGCACTAGTCAAACTAGAGGCCCGTGTCGCTAGAAGTCCCACAATCTTGAAAGTGACTACGGAGGGATTACGCCCTGCCAGCCATATTGGAGGTCCTCGCGGGGCCTTTTCGCATAGCGACGGCTGCAGAAGGCTGACTTGTGTTTCTATGCACGAAGCGTATCTCGTCTCGACACAATGTACTAGAGTTGTTACGTTTTTATTTGACTGTGAACTTTTTTTTTCCCGTTTTGGATTATTTGTGTTGCAAGTAGCGTCACCTTGTTAGCTCGAAGCCTGAACCGCACCGTCGTCTTGTTCGAGAAGAGACGAGAAGTCGCAGCAGTTTGAAAAAAAACAAACAAACCTGCCTTATAGTTACTGAACAGCTGCGACGCACCGGAACCTGATCTGATCAGAGCTGTGAGATCTGAGACACAACAGCGAAGCTTGTATAGTGAACTTTTCAGATCTTAATGTTTTTTTAAAAAAAAAATCTCTTTTCTTTCCTTCAATGTGATCGTTGTCGATACCTGGACCTTTTCGTAACAGCCTCCTCGCTTTGTTTCACTCTCACTCAGTTTCTGCTCAGAAGCAGCTGAGTGCTCCTTTGTACTGGAGATCTGTATCAACATTATGTACTTTATACACTTTGTAATGGTTTTTAATTAACCGTAAACTGTTTTTTTATCGTCTTAATTTTGCTTTTTGATAATTGTTTTGTTTTTGATCTTATTTGTTGGTGTCTTTCGTGATACACTTCAATGACTACTGGAAAAAGAAACACAGAAAAGTGCTGCAGCGGTCAGATCTGAAATGATATATAGAAGTGAAGGGGCTGATCGAATGAAGAAAGATACCGTGACATCCGGATGGTTCTGTGCTGCGATCTGAACCCGTGTCTGGCTTGCCAAAGCTTTTCATCTATGCAGCATCGTTTTCGGGCTCACAGTCCACTTCCTGCGACCGCGTCACTCTTCTGAACACGTCAAACTCTAAATGATAAACCCGCAGTAGAGCCTCTTAACTATGAACTACTAACAAGACTACATGTGTTATTGTTTTTATAATCAGGAGGGTTTTGGGGGGGCTGTTGTTTGTCTTTTTAATTGTCTTACCTGACAGTCACACTAGTGAAAGCTTAAAGGAGACCTATTATGCTATTTCATTTTTTCCCCTTCGCTTAGTATTCAAAGTTAAAAAAGGTCAAAGTCGGCAGAGACAGAACTTCCTCTCCCCCACAGAAAACACTACTCCCTGAAACCTTGTCAGTTGTCCCGCCTTTCATTCCGTGACTTTGCGACATCACGCTCATGTCACCGTGTCGCACATTTGTATGATTTAGCTGCTCTGTCGCTTGGTCAGGAGGAGACTGGAGCTAAAACAATGTTTCAGACAGCGGGAGCATAGTGGACAGCTAGACAACTGATGTGTTCTATGAGCACTAAAACCTGAAAATGAGCATAACACGTCTCCTTTAACGCGCCTCCCCTGTGTTTGCTTTACTTTACCGACCGATGCTCACATGTATTATTCAGCGCGCAGGTCGGAGCTACAGAGAGGCACATTGAGCTCATGAATAAAGACCGACAGGCTGATATTTATCACCGTTTTAAAACGTGGCAAGATGAAGCCATCAGGCGCTGTTTCAGTCTTGGTTGTTACATTCTTCCAAAAAAGCAGGTCACATGATCTTAAACCAACATGTTCGTACTGCTTTATTTACAGTAATTGTGTCATAGTTACTTATTAAATCAGTTTTGGGGGGGGGGGGGTTTCGACAAAGGCCTCATTTATTTTGGCATTAGACTTTTCCCTCGAGAAGAAAAAAAAAAACCCCTCACTTGACTTGAAGTCGATCCAACTATTGCAATATCGAGCTTTGTTATTCTCTGCAAATGTGCCACTTCTCTGCTCCACTGACCTCAATCTCTGCCGGCTGTTTCAAACGGCCTCTCCTCAGTGAGAGGCCGTGCAAAAAATATGCGTGAAACAGAAATGACTGAAGGTTTATAAATATATATATATATATATATATATATATATATATATATATATATATATATATATATATATATATATATATATATATATAGTGAAGCTGAGCCTTGATTTGCCAACACCTCATAACCTAACCGGGGACCACTTCCAGCAAGAATACCTTTTTTTTTTTTTTTTTTGCAGTCGTCCTCTTTAAATGGTGTGTGAAGGCTTTTGGTCACACTTGAGTCATGTAAAATCCTCTTTATGCTCCATATGTTGAATATATGAAAAAAAAACAACCCTGATGTAATTCTCATTTATGTTTTCTGTATGGTCACCAGGCCTTCCCACAGCCTTACATGTTGAAATACGAGGAGTATTTCATCACCCTGCTAAACGTTTTCCTCCTCTGACCTCCGGTAAGGTTGCTGCAGTAAAAAACCTCTATTGCCTGTCTTTCTCTTCTTACAGCCGTCAGCCTCTGTCCTCCCAACACAAGCTCTTTGTTTTCTTGCTTTTTTAAAAAAGAATATATGTAAAAAAACACGTGTTTTTTTTGTCATTTTACAAAATGTTCTAACAAGGCCAGTGATGCCGCAAGATCTGAAAATCAAGTCATGCTGCTAGGAAAAAAAAAAAAAAGAATTAATGTCATTTTTGTGTTCTTGTCAAAGTAATTTTCAATCTGTATCAAAAAGGCACATTTTTTTTTTCTTTCTTTTCTATTAAACCAACAATAAAGATGTAATATGAAAACATCCCACGCTGTCAAGGTCCCGTCACTCTTTTGTTGCCCGTGTGCTCCACTTCCACGCCGGACGCCGCGGGAGCTCGGGGTTTGTTCTTGACATGCAATCACGTTGGAGATTAACCCCCTTTTGAACGCATTAAATACGCAGCAGTGACACGGTGAGCCGGAGAGGTGGATGCACGCAGATGCTCCGCTGCATGAATGTGTTTTCTAAACGCTCATTATCACCACAGCAACGTGACTGCTCATCCAGGCGTTAAGTCCTCCCTTGACTCCTCGTTCCCCACGTTTGACCTCGGTTTCTCACCGCCGGGCAGGATCTTAAAGATCAAGCTTCACTGAGTCCGCCCCGAGCGGCAGAGCTCTTTATGTACATACAGGGAGCTACTGTGTACATCTCACAAGGACAAGAGTAAATGGATTGTGGAGTCAGTCTTTGAGCCCGCGGCTGTCTGCTGTCTTTCTTATAAAAGAGCTTTAATACAGTGAAAACTGATCCTTATCTGGACACATGAAGGGATAAAAGTAGATTTGACATAAACTCTTTTATTAAAACCACGTGCTTGTATCTATCTGGTATCATTTTTTTTATTTCAAGGGTTCACTAACTTGATCAGGTCTCACAACAAAGTCTCTTTTATATCAGTGGAAAAATAAGCACTCGGATCACGTACTTGAGTAAAAGCAGCAGCACCACAGAGTAGAAATACTCAGTTACAAGTCATGGATTTGAATACAAAAGTACTACCGTAAAAACGTACTCAAACAACTCATTATACATGATTTCAGAATAATGTGAATCATGTTACTGGATCGTGGTTTTTGTGTGTTCGTGAAGCTGGAACATTTGATTAAAACCGTTTTATAGAGTTTAACTGCTGCTTGAATTCCCCCTGTAGGGGTCAACAAGTTTCAACTGAATCTGAATCTAACATTACATTATTTTGCAAACAAAATCTGCAAAGTAACCAGTAACTAAAGTTAAGTCAGATACGTGTGTAGTGGAGTAAGAAGTGCAATAACTGCCTTTGAATTTAAGTGGAGTGGCAGTGTGAAGCAGCAGAACGTGCAGTACTCAAGTAAAGTACAAGTACCTCAAAACTGAAGTGCAGAGTTTGAGTGAGTTACTTTGTACCACTGCTCCACTGCTACAGAGGTGTATCAAGGCTGCCCTTGAAAGAAGACAGAAAAAAAGAGAAGAAGATAAAATATACAACTCTGAAATCTCAACTCATGGAGACGGATATTCAACCCTCTCTGTCCTGGAGCTCTGTTTATATTCTGTTGCAAATCAAGATAATCAGCTCTTGACTGAGCTACTTATAAAAAAAAAAAATCAGCCTCAATTATTTATGCAGAGGAGTTAAAAAAAAAAAAATGACCAGAGGTGTTTTTTATCAGAGTGTGAAAATCCAGCACAGATTAAAAACTTGTGGAGCTGAGTGAGTCACGCTGAAGCAGAAGCAGAAGCAGCGGCTGCGTGTTGTCCTGCGTGTCTGTCCCGCGTCAGATGAGAGCAGTGAGCCGGGCGAGAACAGGCTGTACTGTCCTGTGAGTCAACCGGGCTCGCGTCCTGTGGGTGCCTGATGACTAATGCACCGCTGCAGACTGTGCAGCAGAGGTCCCCCCTCACCCAGCTCTCCCACTTCAAACACTTTCATTGGACTCAGTCACAGGATCTGAACTTCAACACTCAGAATCTGAGACCGATTGTTTTTTTGGACAATTTTGAATTTACCGAATGTCTGTTGCTCTCGGAAATTTGGAGCATATCGTAGTATAAGGTTCCTTTTAGGATAGAGTGATAACATGAACAATTGTACCTTCCTGTAAAGCCTGAGAACATTTACTGTGTAACTGCAGTCGAGTATCTTTTCATAACTTGAGTCACAAACTTGTAAAATAATCACTCGACATGTGTTCTTTCCCTGCCTTGGTTTAGGGTGCATTAAATTACAAATAGATGTTATTTTGTTTTGATATAGTGCAAGTTTTTATTAAGTTTGCCAATATATAAGCAACACAAGACAACATTATGTAGTAACGATGCAAATGGAACAAATCTGAGCAACAATAGTCATCTTAACATAGACGTTACTGTACACCTGTGCTCCATAAGTTGGTTACTTTATAAATGATTCAACATTGATTAACATTTTCTCTGCATTTTAAGTCATTGTCACTTCCACTCTTTCACTCCATATGTTAAAATAAATATCTGCTGTAATCTTTTATATTCGTACCAGCTTTAAAAAGTGCTTTTCCGTCTGTCATCCGCGTCATTTGATCGTTACATTTCGACGCGTGACTTCATAAACAGCCTGTTTGTTTTAACAGTTTAGTATTAGTCGTACACGCACTACTGCACACCTCCGTGTAATAACCACAACATGGTAGAATGAGTGAAAAAATCCAAACTAACTTTTGCTTTGTTGAAAGAAAAAAAAACATCAAAACAATCCCACACATTTCCCTTTTTATTATATCTACTTATATCAATAACAACTTCAGATTTTATGACATGATAATATATATTCATGTTAATGATGTTCCTGTCTGTGACAATGTTTCCTCCGTTGGTGCAATGTGACCTTCAGGAAGTTAACCGGTGTTGTCACACTGGAAACTTACGTGAATTAACCATTAAACCGACGCGACAACCACACACATGCTGCAAGTTAACGTCAATCTGATGTCTTTAAAGTCCAACCTGGCAAATGTGAAAAGTTTATCGTGCTGCTCTCCAGGCATTCACAAGTCTGGGCCAATTTTTTTCACGTCACAAGTATGAAAACTTTTGATATCACAGTGCTTCTTTGGTAGTTGCGACTGTTGGTGTGCTGCCTCCTGCATAAACACACATGTCGTCACTTTAAACTGTGTCGCAAATGTCTCCAAGAAGAAGAAGAGGAAGAAAAAAAGAAAAAGAAGAAGAAGAAGAATGGTTTGTATCATCTTGGGTACTCTGGGTTATCAGGAGAACCATGACGAGGAAGTGATGCAAGAGAGGAAGAAGAAAAAAAAACAAGGAGAAGATGATGATGATGATGAAGAAGAAGAAGATTTTGTATTATATTGGGCCCTCCAGGTCATCGGGAGGACCAAGACTAGGACGTGATGCAAGAGAAGAAGAAGAAGAAGAAGAGGAAGAAGAAGAAGAAGAAGAAGATGGGTTCGTATTATCTTGGGCCCTCCGGGTCATCGGGAGGACCACGGCGAGGAAGTGATGCAAGCGAGGATGATAAAACTGCGGTCATTCTTTCTGTTGTGTCACTCTGTTTTCTTTCCCGCCCTGCATCTCGGGGCACTTCCTCTCTGATCTGCCAGCAGAGAACTGGACTCCTTAACTCTGTTGTTACATACGAGCAGGTTGCGACAAGAGGAAGTGTGGCAGTCGCTCACATATCAGAGACAATCTGAAGCTCCCAGGTTGCGGATGGGACATGTTTTCATTGCTCCTCGGGCTGGCAACTCGGTTTCCCCTCAAATCAACAACATGCTTCTCTTTGGAAAGTGAAAACAAAACATGAATTTGTTGTTCTGTTGCTTTGTCATCATCCGTGTTGGCGAGCTTGGGCTTCTGTTTTCTTGCAAACCGAAACAAGAGGAGGAAAGAAGAAGTGTGGCTCTCTTTGGAGGAACTCTGTGGTTTTGTTGTGAGTTTTGAGCCCATCAACCACAAAATACACAGTTACTAGTAATGGTGCTCAATACCACTCGTCTTCCCCATAATTACTTAAGATTTCACATCCTTCTTTCTAAGAAACCATCGCTTTTTGATACCGTCAGTGCACCAAAATGAACCACCGTAGATCCGAGACAAGCTGATCTGCTTCCTACTGAAATCATTTCTCATTAAATCGATTTGATCGGTTTTGTTGGTGGGCAAAAAGTGAAGTGACAGCGGCTCTGATGATCTAGTAGAATATGACACTTTTCTGCTTTTATCCGTTTCATATGATCGCTAGTGGAGAACCCGTTCGGTTTGGGAATGTCAGGCTGGACTAGACAAGCAGTTTAAGGATGCGCAGTTTGATTCTGGAGGGGATTTTCCACCGTTTACTCAGATCTTATTATAGATACTAAATGACTGACTCATTAATAATCAGAAGATCTGATTACCGCTTTACATAACGGCACACATCTGAACAGAAATCAGAGATACTCAGCGGATCTCTGAGGGGCAAATTGGCATCGAACAGAAACACATTCACGGTATAGAGACATGAAAGAACAAGGAAATATTTTTAAAAATAAGTACCTATGTAAAACAAAAGCAAAATAAAGCATATATATTTTTTGATTGATTGATTGATTGATTGGTTTATTTAAGTGTCAAACACCATGGTTGGTGCCCAGCCCTCATGGGCTTATTAGACACTAATCATATTCTTCAAATAATAATTTCACAATTACATCCACGATAGCCACGTGACATAATACAGAACACATCATAACATAACTAAACCATTAAAGATATGGATACAAATACAGATGGATTGTCATATAGGATACAAAATACTTTGCCGCAGATACCAGGCCTTTTCCATAAATTTTGCGAAAGCAAAAACATCATTTTCAAACAACCAGCACAGAATCTCCCCTTCATATTTCCAAAATATATCAGGATTTTTAAACTGGATTGATTCAAAAAGAGAGTTCCTTAAATCACAATATAAAGGACAATAAAAAACAAAATGAAATTCATCTTCCACAACCTGGAGATCACAAAATTCACACAAACGTAAATGTAGAAAATAGAATCACATCTGCTAACTCTGTTTCTTCTGAACTTTTTATTGTATTGTTTATTCTTTGCTATCGTCATTGTTTATTGTTATATCGAACTGTCCTTTGGCTGCTGGACGATTTGGAATTTCAGTTTTTCTAGTACTACTACTATTACTAGTAATACTGAAACTGACAATGATTTACAGTATGCAAATGCGATATAAGATCACTAGTTGCTTATAAGCGTGCTGATAAGTAGCACAAGAACAGTCACTCTGCCTTAATAACGCTTCACGAACACAGTTGTTACAGGTGTGAATAGTGTCCGGACAAATGTTCCCCGCTCTGAAGCGAGGCTCATCACTAATCCATTATTATTTTGACATGTTTTAGAAGTGAATAACTTATGAGCAAGAACTCTAAACCTCACTTTCAGACTTAATTGAAGTGGAGCTGGTGTGACTGGTGTTGTGTCGAGGTGTTCGGGGATCTCTTTGGAACTGGTCTCCGTTTATTCTGACGGAACAGCTGAATGATATAAAATTCTGCGTCAAGTCAACTATGATCACAAACTTGAATGCAGGAGACATCATGAACAGTGGGGACCCAAAAATGTGGACGTAAGGGTCTCAAACATTCCACATGTTGACTCTGACAGCCTCACATGCCGGCTTACAACTATTATAAGTGTCATTATAAAACAACAGATCACTGCTGTACATTTAACCTTGTTAGGATGCTGTCGAGGGAAAACGATTGGTAGCTGCCAACTGGTTGCAGGCATTAATAATTAGCGATATGCTTTAACATGCATGCACTGACTTAATGAGTATAATGTTCTCTGTGCTGGATCAAAAGGTCTCCAGCAGGTTTTAATGTCTCCGCATGTTGAGTTTTTCAGGACCAAAGGAGAAACCCGGCAAATTGAGCAAGTCCGAAAGAATGTGAAGTATAAACAACATTTTGCAGTTAATTGTCAAACTCATGTAAAAGCCTCTGAGTCATTGTTGGTTCCTTTAGCTCTCTAACTGTCTCTGCTGTGTCTGACTGAGCTGTACTTGTTGTTGTTGCTCGTTTCACACGGTTAGAACTCAAACCCAGCGGCAGATAATTACACCTGGGCAGCCGGCCACGGCCTCCGCTCACCTCTGTTTAGTTTACTGCAGATCATATGTGTGTGTGTGTGTGTGTGTGTGTGTGTGTGTGTTTGCACAGAGATAAAGTGTGGCAGCCAGGCTACTGCCAATTCTCTGCCAATGCCATGTCCTGCCTGACTGTGTCCTCCAAGCCAAACACTACCACCTCCTCCTCCTCCTCCTCCTCCTCCTCGCCTGGAAACTTCCTCCGCTGATAAAGAGGTGATAAAAGGTCGTTTGGACACTCGAAAGTTGGACGCTGGTGTTTTTTTTTTTTTCATGTTTCGCACACTCGCGTCCAAGATACACAACTTGAGACACACGCATGTTCACACCTTGTTGTTTCCCCCCCCTCCAGTCACTTCATCCTCGTATGAGAACATACTTGTTTTTTTCGGGACAGCATATGAGCACTTGTAACAGAACAATGTTGGAGCGCACTTGCTCATTGTTTTTTTTTTTTCTGCAGGGAGAGGCCTGCTGGAGGTGGATAAGCCAGAATAACAGATCAGGAACGTTGTGGACTGAAGACAGACAGAGCGAAGAAAAGAACAGAGATAATGTGCCAGAGAGAGAGAGAGGGAAGAAAACAAAAGCAGAGAGAGGAAGAGATCAGGACAGGGAGAGTCAAGAAGTGTTTACCAGAATGTCCCTGTTAAGAGTTTTTAATTTTGCCTTCAGATGCAGCAGAAGTGCCGTTTTTTTCGTGTTTGTGTGCACAAGACTTAGAAAAAAGAAATACAAGTACAACCCTTCAGGATTCATCTTTATATAAACTCAACAAAGCAGGAAGAATACATTAACACAAACTTTTCCAACAATATACATCGACCATTCAAACTTTATACATCCATCTGTCTCTGAAATATTTACACATGCTCACATTCAAAAGGTTTGTTCTGTGGGTGGCAGAAAGCTGTGCGGCAGCTACGTTTTTTTTCTACGACGTCGAACGCGCTTCTGTTCCGCGCGAGACGACCAAAATTAACGCTGTCAAAAAAAGATGGGCATGTAAACAAGGTTGTGACCACAGAAGAAGTAGCTTCTCTTATATAAATAGCATAACATGACAAAATAACACTTTTCTTCGATTGGCAGGATGAAACACAGATACATTTTCGCTGCTAAACTGTTGCTACGAGGCGTCGGCGAGTCCGTCAGAGCACCTGCTGCGTGTCGCAGCCGAGGACCTCCAGGCGCAGGGCGATGCCGTTGATCCAACCCAGCGGGTGGATCCGGAGGTAGCGGCCGAACAGAGGGGGGTCAAATACGGTGACCGCCTCTTCATCTGAATCGTTGTTACCGGCGAAGATCTGAGGAAGGGAAGAAAAGGGAAGGGATTTAAATTTGAACTTTGATGTAATAGCTAGAAAAATACTGATAATTGATACCACGGGGAAATTTGGCACAACATTTGGGGCATAACATTTCAGATTTTTAATGAAAAGATAAATATAATATGGCTGGTGAACTGTGTGTTAAGCATCTCCGTTAGTGAACTCCTGGTGGAGGTTGGACTATGTGGGCACTACAGCAGTGCATGTGGCAGCTTGCTGTTGGAGAGGAGAGCGAAAAAAACACAGCTAGTTCTGGAGTAATGATACTTTGGAAAGCGAGTATTGAGACCATTTCAAATATTCAGTATATCAATACATATCAATCTCTTGATACTTTTGTCAACACTGTGCTGGACTCTGTGTTTTTATTTGTTGTTTTTTTGTTATAGCAGCTACAAGTAACTTTTAATCTTATTGATTCTGGCGCCCCCTGTGGACAAGAGTGCAAGACAGATTTTGATCCGGTGTGTGTTTGTTTTTGAAGCAAGTGAAGGAAAGACACAATTTGTTTTCTTATTCTGTACTTCTTTTTCTATTTAAGAGCAGTAATACAAACATTTTGTAGCTGTGAACATATTTATTTTGTTGGTCTTAACATATATACATTTTTTAAGCTTTTTAACTGTTAGGGTTAGGGTCTGTGTTTATAACACTGATGCTCAGTCACTCTGGAGAGTTTTTCGCAGCTGTTGAACTTCTGATGTGGAGACGCAACGGCATTATCGTCAACATCATGTTCCTGCCCTTTACATTAACCCCGGCGCAGATTCAAAGGATGCACCACGTGTTTGGGTATATTTTTATATAAATAACTGTAAATATGTTTTGTAATTTGAGTTGCTTAACTTCAATTTTGTTATGCAACCCTGTGTTGTACGATGACGAGCATTACTGCATGTCAGCCTACAGCCAACACATTCAATTGCTCTGTATTAGTCATTTTATTGAGCTAATGCTAAAGCTAACAACCTTTCCTAGTAATGAGCAAGATGTAGCTCTGTAGCAAGGCCAACATAAAATGTTGCATCAAGACTATCCGGATATAAAAAAGCCAAACTTCTTGCTGAATCATCTAAAAGTTCCTTGTAGCGCGTTTAAGTCCGCTGTGTGTCACTAAAACACAAAGGCACGTGTGATTAACATTCTCTCGGTGAGTTGTCAGCTCCACATTACAGACTGACTCATCCACCTGTGTGACTCTGAGGGAAACTGTGAGAGATCTGAGGACTCCTGCGTTAATGATTCAATGGAGGAGTGAGTGAAATGAGTAAAGAACATGTTAGTCATCGCATGTTTACAGAGCAGCAGGTCTGACGGAGCTCTGCAGTGAGTCTACCTTTTCTCTTTGGGAGTCCGCCTCCAACACACTGCTCCAGGAGTGCTCATCATGGCTGACGGTGACCGAGAACTCCGTCACCATCATCTGGGTGAGCATTGATCGCACTCCCTGGGTCACGACCCCCGTGATGCGCTTCACTTTCCCCAAGTCGACCTGGAGCCACTCGTGAGGGTTGTTGTTCTGGGGTGAAAATGGAAGAGGAGCCATTTTTAGATACATATTTATTTCTTTTTTCCGTTTACTGACCAACCACAGCATCCTATTCACTGTCTCCAAACCAGAACTACGTGATCTTGCATGCAGAAGGACATGATTATGAAAAATAATTACCGGAAAATACAAAACTCACAAGTGTAGCGGATTAAATCGATTGACGGGAATGTTATGAAACGGGCGGAAATCGATCCCAGCTTCTGAATGAAACAGTAGAAGCCAAAGCAGAGGGAAAGCAAAACAAACCAGATGTTGCGATGGGCCTGAAGGGAACGCCAAACCACTTCCTCTCCCACATCGGATGACGAGGAAAACTTATAAACTCGGAAAGTGTTCCTTGGCAGTTCATCGGTTTTTTCCACTGACATAATGTGGCTGCACGGCACAAAACCAGATGAGCTGCTGATGAGGGGGTTTATTTTATATTTCGATTCCGCCTTGGCTACAGGAAAAAGGTCCCAACAAACATAAAAATGACCACTTTTCTACGAAGTAAATCGAGGTTATCCTATTTTCCTCTGTACCCTGGAACACTCGCAGGAAGGTTTTCCTGTTTAAACGAATATTGAGAACAATAAGAATAACCCCAAACGCTGGCTGCAGCTACTGTTCGAGGACACGCGCTTCTGAGGAAACATGAAAAAACTATTTCTTTTGTTTTCTGAGGCCGTCTGTTTGGGCCATCGGAGCTCTTTTAAGACACTCGCCCAGATAACAGTTGGCCCCAGAGCAGTTGACCTCCTGTCCCCGGATCACAAGTGCAACTCTTTCGGGCGCGTGACCTTTCGTAACGGCTCGACAGTGTGACAGAAGCGCAGATCACACCTCTGCAGTTCAGCGCTGCAAGAGTGTGAAAACGATAAGCTGAGGAGAGGAGAAGAGTGGGAGGATGAGGAGGAGGGGGAGGAGGAGGAGGGGGAGGAGGAGGAGGGGGAGCCAGAGATCAACATGTTTGTCTCACAAATCAAAAACACACGTTTTTTTCTTCTATCTTTTGCTATTCGTCCATCAAGTCAGTTTTGGAGTAGATACACGCGTCCCTCTGCTCGGTGTGGTTCGTTACAAAGAAAATAGTCCCTACAGGAAACTGCTCGCAACAAGCTCTGCGGATTATCTTGAGCAACGGGGGTCATGACTTCTGGAAAGAGACATTTCTTGAGTAATGACGACGTATTTATCTATTTATTTTCGAGTAGCAAAAGCTAGTGAGTGCCGTCTTCTCCCATCACTGCATGCACTGATGTCGACGTGCACTCCAAGGTGCACCGGTGCATTTTGACATCAGTGTTGGGCGTGGTTACAGGTGCAGCAGAGGACATTTGGACGCTACCTGTCGTGAATGCTACATGTGGTGGTGAAACAGTCTGAAAAAAATGTTTAACCAGTGAGGTCGGTTCGCTGTGTCCCACTTGACAACGTGAAGGAACTTACGTATGTGACGTTGAGCGTGTTGTGAAGCGGTCGCGGTTTGGTCGGGTTTAGGAAAAGATTTTGGTTTTGGTACCAGCAAACCAGTAAACGATACAAAAGGCTGCTGGCTGTAGCTCCATATCTAACTGAAAACATATATGAGCTGTGTAACATGCTTGATCTGTGTGTGTGTGTGTATGTGTGTGGTATTTGTGTAATTGTGCTCACCTTTGGCCTCCAGGCGTTGACCCTGCCTTCCTGATGGAGGCGGGCGAGGGCGGGTTTCCAGCTACTCAACAGAGATGAATAAAACGAGGAGGCGGTCAAGCTTTTGTCTGGAATCGTTCCCCTCTGGAGCCCGAGAGGGAGCGAGCAGCCTGGTTGCACACACACACACACACACACACACACACACACACACACACCACTGTCACTCCCAGCACTGTGGGTACAGTCACATCTACTCTGCGATAACTTCTGCCGCTGCAGGTAAAAAAAACTCACTGTTGACGTCGCAGCCCAGCAGCTCCAGTCGCAGAGCGGGCCTCTGCTTGAAGTACTGCGGCTGGATCCTGACGTAGCGAGCCACAAACGGCGGAGTGAACGCGTTGCTCTTCACCTTGGAGCTGTCCATATTGCCGCGAAACATCTAAAGCAGAAGCCAGACAAACACTTCGGCTCAGGGATCGTGATGGTAGTATGCTGAAATTTTCCGCATGTTTGTCCCGCCGGTTTGAATTCTGACATCCTAAACGCACGACCAAGAACTGCTTCCAAATTGTACTTGTAACCCTAACCCTACAAATTTTTTTTAAGGAAGGTGAGTAAGTGTCTTTCAAGAGGGCCATTTGATGGTTTTCTGAATGAAAACAAGCTAGCTGGAGGGGTTAGAGGTTAATTTGTCAGGTAATTAAAAGTCACGCAATCAACTCCAATCAATCGGATGAACAGCAGGACTACCACCAGCGGAGCCCGTTGGTAAGTCAAACTCTTGTTTACAATTGTAATGTTTACAACAGCGAAAAACATCTTTTCCATCGAGAACAGCCTTCAGTGTCGTTCTTAAATCCTCTTTCAATGTAATCTACCCTTTCGGTGCAACATTCTACGCGAATCTCCGTTGTTGTTTTTGAACAAGCAGTTGCGTCTCTACGACTTCGCTGCAGAAGCTCCTTGTAGGTTGCTGATCAGTTAAGCTGCTATGTTTTTCGGCAACAAGTGCATTACTTGAAGATGAAACCTGGCAAGACGGATGTGTACTATTACTTGATCACGTGACCTTGCAAAGGAAAATGTAACGTAACTCCATATCCCTCAAAACTCCCTAAAATTAGACAGGAAACGGATTGTTGTGGCTGCTTTTCACCTGTGAAATATTCAAGTTATTTCATAAATACACTTTACATATTCTGAGAAAGGTATCTGCTAATCTGTGAATTAAATGCTCCATGTCCTGCGATATCAAGGAACTCCTGAAACCTGAATGGATGAATGAATCCACACTGGACCACGTACTTTGTTGGTTGTGTTTCCTTTGTAGGTGCGCCAGGTATCCTGGTCCAGGCTGTAGGAGACGGTGAAGAATGTGATGTAGTTGTCCCTCAGCTTCACCCTGACTCCCTGCGTCTGGATGCCATGCAGCAGGGTGGGCTTCAGAAGGTCCACCTAATACCAGACATGAGCATCAAGTCCATACAGATGATGCATGAGGGCGCACTGGAACCTACATACGTAATGTAACAGTGTGTATATCTCACCTGTATCCATGAGTCACTGTCTCTGCCTATCCAGGCGTTGATATAACCGGACTGATCGAGCCTCGCCAGCCGCGGCTGCCAGTAATCTGCACACACATGTAAAAACGGTTATAATCCAACTCGGTGTGGGTCATTTTGAGGCTTTCAGATTTCACAAAACTGCCTCGTGGCCACAAGACTGGAATATTTTCATCTTTTGGTCCACTGATAAACACTTATCAAGGGTCTTACTGGTGCGTTTACACTTCCTTACCGACGTAATCTGAGGCCGTGATCTGGGAATCCTCAATCCTTCCTGATTTCATCCCCAGTGGCGACACACAATCTGCAGGTCAGAACGAGAAAACTCCAGCTCAATAACACATTTTAAACTTCCAGGTGTACATAATGATCACGTCAAAAATACCCCAAATCCACTTCTGTGCACTTGATACACCTGGAGAGTAAAGGACTGTATAACTACTGTTTTGAGATTTCTGTAAATGGTGATCTGAGTGACTCTACATGTATTGGCCCTGCAATATGGGAAACTCAAACTAACCAAAAAGCCCCAGAAATGACACAACATGAAAATACTTGGAAAATGTGGGGAAAGCCTCTGAAATATGATCTGATGACGAAGCTTCAGAACGCATTGACGTTCACTACAACTGTAAATGATCAGCTTCCTGTTGTTGCAAAATTGTGTTCATTTGTCACTTTCACTTGAACGTCAAAACATAAAGTCCTGAATTGATATGAACAGAAAAGTATTTCTATTCTCTGTGGGTCTTGACTCTTGGCATATCTACGCCTACAGTTAGAAATCATGTAAACAATTGTTTGTTTACATACTCATGTTTAGTGTTTAACATCAGCATCTTAGCATGTTAGCGCGCTAACATTACCATGTTTTAATTGTTGTGTTTCACATGTTCTGCTAGTCTTTGTAGTCCAGCAAAACTATTCTTACAGCTGATCTTTTTACATCAGTGTGACTTGGCCAGTAAAGTTCCTTAAAGGCAGAAATATGTAGGAATTGGTCATATGTCAAATTCATACTCAAAACAAATAGGGGGCAGCCTATTGCTGGGGTAGCTGCTGCTAAATGTAGCCACCCATAGCTAGTTAGCACAGTTAGCCGTGCAGCTAGAGGTTCAGACTTGGAGCTCGGGGACCAGGGGAGTGTTAGTGATTTCCTTGCTGGGACAGGGGCTTTGGACCAGGACACGCCGGGGCTAGCTTCTTAGCATGCTAATAATTATGTTTATTTACAATCTGATGATGATCTTTTTACGTATTACCCCTTTAAGCAATCAACATGTTTTAACACATTATTTTAATATGCTAAAGTTTAGCATGACAGCTTGCTATGTCAGCATGCTAATCTCCGAATACATCCGAGGTTACAGTTGTTCTGTTCTAGAGTTTTCCTATTTTGATGGAAAAATGTAAATTTTGACATTCCCAGAGCAACTGACATGGCTAAAAATTCAACCAAATGTTGATCTACTGTTACTGTTCTGAATCTCTATTAATTCTATATGTTATTATATTATAAACATCTATTTCTTACAGATATGCGGCAAAGTGGCACCTACTTGGATTGTAGACGAGCAGTTTGGCCCTCATGCCAGCCAGCTGGTAGTCTCCTATAGTGCACTCCACCAGCCACGTGCCAACTGTGGGGGGTCTCATCTCCACTGTGCCAAACACTCCTGGATGACAGACAGCAATAATAGTCAAGAATACAGTTTCAATAGTGAAAGTCGGCTAATTACTTCGTACAGCGATAAGAAACTAAAATAAATCTTGTATAAATTCACCCAGAAAAGTCATCTTTGGTATATAGATCTGAAACACGATGAATACGTGTGTGTGTGTGTTTACCAGGGAAGAGGCTGTAGACCCCCATACGATGTGTCTCTTTAGTGTGAACGGTGAAAGGCAGACCATGGAAGAGTACAGCATGGTACTCTTCGTCATTCCCTACATTCAGCAGGTGCCATCTGACTCGCTGGTGCTGGGCGACCATCAGACCGGGAAGCGTCTCCGCCACGTAACCATTTATTGCTGAGGAAAAAAACGTAGGTGTTATTTAGAAGCTGATTACAGCACGTTGATTAAAAATGACACCAAGAATTATTGTCTCCACCTGCAAACTTATTGCTGATGTGGTACCAGGGGTCCTCAGTGTTGGCCTGACAGGGTGGAGCACAGTACCGCGCCAGGTTCTCCTCCATGTACCAGCTTTTAGTCTCATCGAAGGTGTGGAAGAGGAGGGAGAACTCCTGGACGTCCGGCTGCGTGTACTGTCGAGTCAGCAGTGTGCCAGGCTTACAGATCACCAGTGGACCGATCAGACCTGAGTGAAGGTCTCTCTCCTGGAAAACAGTAAAGAAATATTATTACTGGATAGAATGTTATATACATTTTGGAACTTTTCTCATTAACTTACAAACAATATAAGCTAAATTAAAACTAACACTGAAGGACAAGGAAGAAAAAAACCGAAAGATAACACAGGTTCATTAATGTTAGCACAAACACACACATCAATATCAATACAGACCTTGTCAACAGTGGAGTAGTAAGCCCAAGTCTTGCAGTCAAATTCACTGTCGGTTGGTCCTTGTTTCTTGGTTATCTTCCAGTTATACGTCCGTGTCTCTCCGGGAGCCAAAGGCTCTCCTGGTACCCC
The DNA here is from genome assembly GCF_900880675.1 of Sparus aurata. Taxonomy (NCBI): domain Eukaryota; kingdom Metazoa; phylum Chordata; class Actinopteri; order Spariformes; family Sparidae; genus Sparus; species Sparus aurata. Next base: position 27,456,335 of record NC_044204.1, on the reverse strand, counting down.
AAGCGGTGCAGAGGGGCGGGTGGTTTGGGCCATGCCGGCCCCCTGGGTGCGGTCATACACTCCCTGAAGGTGAAAAGAGTAAGGCCTGGACGCCTTGTTCTTAAAGATCACCTTGATTAAGACAGAGAGGGGACAAATGGGTCACCGAGCACCGATAAAATATCAGACAGCTTCAAACAGAGAGTCACCTCATCAAGTTTATTATTTCCTTTTGCTTAGTTACAGGATTACTCACAGTGAGGAGATTATTAATCTCCGTTCTGATGAAAGGTCCCATAATCCCCAGGTGTTCCTGGAGCTCTCCTCTGTCTACAGGATCTCTGAAGTCTTCGTCCTTGTAGGCTCGAAACACCACCTTCTTATAGGCCGGCAGGAACTTCCTCATCCCGCGACGCACCTCCCTGAAGAGAGGAGTGGAGTCAGTACTGCTGCCTTAGACGCCGACTGAAGAGGGTATTAAAATGCATTTTTCTGTTGTACTTGTGAAGCACTTCTTTGACCATTGATTGACATTTTTTCAATCAAAAAGTCTTTCCAGCTGTACATCATGTTGATTTTGAGCAAATCCTGGTTGACAAAATACATTAAGACATCGTTACAAAGGGCATAATCACCCAAAGCACCCGAAAGCAGCCAATGTGTCATTACAGCACAGTGTGCAACGTGGGTGGGGACAATGAAAAACCAAAACAATTTCGGAAGTCTGGTTGGAGTAAAAGATTAAAGTCTTGAAAGCTGCCAAAACACTGCACAATGGTTTGCTGCCCCGACAGACTGGCTCCATTGAAATGAATCAGAGGGATTCATTTTCTTCATGCAGGACTGAATTCACTCTGAACGTGACCGATCAAAGGGTGTGCCTTCATTAGCTTTATCATGCTAACACGCCAAAGTTAGGTATTTTTCAAAGTTCGCCCAAAGTTAGAAATGTTACATCCTAGCATTAACTAACTTGGAGTACATTTTGTCAAAAAATACAATCTTTCCACTAACAATGAGATGAGACGATTGGTTAAACTGTCTGTATGTGGAGCTGGCACAAAAACACTACATTTAATTTTCACGTGTGTTTCTTTACGAGTTAAATAAACATGATAAATCACATTATTATTGAGCTTTAGGGGTGCTGGGAGGCAGAGGTTTTAGCGACAGATGGCAGTTTTTGCCTGCTTCCAGTCTATACACGAGGCTAAGCTAAGCTAAACTAAGCTAAGCTAATCATCCCTAGACTGTTGCCCCACAGGCCTGCTTAACAAACACCTATCAGAATTGTTAAAATTTTCATCTCTCTTGGCAAGAAGACGAGACAACGAATAAGTATTTTTCTCCCAACCTATTAAACAATTAGTTTACTTCTAAGACCTGCACAGAAACCTTGATGAAGTGTTACTATCATCATTTCCTGCCTGGGATTGAGGAGCTGATGTGGTTTTCTGATGCCGTAGTCCCAGGTGACCTCCTCTGCAGCGATGTAGTAGTGTCGAAACCGGACCTCTCCGGAGCGCAGGTCCATGTAGTCCGTGCCGAGTGTACCCGATGTGCTGTTTACCTATGAAAAAATTTCGTGTTTACTGTGGGTTAAATTATATGCACCTAAAATTAAATGCACAAAACAAACAAGGATAATAGTACCTCGTCACTGTCACTGTAGTCATCATAATCAAGGGACAGACCAATCCCTGCGCTCCTTCTGTTATCAGCGGTGTGGTTGACTCTCTGGTCTGGCGGATCCACTTCAAGCCGCTCAGGTTTGGACTGAATGTGGTTCTGATCCATCTCCTCCGATGTAGTTTGTCCGGAGGTAGAAGCCTTATTTGTCGCTGGGTTGCTGTTTAGTAAGATCTCATTGCTCACTTCAAGCTCTCCTTTGGTCTCATTGTTTACGCCTGACATTTCACTCCCCTCCTCAGATTTGACCTCTCCGAAAGTGTTGGTCTTTTTTTCTACATCCTGATCTCTAATCTCTCTCCCTATTCCTTCATTATTTACACTTGATAGTCCACTAATTTCCTCAGATGTTACCTCGGCATCGCTGTCGGCCCTGTTTTGTACAGCCTTTTCTTCGATCTCTATTTCAGTTCCTCCATCATTTACATTTGATATTTCGCTAACTTCCTCTGATTTGACCTCTTTAGCAGTGTCCGTCCTTTTTTCTACATCCTGTTCTCCAATCTCTATCACCGTCCCCCCATCTTCCGAGGCTCCAGAACTGATCTCTACGTCTGTCCCATTGCCCTCTGCCTGTCTTCTCTGTCTCACACCTCCCTGTCCTCCAGCTTCAGTCCCATTCTGAGAATCCATCCAATCTCCATCTTTCAGTAGCTCCTCCAAAACGTCCTCTGGGATTCCTCCCTCCAACCCGTCTCCAATGTCCTTGCATCTTGACTGTTCTTCAGCCGGGGTCCTCTCTGTGTTATCATCAGTGACGTTTTGGCCGGATATGTTGCCGGTGTTGTTGCCAACGAGAGGTCTCTTGCACTCTCGAACCGACGCTGTGCGATTCTGAGGTCTTCTTCCCCTCGGTACTAACTTATCTATATATTGAGAAAGGTCCTCATCCATCTCATCGCGATCGACCAGCGGGAGGTCTCCATTGTCGCAAGGAAGTACGGTGTAAATGATGCTCATCCCCCGGCTCTTCAGGCTGCCATCGAAGGCACTGATCTCCCACTCACCTGAGAGAAGACGTAGCAAACAATTAATCTGACGGAACTGGAATCTAGCCATGCAAACCTATCCATAGTAGATTAGTCTAGCTGAAGATGCCAGATGCCAGACTACTTCCAAGATAGATCCAATCAAACTCTGTTCACAGCGCATTATAATACCAGGTGTAAAAAGGTGAAAAAATTCAAATTCAGTCTCACCTATCACCTCGGATTCCATGGAGATGGTCATGCCGGTCATGGGGAACAGGGTGAGGACGGACTGGTAGAGGCCTTGATACTGAAAGAGGTTTCCCGTGAAGTAAACGGAGAGGAAGTCGCTCTGGGTGCCCACGTTCGCCACGTGCCAGAAGGTGACGTCGGTTTTGCATATCACGAACTGTCGCCCGCTGAACATGTGGCCGTTCACACCTGGAGGTCAAGGAAGGATTTACTGCTTTTAAAAGTGATGATCTGATGGCTGGTTTGATGGCAACAATCAAGTGATGATATGAAAACAACGCGACAAAGCATGAACATATGATCAACTCTGTCCATGTCCACGGTTTAGGTGAACTTACTGTAAATGACATTGGAGCTGTAGAATTCAGGGTCTGTGGTGTTCGGGGAGGCTTTGCTGGATTTCTCTAAGTTGTCGTCGATGTACCAACTGATGTTCTCATCAAACACGGCAAATATCAAGGGCCACTCTTTATCTGGGCCGACCTGGAATAAAGCGACAGTTATATCAATGCAGGTGAGAGACGACTAGGAAAGGATCTTTAAAAACGATTCCTCTCAGGCCCGTAAAACTCATTCCTGGGTATTCATTACTATGTAAACGTGCTTCTCACCAGGCGTCCTCTGGTGTCGATGGCCTCATTCTTGCAGATGAGAAGGGCGCCGACCAGCCCGGAGGCCAAGTCTTTCTCCAGGGAGACGGTGCTCTGGTACAGCTGGGTCAGACACTGGGGGTCTCTGTCCAAGGGCCCATCTTCTGGTGTTAGTTTCCAAACGTAGGTGAATGTCCTGTTGGGGGGCACGCCCATGGAGCGCAAGTCCTTCTCTGCAGCTGTTTCATTAGATGAGAATAGGTGAAATTTTGATATTTGGAATTTGGGGAATTGCCTACACTGCCTCCCGAGTCTACTGGATGTGCTGCTCCTAGGGGTGTAACAATACATGTATTTGTATTGAACCGTTTCGGTACAGGACGTTCGGTTCGGCACAGGGCTGTGCATGGGTGAGTTCCCCGAACGGAAGTTGCGTGTGTTTATTTTCCGACCTGCAGCTACACGTGCAGCCCGTTTACGTCATGGCTAACGCTAGCAAGAAAACAGAGCTTGAAGACCTCCTGCTTGGGAACACTCTGGCTACAGACGAGCGCTACAGAGCACACAGTGACAGTGTAGGTGACTGTGACGATGCCTGTCCCAAAAAACGCGACTGTTAATAAATCGTCCAAAAGTGCATATTGTCGTCCTTATATCTTCGTAATGAAAGCCTGTACTCACAAATAACTCATGGGTGGAGTCATTGCGGACAAGTTAATCTTTCCGGCAAAAAATATGAAGGCTGAGTAAAACTGAACAGGGCTACATGCTGGAACTGTTAGTGCTGCACTTTACTTGTGTACTGTACCAAAAATGAACCAAACCGTGACCTCAAAACCGAGGTACGTGTCAAACCGTGATTTGTGTGTATCGTTACACCCCTAGCTGCTCCATTTGTCAGTATCCATATAATACGCTGAGCATTAACAAGCCTTAAAATAGGGGGAAAGTATTTGAAGGGCAAAATCCTCCAGTGGTTCTCTAGAGACTCTGCTGGATACGCTACTCTTTAGAGGTCTAAATCCCTGACCAGTTTAAAGACTCCCCTGAAAATCCCTCCCTTATTGGGCCTGTTAATGTTAAAAGGCAAATTAGAACGACAATAATCTCATGTGATGGTTTCTTGTAAGCTCACCATTGGTGGATCTGTGCAGCGGAAAGATCCTGGTAAGGCCAGTGGGGTAGATATTGAAAGGGCGACTGGCCAGGTTCCTCAAAGTGATCTGGAGAACACGATTCAAACCAAATGGGAGATCAGTGAGAAGCCGTGCAAAGAGCCACATGAGTTTAATTCTTCTGTTTTATGTTTGACAATTTCTGCTGTTTTAGCTATTATTGGATTTTCTGTCCTCAAACGTTTGACTCACGTGGATCTCATCGTTGATTTTCCCTTTCAGAAGCGGACCCAGCAGTTCTTCCTCGGGGTTCTCCTTCTGGGAGCGAGGGTTCTCCTTCCTCTGAGTGAAAGACGCGTCCGTGTATTCCACATACTGCACCTTCTTATACCTGTAGCCCAGGTGATGGGGAGCTGCAGGCAAATACGCCGACTGCAGCTCACTGATGCATCAAAGAGAAAAGACACAATCAGCTCAAACAATTCGGCGCCAAACTCTCTGTCGTTCCCTCTTCCTGCTCTTTCTTCACCTCTCCTACCTGTCAGTGGGTTTGAGTTTATGAGCGTAGTCCCATGTGACCTCTTCGACGGCGATGAAGTGCTCCCAGGTGTTATCCCGCTGTCCTCTACTGGCTCTGGCTTGAAACTTTGGATTCGTAGGCTGGAAGCTTACGGTGTTGAACAAAGAATCGTCAAGGTAGTCGTCACTGTCCTCCTCGTCTTTGACGTTACGCATGTCGATGGGATCGGGGCATTTCTCCACGACAAACAAGGCGTTCATACCATCTGGTCAGTGCACAATGCTCTCAGATTAATCATTAAAACAGTGAAGTTAATTAGAGCGACATGTTGTACGAGGTCTAGGGTCTTTTTTCTTACCGTGGCGGTGAGCGTATATCTGACAGCTGATGAGGAAGCGGCCGACACTAACAGGCTTCATTTCTGCAGTGATGAACGTCATTGGCGTCACTTCCATGGTGACTTTACGATGTGTCAGCACCTGAAAAGTACAAAACCAATTCATTAGATTTTTAATAAAGAGAGAAATACGGTTGTAAAAGAATATTCTGCCTTTGCATAATCATAGCATTTTGGAAAAACACTCGTCGTAGAGGGAAACAATTGTAATTGTATTTGTAACAATTGTGATTTGTGAAATGTTTCGAAACAAGTGTTATCTCGAGCTAGCTGTTTCCCCTCACGTCCAGTCTTAATGCTAGGCTAGGCTAATCACCTCCTGGCTGCAGCTCTTTGTTTCATCTAAGACTGGTAACAATCTTGTCAACAAGCTTTTTGCAAAGAAAAAACACTTTCAAAAATTTTAAACTATTCCGTCAAATGAGCTACAGACCCTTTCGACAAGCTTTTCAAAGCCAAAGCACAGGTAAAGTACGTAACAAATACAGTTTAATGCTCTTAGAACTCATGTATACGCCTGGAACTCAACTGAAGTTATTATCAGTGTTAGCAAAGTAAATCCTGGAAATAAAATTAATCTTGAAGTAGCATCTGTTCATCTTTTATTTGAAAGAAAATCTGATTAGACAAGTGAGACGATAAGCGTAGTCCTTTTATTTCATTTTTGTGAATTTTTAACATTGATTAGCCAATGAAAGTTAGCCATTCGTGAGTTTAATCTTTTTTTAATCTTCAAATGTGTTTACTATGACAGTCTGTTATGTAAAAGAAACTCAAAATACCTCCAGAGAGTGAGCCTGGAACTGAATGGAGTGGATTTCTGGAGCTGTGCCAACCCCGATCATATGCCAAAACACACGATTACGACCCTGACACATTTTCAAACCTACACACACACACACACACACACACACACACACACACACACACACACACACACAGTCAGAGAGAGAGGTGAAGAAAATGAGGACAAATTCCTGTGAGGACCACATACAGAGCGGCACCTGATACACAGAGCACCGTGTTAGCAACACTTAACATTACAACACGACTTCGTGGAACAAATTCTCCGTCCACCGGCGCTCTGGTTCATTACCGGGTAACGTGGAGTTGACATATCCATTGATGGTGTGGTATTCCTTCCTGTTGTTGCTCCTCCTGAACTTCTCCCGGCTCCGTCTCTCTCCGACCTCTCCGTACCAGCTCTTGGTCTCATCGAACACCGCGAACAGCAGGACGAACGCTTGATTTCTCCTCTGGCCGTCGTTCATGAAAGCACCTGGGAGAAAAAAAAAACAAATAACAGACACACATTCATGAGGCAAGATGTGAGAATGTGCTGATTGTAGACCATTTCCACATGGCGGCCATTTTCCTCAGACTTCCCGCTCAGGCTCAATCTTGAACTCTTCAATCTTAAGCACACGTGTGTCGGTGAAGATGAACACTCTGTCTATGTAAGACAATAACAAAGCAAAGCTCCTCTCTGCCCTCCCACACACTGACTTGATTTGCAGATGAGCAGGGCACCGATGAGTCCCGAGTTCACATCTCGGACTGTGTCCACCTGGGACGAGTAGGAGTAGGTGAGGCACTCGGGGTCGCTGGCCGTGGGGCCGTCTTTGGGGCTGATGTCCCACACGTACTCATAATATCCCCCAGGAAAGACGGCGTCATCCTCCTTCTCCTGGCCCGCTGTGGAGTCATCGTACCCGGCTCCTGGAAACAAGAGACATCATGAGTTTTGATTCAGCAGCGGAGGTGAGTCGAAGCAGGAAAACTGGCGTCACGAGAATGAATGCAAGTTAGTCTGATCTACCTTTGGGAGAGGTGTGATCATTGTAACTCCCAGTTTCCTTACTCAAATGTAAAGTCAAAGGACGGAGCGTGTTGTAAACTGTACAGACTGCAAAACCCCTGAGGCACTGTGAGCTGTGATTTCAGGCTTCCTACATTCTTTAGCATCAAGTTAAAGGACTTTTCAAGGTCTCTGGAGTCCCCAATTCACTCAAATTCAAGGACCTAACATGGAATCGTCCGAGACACAGATCGAGGATGATCATGTGCGTTGGGAGTGTTTAAAATGGTCTGTGGCGAGCGTGAAAACACATCCAAAGGAAGCACTGGCTCCTTATAATGTTCAGTAATGACCTATATCAGACGTGCACCCCCGACAGGCTTCAACCTTTCTCTTCTTCACCCTTTATCCTACACATATACGTGATTGGATCTGCTTCACGACGGCTCATTCCTGGACGTGACAGGTGCAGCTCTTCAGATTAAGATGAACTCCTTTAAAGGAACTCACCCCGCAGGCAGGAAGACTCGAGCCTTCTTTACAGGAACCGACTGCTTTTGGGGATCTACAGCAGCATTAGGACGTCTGCCAAGGCCTTCTGTGAAGGGCATTAACCTCCAAAAGCTTCTCGGATCAGGGATATTCAATTATTTGTTGTTCGTTTGCTTTGTCATTCAAATGCAAGGAAGGTGAGAGATTTCAGCCGTGTCAGATCTGTGTAGGTGCTTTATTCTGAGAACCCGCGCCGACCGTTTGGCTTTGACACGCTGCACAGAATCTGCACACGCGAGATAGTGATAACCGCCACGCGCTGTCATTTCTAAGGAACAAGGAGGCGCCTTTTCTTTTTTTTTTCCTGGTGATTCTGATGCAACTTACACTTGTTTCTAAGAGTCATTATTACCAAATTGTTCTGGTCATGTTCACATTTATGTCCTTGCATCATTACCTCTCCACGAATGGCTTCTCTTTCACTGTGAAATGATGTCAGATTCAGCGAGAAAAAAAAAAGCTTGTGAGTAAGAAGATCAGATTGGAAGTTCTCCTTAATGCCGTTGCTAGCAGGATTTTAACGATCGACTCATCTACGGTGTTCTAAAAATGTGACTTCACAGGGATTATGAGTCGAAACGATTGAGTCAAGACGTGAACAAGAAGAACAGGACGCCGCTGACTCAAGATTAGCGTGTGACGGAGCAGATGAGGGAAGGTGAAACAGTTCAGTACCTTCAGACTGTTTCCAGTAGGTGATGCCCACAGGACTGATGCTGTAGGGCTGAGAGGCCAGGTTTTTGAAGTGGACCACCACCCTGTCACCGGCCTGGGCCACGATCACCGGGCCCTGAATACCTGCGATAATGTGGCAGCGGTTACATTCGATTAATTATTGTTTACCAGTCACGCAAACACATATTTTTTCCACAACAATTCTACACTCTCACATCACAACATTTTTGACATAATGACACAAATCCTTTATTTTTAATCGAAGGAGACAAAAATCCAAAAGTGGAGACCTACCTGTCCACGTTGGCCTCGGCTTGGGGACGGTGTACGTGGAATCTGTGTACTCCCTGTAAATCGCCTTGATGTATTTTTGGGGAATATCTTTAAGTTTTCTGCGAAAAAACAAAATAAACATGCAAAAAAAAAAGGACCCAAAAGTCAGACTTGAGTAAAAGTAAAGATATCATGTAAAAAATATTTGGTAATATTTGGTAAAAGTGAAGGTCTTAAAGAATGTGATATCCAATGTACTTAAAAGTATCAAAGTAAAAGTAATCAGATGTTCAATCTTTGATAGTTTGATTTGCCAATAAAATATATAAATTAAAAAATGCACCACTTTGGTTAAGTTATTAAATAAATACAGCTGAGTAAAAAGTACATTATTTGCCCACAACATATAATGGAGGGGAGGTTTAACGTAGCAGAAAAATGGAAGTACAAGTACCTCAAAATTGTAATTAAGCACAGTACTCGAGTAAATGTACTTAGTTACATTCCTTCACTGAACTCAACTAAACGATTTTACTCTGACTTTTCACATTCAACTTTAATATAAACTGCCTAAAGTTACCAAATACATATAAAGATATATAATTTCTAGGTCACTGACAAGACTTTTTTTATTGTACTTAAATTCATATTATAATGATATAATTTGTCTTCACTTCAAATCTGTATATTTGTCATGATTTGAGCCACTTTTTTAATAAATTCCTCCACTAACATGAACAAGTTTGGAAAGATAAGAAGCCTCCCTGTGCTTTCCTCTACTTATTGACAGTTTTTTTTATGTGATAAAAGTGTGAACTTCTAGTGAGGTCACACATCAGAGGGGGAGGCTCTGATTAAACACAGATATATTCACCTTTGGTCGGACCCTGCCGGCTCACCATCGTCCAGGTACAGATAGTCCCAGCCGATCTCCACAGCGGCTATATAATACTCTCTGACCGCAGGAGCGGCGACGGCGGCGGCGGGTCCGGGCTGCGCCTCTCCGCCGCGGAAGCAGAGCAGCAGCAGCGGCAGCAGGAGCGGCAGAAAGGTCGCTGTCATCTCACCTGTCAGCTCCCCCGTGTCCCGGTCAGACTGTGGAACGGCTCTGCTGCTGCTCCGGCGGGCTGAGGTATTTAAAGGGAGGAGGGGTGGAGGAAGTCCCAGGGAGGCTGAGGCTGGACTCTGGATGTGTGTGCGTGGTGTGTGTGTGTCTCTGTGTGTGTAATGGCCTCATAAACGTTACTTAGTGTTTACGACAGTTTCATAGTCTAAATCCATTAAGTACACATTTTGGGTTGCCAGGTTGTAAAAAACTCACTTTTTTTTTCTGGTCCAACCATCAGACACAGTTTTTAAAAGGGTAACTTTTTCTCACTTGGCTTCCCTTGTGGGCAGTGATAGAATGTAATTAAGTAAATTTACCCAAGTACTGTAATTAGTTGTACTTTACTTGAGTATTATATTTTTTCATTCAATTTTGTGCTGTTTTTTTATTTCACTTCACTACAGTTTGGAGACAAATAAAGATATCTGAAAGTGAAGATATAAATCTTATACACTGTATATATATATATATATATATATATATATATATATATATATATATATATATATATATATATATATATATAGTAGTTACAGCGTATTACAGGGCAAATATATATATTTCCATGTATATTTGTAGGTATATAAATATAAATACAAAGTTGTCACATACTTTAGTGAAATACTTGTATGTTGTAAGTGTTATCTTTATTTTTTTTAAGTGTGATATTTTATATTCTCGAAGGAGCAGCTGTAACGTATGCAGTTTCCCCTAACAGGGATCAATAAAGTCTCCCTGATTCTGATATTTTTTTTACTCCACTACATTTGTTTGTTCATTTTAATTACAAGTTACTTTGCAGATTGTTGCTGCATCATGGCCAGAGTTGCACATTTTGTCAATTATTTCATCTGTAATCAGATAAAACAACAACAACAACAAGAACAATAATTTCATAAATTAGAAAAAAGTTTATGGACGGATCCAATAAGAGGCCGACCCATAATATACAGTACATGCATATACATGTATTTATAATTGTACTTTTACTTTTACTAGTTTAACTATTTTTGATCCATTATTGCCAGAAAATGACTTTTGATACTTAAGTACATTTAATATCAGCATCTTTAAGCTTTTTACTGAAGTACTGTTTGTTTAAATGACTTTCACTTTTAACAAAATTCAAGTTTTCATCTTTACTTTTACTCAAGTATTACTTTGAGGTACTTTTAACCATACAACTCTGCTTGTGGGTAAAAGTTGGTAGATAGATAGATAGATAGATAGATAGATAAATAGATAAGTTGTTTGTGAGGTGTCCTGTTGTACAGTTAGAATGTTATGTCCTTTACTTGATATAAGATTCCAATTTTACTGATTCCCTTGTCAACAGTCTCCAGTGTTTCATTACGAGGCTTCACTGCGACCTTGTGGTTCATACGAGGAACTGCAGAAGTTGTGCATTTTGCATCGGACTGATGAAGAAACTGTTAATTAACACACTTTTTTTTCTTGTAGATTGCCTTTTGACTTATTATATCATGTATATGGGTGTCTACTTTATGTTGTAAGCATGTAAATCTTTAACATCATCTCATCTCCTGATATTTGACCTGGTATCTCATTATCTGGGTCATGTGAACGCCTCCTATTGGCTGTGGCCACTACACAGGTGGGGCCATATGATGTTGTTTCTATTTTATTTTGGAGTCCTGACTACGACCTGATAGGTGAACATGTTTGTTTTGAATGATTGTACTTTTAATGATATGCATCCCCGGCTTCCCTCTGCAAAAGTTGTGTCTGGTGCTCCTGGAAAACAAAAAGGGTGATTCCAGACAGTTCATTGTGTTAAAAAAAACAGCTTTTTATCACTGTGAAAAGTAAGAGACCGTGTGCAGGAACTGGTTTCAGCATTTTAATGCAAACGTAGAAAATTCTTGTTAACGAACAACAAGGAAACAAGCGTCACTCCACGACTCTCTGAAGCCACAGTGTGTATAAAATTAAATACATCAATATAAACAGAAGCAAAACAAACAGCGGCAACATGACACACATCACAAGTTTTAACTAGATGAGATTATTTCAAGTTGAAAGTGAAGCTCATATCAGGCAGGCAGGAAGGCTCACGGCGAAGCTTCTTAAAACAGACGAGCACCAGACACACTGCGTTCAAAACGACGGTACAAAAAACTTTCGCTAACTACCAACGTGTTTGTGTAGATGCTAAGACAATCAAATTATTCTCCTTTTTTACAACAAAGTTAGTAAATCTCCCTTTCTTTGCTTCACGGAATACAGGAAACACAGGACGTCTGCGGGGTTGTACAGCAGTGCCGATCATAGTTTCAGTGAGTTGACCTCTATGATCTGCTGCAGGACGTTGTCCACATCCGTGGTCTCCATGCTGATGCCGCCCAGGTCCAGGTGGGGCAGGAGGGCCGTGAGAAGCACCACCACGTTGTTGCGGATGCCGAGCAGACTCTCCTGTGGCGATCTGATTGGGGAACAGAACCATTATTAAAAGGTCCCTCAGGTCCAAATTGTAATCACGTCAGCGAAAATTGAGAACAAGAACTTGTGTGTACACCGATGTGATCTATAATGACTCTATATAGACAGATGTTTGTATCTGAAAGAATACACACCTGTTGTCTTCATAGGCCTCGCTGTCGCCGGCTCTCACCCTGCTCTGAGTTTCTGTCTTGTCCTTACTGGATCTGTCCTGCTCAGGCTGCTCCTTCGACCCACACACAGCTCCCTGACCCTGGGCCAGCACCTCCTCGAGTCCCGGCACCCGATCTGGGCTGCTGGATGAAGTGGAGCTCTGATACAGAAATAAAGGTACAACAGAAGATCACTGAGAGTTTCGCTCTCTGTTAGATCTTCATTTAGAATCAGTGAACGTGGGTGGATTTAAATGCCCTTGACTACAATACTTTCGCTAATGATTACAATAAACTCTGCTGACCTCGGCCTCGTCCGTCTGGCAGCCGACCTCTCTGCTGTCCGCGGTCGCCGGCCCTCCGTCTGCAGTCGTCATCGTGCCTTGAGTCGTCTTCTTGATTTCTTGACCCAGAAGCCTCCGTAGCCTCTGGGCCTCTTTCTCCAAGCCGGCCAGCCTCTGCGCATTAACGTCCCAGTCGCTCCCCTGTGGAGGCGGCGGTCTGCTCCGCGGCCCCTCCGTCCGACTCAGCGGAGACACCATCACGGTCTGGGTGGAGGTGAGAGAGTGGGTCCAGGTGAGGTTGGTGACCATTCGCTGCGCCTTGTCCGCCTGTTTCTCTGCTCGGCTGCTGCCGTCCTGCTTGCTCTTCTCCAAGGTCGGTGCTTCGGGTACATCTTTTTGTTTCCTGGGATTTTTCTTCTCCGCCACGTTTTCTGAGTCGGGCTGTCGCACCTCCCAAAGACACGGCTTCTTTTTCACACAGTAAAATAATGATCCCGGTTTCCTTTTGAGGCTGCAGAGAACAAAAGCTCAGTCAGTTTGTTTCAAGAGCAAGACTGTGTGGAAAATGATTACATCGCTGAGACATTTCGTGCTTGTGGGCTTTATTTTGTTAGTGACAATACAGTAGAAAACAAAGACAGCTCTGAGGGTCTTCGGGCTGAAAGTGACACAAATATTTTATCTCTTAAAATAATGTATTCTTATTCTAACACTGCCACTCTTGAAAAATGTTTTAAAACTACAGTGCCGGGGTGTTGAGGGGGTTATAATTTGAATAATGGAGGGTCTGAAGCATTAATGCAAAGACGGTTGTTTACAGAGCACCTCATTTGCTAAACAAATCTCACGGGCAGATGTTTTTAACGGAATAATCCGACTCTTATCTTTACCATCCCTGCCACTCCTATCACATTTCCCTGAATTATCTCTACACTGAAATTTTTAAAACAATGTTGCTGACTTTCAGAGATATGAGAGTCAAAAATCCCCCAGACGACTCAAAACATACAAACACACATTAACGTAATCTCTAAAATCATGTCTATCTGAGGTGCAAACTGTCGGCTTCAATCTCAACGGCTGGACGGACAGACTTTTTCAACTCCCAACTGTATTAACAGAGATAAGTCTTTCACTGCAGGCACAGCTCCAGCAGAGGGGGCTGGGATGGAACTGGTACAACTCCATTATCATGCAGCATGACTGGCTGTCTGACCAGTGAGAGGTGAGAACCTAAAACTGATTGATGATTGTTTTTAAATCTGCATTGTTTTGTTCTGAACGTAGCCCTTTTTTTTTGGAGGCACAATTTGTTTTTTGTGGACTTAAAGAAACATTTGGGATTAGTATGGCGTATGGAAGCTTTATATTATGTTTGTTTGGTCCCTCTCTGGCGTGTTTTGATCTTTTAGATAAGTGGGTCGCTCTGGATAAAAGTGAAGCTGAATGAATGTGATATAAATCACAGGAATGTAAAGAAGCTGTGTGACTCTGTGTGACTTTGGGGAATGGAAACCCTTCGTGCCACTCATTGGAAACTGGAACGAATGAACGAACAATGACTGGAAGGAAGCAAACAACAAACACAGTTAAACTGATCGATGAGAACAGATGATCTGAACTACTCCACCTTAATGTGGGTCTCTCCCGCTCTCTCTCCGTCGGCTCTGAGCTTTTGTCTTTCTTTTTGTTTCCCTCTTCATCTTCGCGCTTCTGGCCACTCGTCTCAGTTTCCTCCTGCCCTTGTATCGTGTCTTTAATGACCGTGTCTCTTCCAGTCGACTCCCGTCGCACGCGCGTCGCCGAGGCTGCATTTTGCTTGCGTGCATCCTCGTTTGCATGCGTGTCTGTATGATTATCTCCCGGGTCGTCTGTGCTTGTCTGATCATCATCGTTTTCCTCTGCCAGGCATTGATCTGCTGATCCCACGCGCTGGCTCGGCTCTGATGAACTGCGCGAGAGGATTTGATGTTTGGCCGTTTGGTCCTTGAACGCACACACCTGCGACACGGCAAGCAAACGCACTTATTGCACACAGTGTTGACATAATAACCCGAAGAGGTGAAGCAAAACTGGATTTTTTTCAAAAGGGAAAGTGGCTTAAGGTTCAAACTTTTCACAAACCTCCAGGGATCTCTCTCGTTTTCTGCTTTTGGGCTGTTCTCTGCAGGGGGAACAAAACGGAGGTCAAGAAGTTGAGAGAGACAGAAACTCAAAATATGACATGACATTTGTAGTATGAGGAGATGTAATGCAGAGTGCTAGATGAGGTGAAAGGTGTGTGTCCGAGTTTAGCACAGCGCCACTGACCAAAGTCCCCTAATTCATTTCAAAGAGGCCGCTGTATTGGAGGTGCAACGGGCTCTAACAGCAAAAATAAAAGGGTCAACACGCACCAAAAGTTGAGCGAGGCTCAAAGTTTGCAGCGTTGCAATTTATCGTTATTATATTTCAAGGTGCTCGATCAAATATGTGCAGTAGTTTGTATGGTTTAATAAAGAAAGTAATACTGAAACGAGTCATTCTGCGGGGGCTCAAAAAAGCAGTGTTGACTCATAAACTGGCTTTATAGTCCAGCACTGTGTCTAGGGGCTTGACTTCAGCCCATGACTGTACTATTGATCTGGATATACATCACTCAGCCTTACTTCCAGTTCTGCCACACGCAGTATTACAGCAGAACATTTACCTCATAGAGCACCATCATAAAAGAGACGTCTGTAAACTAAGATTAAGACAAGATTATCTCGTGTTTCCTCGACTGCAAGTGGGCCGCGAAACCAGGAAGCAAACCTTGATTCTGGAACTGTTCAGGGCACGCAGTTCTCATTGGACTATCTTTGGGGTGACTATCTGGTTCTATTTAAAATCTACGCTTCAGCCAGACATTTGCTATCCAAGCTAACAAGCTCATTTGATGATTGATGACTTATTAACTTCCAATCGCTCCCCAAAAAAGCCATTTTTATAATAGATGTTTTTGTGTTTAACAATTGACAAAGAGAACTAAAATAAATCCCTTTGCATCTACACGTAATTTAACCAGCTCGCAATGTTTTGAAGAACCGGTAAATTTCTCATGTCCCCGTTGCTGATCATCGTCAGGCAAGAGTTCAGCAAAACTAGACTCTTCTGTACCTCCACATGCGCAGTCACGTGGACAACCACCGGAAATAAAGAACTGACTGACTCAAACCGCAAAATGGCACGTGAACCCACACACACATACAGGAAAGAGCAGCAGTGTGAAACATCTGCCCAGTTAGAAATTCTCACACCGACGCAGTTTTGAGAGTTTGAGAGAAATGTGAATTTACTGCTTCTTGTGGTTCTTCTGGTAGCTGGGTGTCAACAGTTCCTCGCTGTCTTCTGCTTCCTCCGGTGACGAGCAGCTTCTGCAAGACAGAGACATCTGGCTTAGCAAACTCCACACCGGCTAAAGTTAGGGTCAGGGCCTTCCTGTAACAGCCACCGCAGCACACACAGACACACACACACACACACACACACACACCCAACATTTGCCTCCGCTGTATGTTAAAGTTCACGTAGACATCCTGAGCCCTCTGTTAAAGCTTTAACTAGTGAGGCGATGCATCTGCCGATCATTTAAGGAATGTAAGCCTTCGCTCTACGGCAGGCGTGCTGTCAGCTTCAATTTGACCAGCCAGATGTTTCTAAATAAACACTGTTTATGCATGTGAGACAAAAATGCTTCATAAACGCATAGGATCCCTCTCAATTATGTATTTTAGAGAGGGAGTGTAGAGTGACACTTCACATGCAGGAAGTCGGTCAGTAAAGGGAACTTGATAAGCCAAAGTAAGCTCGGTGACGTCAACCTCAGGAGTTCCCCTTTGATCAGATGCTCACAAATGTTCAGTGTGACTCTTTTTCTTTCGGCGCACCTGTAACGTGGATTGGGGTTTTGGCTGCAGTTCCAGCTCTCAGGAACGTCGTCGTAATGATTTGCGGGGATGCTTCGCCACTTCAGGCACTCCTCACACTGTAACCACACGGGAGCTCTGCAAGAGCAGACAGACAGGTGTGAGATCTGCCAGTGAACAGAAGTCTGAACATCAAAAAGAGTTAGAGTTATTTTCAGGTCTACAATCGCGTCAAACGTGTTTCTGTTGAACCTCTTGTATATTCTCTTGTTCAGTGCATCATGTAGTAAATGAAGCTCCCTCCCTCGGCATTTTTTTTTTTTACTCGTCTTCGCTTCAGCTCCAGTAGAAGCGTCTCAGCTCTCTGGTTTCAAGCTTTGGGAAATATATCAGCCATTTTCACTTTCAGTCGAAGCGACATTTTCTCAAGTTCCTACATGAGTTTTACCAACTGACCCACATTTTCCTGGATTTTTACGGTCACTATCCATGACAGGTTTGTAGAACATAAACTTGATTTGGAGCTACTTCTCCTGTGATTTAGAGCCAAATCCGTGCACACTTCTTGCAGTTCACACTCACTCGACATCGTCTGGATCGTCCTCACTGTTGTCTCTGTCCAGAGCCTGAAACTCTCGCTCTCTGGCCCTCTTCTCTGTCACCTCCCTCCAGTAGTCGTTGAGTTTTAGGCCCAGAGCGCCGAGGGTGAGTCTTTGGAGAAGAAAAAGGTAAAGACAGTGAATTACTTTAACTGTTTTTGCTATTATCATGACCACAACGCCACCGTAAAAAGCACATTGGGCATATCTTCCTTGACATGTCTCACTGGTATGTGCTCTACCTGTATTCTTTGGTGTATTCGAAGTCTTGCTTGTTGTGAGCGGGTTTGAGAAAGTTGCACTCGATGACACCAATGACGCCGACTCCTACCCGCTGACCTGAAGCCTGTGGGACACGGGGCGGTGATACGTAAGCAGAGGCAGGTACCCAATAACACTACATTTGGAGTAAAAGTCCTTTTTCCTTTACCTTCAGCTGGCAGCCCACTTTCTCGTAGGCTTTAATGAGTCGGTTCTTGTGGTACATCATGATGCCATAGTGGTCTTTGTTTTTCGGGGTCAGTCCAAACGTCACCTTCACCTTCTCTTTCTGACAGACACCAGTCAAGGTTACCAGCGCTGGACATGAGCAGGTTTCAGAATAACATCAGGTACGTAAAAAAAAAATATTGCAAGCTGAAGATATCCGCAGTGGACAGAAGCAGAAGCCACATTACATTAATAATAAGGAAGGAATATTATCCTGTGTGTGCGAACAAGAGTTGCTAATATGACACTGTTTTGGTATCAGTGTCAAAAACAATAAATATTTTGTGAGAAACAGACAGTTTTAATTTAAAAAGAGGAAGCAAAAGTTCTTAAATATTAATGTTGTAGATATAAAATACAGCGTCCTTCTGCATTTGTGTGGCTCGTATCGTGCCTCAGGTTTATTTTGGTGGATTAAGCCTCATTGAAAGTGTTTAATGAATTAAAGAACAGAGCAGGGATGTGAGCTAGTACAGAAAATAAGCCTAACTTGTTTAGTCTGTGTTTCTGTGATTGAGTCCGTCTGCTTATTGTGAGCTAGCAGCTAGCAAGTTAGCAGCTAACGTTAGCCGTTAGCATTGAGGTTGCTAAAAGTCATGACATTAATTTGTCGTTAGCTATCCCTAGGCTAAACGTCTCCGTTTAAATGGAACATTTCCAGAGTCAATGGCTTTTTTTGCATAATTTAAAAAAAACAAACAACAACTTTAGTTCTTGTACTGTGCGACATGTTTGGTCATGCCAGACCAAAGCAGTGGAAGCATTTTCCCTTTTCAAACACGTATCAACTACCGCAAGCTTTTTTATCAGCTCTGAGTAAAATCCACAAACATCCTACTTCCTGTCTGCATCTGAACATAGACACAAATACACACACAGACGATGCGAGGATACACTGAAGTGGGGTTTGTACACGTCGTGCTCAACGTGTTTCAGCCTCTTCGACACCAGTTTCGGCAGATTCTTCTTCCCCCTCAGAATAACCTGCGTCCTCGGCTTCAGGTACAAGATGCTGAGGTAGGCCTGAGACCAACAGAGAAACAGAGACAGGTGGAAAAAGGAAGTCAACTTCAATCTGAAACATTAAAGCTGGTATCAACAGAAATCGTTTATTAAAATTTTTATATATATTGTCATTATTAAAGCATTCAGGAGTCTGAAACTTGCGAAAAACACAAGTTAACTTCCCCAAATTATAAATCCATTAAAGGACTGAGATGAAATATATAAACCGCAAACAGTTTGAAATGAAACTGGGGCTGTGTCACTATAAAACCACAGACACATCTTGGTGAGGGAAGACTCACTCCGGTGTGTGCTTGAAACTGGCACACGCACACGCCGCTACACCCCACCACACACACACACACACACACACACACACACACACACACACACAAACTCCGCTACACCCAGCCAGCCACACACAAGCGCGCAAACACACACATTTGTATGTTTGCTGTGTACTAAAGGGGTTTTACCAAAACCTCAACCACAACCACCTCATCTCTCTCCCCGAATTCTACGACGACTCTCATCTTCCCCTAAAATCGTGCAGAACGGCATCCAAACATCCGAACAAGCTTTCACGAATCACATTTTTTTAAACTAACTGAAACATTTGATATCCAGTGGGTTATCGGGAAAATGCATCGCCAGGGCTTTTCTTTTCTTTGTTAGAACAGATATGTGGTTTTCATAATGCGGCAAAAATATGTGCATAAGATATCGTGTTATAACTAACTATAATGGACGCAGCGCAGTAGTGAGACGACCTCAGCTTAACAATTCATGCATCTGCTGTGTGAGATCGAGTGATCTATCGAAGGCTCCAGAACAGCTGCTGAATGGACCTCGTGGTAGCGTTGTGTTGTCAACAGCTGTTCTGAATGATATTGAAATCCCAACTTTTCGGCCAAAATGGAAATATGAACATCTACAACTCATGATCTACTGAATGGACCTTGTCAGACAGTGTTGGTGTGACGTGGCAGTGAAGCCTTGCTGCTGCTGGTGACAGAGCTACTTCTCAACAGGAATACCTGACTGAATAAAGACACTGCGCGGTAAAACCGAAACAGCAGTACAATCTTTTACTATGATTATAATAGCTGTACTGCTCTGCGCCTGTACGTCGGATATACATGATCTACTGGATTGTGTCACGTTTGTTATTTCCTCATTTATATTTAAAGCCACAGCTTGTGTGACATAGTTTACGTTCCTCTTCCTGTCTTTGTCCTTCACTCTTCGTCGGTTCGCCTTCTGCCTTTTCCACGATCATACGGATATATTTGCAAATCAAACGTTTTGCTGTATGATTTGGCCTCTGGTTCCACACGCAAACAGTGTTTGACAGAGATTGCTTTAGTTTCCTAGTTTGGGGAAATGCTGACGTCCCACC
Source organism: Sparus aurata (assembly GCF_900880675.1). Taxonomy (NCBI): domain Eukaryota; kingdom Metazoa; phylum Chordata; class Actinopteri; order Spariformes; family Sparidae; genus Sparus; species Sparus aurata. Next base: position 27,436,144 of record NC_044204.1, on the reverse strand, counting down.
TCACGTTGCTCACGCACGCTGTTGCTTTTTGCAAGGAGCAACTCCACCTCGTCGTCTGCCCACGCAAATTAATCACCTTTTGCATTCTTCTTGGTTTCTGACACATCACTGATGAAGACTTTATCTCCACCTTTTGACCTGGGATTCCCATTTCAGCGTTTGTAATCGTTTTTTTGCATTTGCCAGGTACACAGACACATTCTGCCAAGTGAAGGTTGTGTGGACAGGATTTTTTTTTTTAACAGAGGGGGAAAATATCGGCTCAGAAAAACAGATTTAGATCTTCTCGTGATTTTACCTTTCCTCACGTTATCCTGTTCGTACTTATTGTAGTTTTTTTTCGCTCTCAGATTATCACCGCAGGCCCATTTTTCCCTGCCTTTCGTATTATGTACGTCAGCTTTAAAGCTCACCTATTGTTTTGCTAACCGCCTGCCGTTGTGTCTTGCAATTTTGACTAAGGATTGTCTTACGGAACAGAAAGATGGTGCTGTTTTGTCAGTAGAACAAAAACAAAAGATGTCAGCTTCTCTTTTAGAAGCAGGTGAAACATCCTCTCACTCTCATTAGTGAAGGCAGAGAGAACAAATTCAACCACACAGGGAAGTCAGGGGAGAAGGGATGTGTAGTAAAAACCCAGTCAGCATTATATTTGATCACACAGGCGACACACGTCTTCTCCACTCACCCTGAGACTGTAGTGCATGTCGGGGATGTTCTGTTCAGCTCTCAGGGTCCCGCTGCTCCTCAGACCCTTCCTCAGCTCCTCGATCTGAATCGGGGGGAGGCGGAAGTCAGTCGTGTCGGTATCAAAATCGATCTCCGGGTTGCCATCTTTGGCCCTTCAGGATCAGAGGGGAGCAGGTGTTAAAACAGGCGAGGACGGACTTGTACGAGCAGCAGAAAATACGACGCTGTAGAATTCACAGCTTTCACAGCCGCACAAAGGGGTTCTGAAAGTGTTGCGCAGCGCTCAGCATCTGATGATAACCATCAAAGTGGAGGCCATTTTTTCTGACTCCAAGTGAAAAAAGGAGGAAGTGAAACCAACGAAAGTGTGAAGAACACCTGAACCATTTCTCTCCGCAGCAATTAGAAGAACAGGGAGGGACTTCAAATCTTTGCTTGTATATGTTTTTCTGCTCTCAATATGGCGATGGTACGAGAGTTTGTTTCTGGACGGGTGTTGTTTTGCATGAATTTGTCTAAAAATGTGCCTAAACAAATATCATGTGCGTGCGCGTGTGTCGATCCTGATTTGCCTCTCCGTTGGAGTCGGTCGTTTGCATGTTAGACCAGCCCCTCATGAAGCTACAGACGAGAACCAGGAATCTGTGTGTGTCAACTCAAACTAAAGGAGCAGTTCGACATTTAAGCTGACCTGGTTCTGCACACTTTGGTTGATTACTCAGCACGAGAGCCGAAGTGCTAAAAACAAACGTGTGAGATAAAATGTGTCAGCAAACAGGCTGCAAGGGAGCTCTCTTTTTTAACCTTTGGCCAGAGTCAGGCTAGCTGTTTCCCCCCTTTACTTTAGTTTAAGCTAAGCTAACACTCTCCTGGCTGTAGTTAATATTTAACAGTAAGATATGAGAGAAGTCTTATCATCTAACTCTCTGCAAGAATGCTGATCGGTGTGTAACAAAAAGAATTTGACTATTTTTAAACCTGATTTTGAAAAACTGAATCGGATTACAGGTGGAAAACAATCTGTTATCGTTTACGTTTACCCAAAATTCAGCAAGTTTCAGACCTGCGGATGTTCCAGATCAGTATCTTGGTGCCCTTTTTGGCGGGTATGGAGTCAAAGTGCGTGTGTATCTGCTCCAGGGAGGTGATGATGGAGTTGGTGAGGATGGCTGCCAGGCTGGCCTCCGAGTCCTCGGTCGTAACCAGAGACTGTAACACTGGATTAAGGTCAGAACATAAAATAGCTTGCGAGGTTAAAAAAACATATTCTGACACCTTAAAGAGACAGGCGCTAAAACAAAGCATTTCAGACAGCACCACTAACACTATGTTCAACTTACTTCAATTGCTTACTTACTACTAATTTCAAAAAGATAACATTCAATTCAATTCAAAATACCTTATTTGTCCCTGAGGGGCAATTAAAGAAAGCTACTCTACGAGCTAACCGGTCGACTGCACAAGTAGCGACCTGGAAGCGGAAGGAACATGAACATAAGCTGACGATGAACAACAAATACATGTGCAAATCTTCACATTTCTTTTTCTTTTCCCGCTGTTTGATGAAGGATATTGGTTTGTTGGTTGAAGGGCACAATGGGGACGATGACGGCCTGGGCCTTAATGTTCTCCAGGTAGGTCTGAGACAACATCCCCACAGTCTGGCAGCCGCCGTTCTTGGTGAAGATGAGCGCGTCGCGGCCCAGACGCATGGAGCCGGACTTGAAACCGTTCCCGTACACCCCGATGGCGTGCTGACTGGCCTTACCCGAACCCTTTTCCGTGAAACCAAAGCTGTACAGAGCAGGTGTGTATATCAGAGACATGATTACTTTTCCAGAGTCAAACTGTTTTTTACATATTGCTTGTTTGTGTGGGAAAATGTGTGTGTTGAGAATGTTGTACAAGAACAAGAAACTAAATGCAGAATGTGGTCTAAAGTTGTTGGTGAGTCATATTTTTTGTGGTTTAAATTGCCAAAAGAGGAACTCTAAAAACACGATGTGAACGCAGCTTTGACATGTTTTTCTTCAACTTCACGAGAACGCAGGCGAGTGTGTCTTACCTGAGCATCTTGTGCAGCTTGTTGGGGGTCATGCCGCTGCCGTTATCAGTGAACGTCAGACATCGCTGACCGGCCTCCTCCACTACATCTATCCAGATCTGTTTGGCGGATACGCCAGGATCTGATGCATTGTCTGCAACAAGAGAGAGAAAGGGAAAGATTTAACGACAGGGAACAATTGCAGGGTGGAGGGAGATTTTCTCAATGATTAATTCAGTGTTTCTAGTACATTTTCAAAGAGGAAGAAACACACACATGAGGTCATTCAAGCATGAATAAGCTTATGTGTAACTGCTTTTCTAAGATACACAAATCAAACTTCTGTTTTCAGACACATTCTGTTTTATGAGAACTTGGCTCTTATTTTTGTTTGGCCATAATTTGTATCGGTCATGGCAACACTGCTCTTAAAGTACCGACTGAGATCTGAGAACGCGTATTTGACGTTCACATAGTTGCGGTTGCTACGTTAGCTCTCCTTTCACGTGTGTCACATACAGCGTGTGTCATCCTAACTAAACCAACTTAAGAGCTGAGCCGGAAAGTAAACAAACAGCATGACGAGAAAAGAAACCTGTGTCGGACTGCATCTCTGTCGGCTAACAACAACCCAAAGCTAGCAAGCTAGAAATACACCTTCCTCAAACACCTAACCATGTTAATTATCTTTCCTTGTGAGCTCCGTATGTTCCTGTTTACCTTTCCCATCATCATATTCCACCAATCTTTACCCGCCATGGTAAACACTTACAGTTGACAACTACTTACAAACCCAAACTTAGCACGTATTAGCTATGGACCACACTGCTGCTGTCATGAACATGGAGGTCGTTGTCAGATTTAAGCCAACCATTATACATTTTTAGTATTTTCCTTTTTTCACATTTTCTATCCTTTGTGTGCCAACAGAGGTAGACAAAAGCTGGCTTCTCATTTCTAGCCTGCGACAACTGATTTTGTTTGCTAACATTGCTGCTGCTGGCAATTTTAGCAGCTGAAGCTATCAGGCTAACCCTGAGAAAATTAAGCTAACATTAGCTCCATATGAAAACACACTCGAAAGGTCCTTTTTTTTCCACCACTGTCTGTCGCAATGTCGTTGTTTTGCAGGAATAAAAATATGATTATTCTATTTTAGTTTATCGCAACTAAGGGTCGACGGTATGACGAACATTGTTTTAGCAATGCCGTCACTTTCTCAGATATCAGCGATGGACTTGGTGAGTACAATGTTATTACTATCAAAGCATGGATTGAAAATAAGATTGTTTTAATCAATCAAGCATTAATTTGCACACCAAGGCAGTCAAAATGATAAAGCTCTATCCACTTTTCCACTAATAACATTAGCTCAAGCACATAGGAAACAATACCAGGACCCTGAAAATCAGGAAAATAAATCAGGAAATGAATAATACTCAGTGAACCAAGCGCTGGTTGTGGGCTGATGCTAGCGCTGGTTTAAAGTCGGTTCAACGAGAACGTCCTCTTTTCTGCTGTAGAATGACGTCATTCTGTCACTTCTCCAGCTCCCCAGCATTGTTAGGAACAAATATGCCAACATCGATATGCCAAGTGTCGCTTCTAGGACTGGTTCAAATAGGTGAAATCTATTCTGATAAGTCAGAACTAGCTCGCTCTGGTTGTTTAAAACCGCAGTCATAATTGGTTTATGGTCCTTGGTCCTGATGACCCTCCCCCCACATCAGCCCATGATGTAAGCAGTTATTCGTTCTAGATCCGCACATCATTGGAGCCACTGTGGAACCAGTTTTCCTGGCTGGGAGCCGGTTCTTTGTTCCAGATTTGGCGCTGGCTCCAGACCAGCACCTAAACTGCCTTTGGCGAAAAGTGGCATTCAGGACTCAGCCTCACTGACACCTGTGCCAAGCCGCTGGAGAGAATATTCACCAGCATCCCAAAAAAAGTAACTCACCACCATCAAGTTATTCTGAATTTAAAAAAACAAACAATGATTTTACATTCTATATCTTCCCATTCCTAGATTTCACAACATCCTGCAGGGATGGTCAAACAATAAAGGAATACAAACACATGAACAATAAAGTGACTGTAAACTCTCCACTGAGCGTTACAAACACACTGTCCTCGTGCAGAATATTAGGATGCTGATGACACACAGGGAGACACCTCTGATCAATATTCAAACTTTAAAAAAAAAAAAAAAAAACTTTGTTGTTAGCCTTCGGTTCCCACACTCGAGCTGACACCGACAACAGAGTTCATCAGCTCGCTCCATCTCATGTCTCAACGCCATCACCACCACACTGCAGTGATGTGCTGCATCTGCATCTACACAACAGGCTGTAACACCCGCAGTGTGACAGCACTGCTCGTTCCTGCTGCTGTGACACCCAGCAGAAACCCACACAGGTCAGCACGGTGACGTCTGACGGGCCAGACACCAGCACGGACGCTCTCAGTCACGTGTGTTGGTCAGACTTTGTCCTCGTGACACAGACACCTGGACGACACAAGTTTTCCCATAAAACACCCCCCACCTCTGTTTACGGCGTTATTTTTGTTGCAATTTAAGATAATAGTGCTGTTTGTAACTTATACATTTTTTTTTTTTTACTTAACAACAGCGTTATTACTAAAACATAAGACGTCTCTCTGCGGCTCTCTTGTCTCTCTGTGCTGCGCGCTGCGGTGATCAGAGTCGTTGAGAGTGTGAAAGAGGAAGTCCTGTCGTTTGTTTTAACACACAGTCCAGTCTGAGGGGAAGACGGCGGAAGAGAGCATTGAAGTGAGAACATGGAGAGTTTTGACTCGCAGCAGCAGCGGCTGAGCAGCAGGTGAGCAGCAGGTGAGCAGCACCGACTGTCCGTCTACAGTCCACCTCACAACGACACCTTACCTATGAGCTCCGCCACCGCGCTGAAGGGCCAGGTGTGACTGGTGGAGTTGCTGTTCAGGAAGGAAGGGCTCATCTAAGACGAGAAAATACATATTTAATTATCCAAGTTTCGGTCGACATTGTTCTGCCATTGCAACTCAAACAACTCATTTCGCAAAGTTAAAGCACACACAGAACTGCAACAAGACACGGAAAAAGGTGAAATACATACGGAACTGAGACGGATCCCATGCTCGCTAAGCCTCGCCATGTTTTGGACTGACTGACTGTTTTTTTGTTGCCTCCTGTCGTGTCACTCTTTTAATGCGCGCACGCACATACACACTCGCGCGCGCGCACACACACGCCACCGCAACCACACACACACACACACACGCACGCACGCACACAAGCGATGGGCGTTGCGTCGTCTGAGCTGTCAGAGGAAGTCGGCTGCGAGCTGTCAGCACACACACACACACACACACACACACCATGTGACTTCTTCTTCGGCACTTTTGTAAAGATATTATAGAAATAGTATGTTTGTTTTGTCTGTTTATTTTGGAGTGAAACATGCAAAACATTCCGGAGACGCCTGCAGTCAACTAACTTTGTCTCCTATATAAAAATAGTGTTTGTTGCTATAATAACCCTCATTACTCTGCGAGTAAAACGTGCATATACATATATTTACATATATATATTTATGTAAGATTTATTAAGTCATTTTCTTTATTGTAGAACACAAAGTTTGATAAGTTTGAGTCATTTTGAGTCTAATGATGACTTGTTGGTCTGTGAACGCCTCAAAGTGTCATCGTTATTATACATTCGTGTAACTTTATTTTATTTTTTGAGTATGAAATAGTCTGGAATTGGAGTCTAACTTTTTAGAGCCCACTCACTTTGTCTACTCTCTTGAAATTTGACTACCTTTGTTTGTTGCCATGATAATCCTCATTATACTACAAGATAAATGTGTATATATATATATATATATATATATATATATTGCATATATATGTGTATATATGTGTGTGTATGTATATATATATATATACATAAATATATATATATATATACCTACGAACACACACAGCTATATAAATATATATATATATGCAAGAAATTCCAGATTCTATTACAATTTTCTATTAGAACAAAACTCACTACTAAAATCACTTAAGTTAGAAAAATGACAAAAAATGTAAAAAATACTAATTAAATACCAAGTTTTTTTAACCTGAAACCTGTGTCTAATGATACTTTATTTAATTTTTTGACTGTGAAATATCAAAAAAAGTTCTTAAGAGACGTGGAGTCTCCTATTTTAGAACCTTCTAACTGTGTACTGTCTTCACCTTGGAGATAGTGTTTGCTGCCATGGTATTTTTTCTTATACTATAAGATAAACTTATCAGAAGTATATAAAATAAAAGTCTGAAAGTATCTGATATTTCTAATAAAATATCAGATAGTTTCAGACTTTTATTCTAGTATTCTTTGTATGGGTGACTTCTCTCATTTAAATTCACCTTAAAGCAACATGATGTAACTATTTTAGTGTACATGTTAATCCTGTTGCTGGTTCAGTGTCTTGTAACAGGGTGAGTGTTGTCTGTCTCAGTCACTCCTCCCTTCCTATCACACATTTCTGCACTACGCGTCATCAGTGAGAGTGTTGGATCAGACATGTTTACATCCACATACAAGATTTCAACACATCTCATTGTTCTGATGGAATGAGTTTTCATTGTACTGTACATTGCATCTGACACATTGCTTCAGACCTGGGATCTGTAAACTAAGCAGCAGGAGGCCTGAAGTTGTCTGCACTGTTCATGAGACGCTTTAGCAAATATCAGTTGAACAACGCTTTGGCTGTTTAAACAAGCTGCCGCCTGTAAAGCAGCGGTGTCGTTCTGTTTGTCTTTGGGCTGCCAACCCCAGATGCTGGTCATTAACAGTACAAGTCTGACGAGTTTTGAACCTCATTGAGCGCGTTGGCAGATTCCTATAGGCTGTGAACTGTAACTGCAGACTAAATAACAATTTCATCTCCTAGGGCCAAAAGCTCCAAGTCCAACAAAAAAACTACAAACAAAAGTTTATTTTCACTCTTACGTTAGATGTCCACTGATATAAAACAGACAAGTACTGACAAAACACTGTGTTACAAATACTTTAATCTAGATCGGGGTGCACACAAACTTTCTTCTCCCGGGGGCCGGAACTTAAACCTTCTGACAGGACATGGGGCCAAAAACAAACATCAAAAGCAAACACCTACTTTGACTTTAACTGAAACTGTCACTCTTCTCGCTGTGCTCGGATTATGAAAGTTCTGCTAGAAACATCTGGCGGGTCCAAATCAAACCCTATATTCAGGCAGCCCTGATCTAGATTATAATGACATTTTCTTACTTTTCTTGTACATCTCTTTCTTCTGCGTCTGGTGCATAACATCAAAGACTATTTATTGCTGTTTAATTAAACTTTTCAAGTGTAAATTAAATCATCATTTTAAATAAAACACACAGAATAAGGTTTGAATATGCAGCAAAAAAAAGGAGCCACAGAAATTTTTTTCTCTCTGCGATGTATAATTTTTCTAATTGCTCACTCAGCACATGAACGGTTCTTCAGTATGACTTATTACTATTATTTTTTTATTTATTAAACAATGCACAATTCCTTTCCAAATATTAATCTTCAACAGGTCATCCCGCCCTCCCAAAAGACAAAAAACAAACAACAAATAAATAAAGACACAAGCAGCAACAACCAGGAAATAAGGACAGAGGAAGAATTCCTTTTTTTTCTTCTTTTATTATCTTCTCAATTCAATCCCTCGTTGCATAAAACAGTCCCCATCTTTGGTCTCCACTGTTGGAACGTCCCAGTTTTTCTCTCCATCCATTGACGATCGCAAGATAGTCCTCCTCGGAGAATTCCTGCGAGGGGCATGAATGATGAGCGGGCGTCCAAAGAATTAAGGAAGTTTCAGTTTCATCAGGGTGGAAATAAATGATTGATGATGTTTGATGCTTTGAGTGCAAGTAAAACAGCATTTTTTTGTGTGCGTGTGCGCGCTGACCTCAATAAATTCCTCCTTGATGGCCTCAGCTCTCTGCAGCTCCGTCTCGATCACCTGGATGAACTGGGCCGTCCGGTCTTCGGCCCGAACATTGCAGAATCCGGCTTCTTCAAGGAACTACAGGAGGAGAGATCAGCAGAGGTAAAGCAGAGCAGAGACCGGCCGACAGACGGCGGTGACACGTCATCTGTGTCTGAGGAGAAGACTTTTAATTTTTAAAAGTCTTCTAATATGAATCTAGTTGTGGCATGGAAATCTTCACTTCCTGTTTGGCCCCATGCAAACCTTTAACACATCTGCCCGGTGTGCATCATTTCACATTAAGTTTAAACATCTGCGCAGCTTGAAGGCTCCTGGTTGATTTTAATGACACACATAAACATGACAAATGTGTTTAAGTGCTTGATAAATAAGAACAAATATAAATAATATGAAGTTATGTACACAAACAGTTAGAGGACCACACTGGTTAATTGTGTCTTTCAGCTCATTTACTTATACTTACATCTTTTGGTTACATTTTATATTAAGATCTTTGTAATAAGCGGTAGTCTGTTCCTTTAAAAGTCCTGATTAATCTGTATTTATTTGTCAGTAACCGCATAATAAAACACACCTGGTTTATAATAAAGACACTGATTATAAGACATTTCTGGGTACATTTTTATAACAAGATTACAAACTACATTACATATTTATTATGTTATTTCTAAACCTTTACTAACCTTTTTTTTGTTTCTTTATCAAAATGAATACATTCTTTATTATGTTGTTTTTGCAGTTAACTATGTACTTATTAACAGTTAAGTGCTTTTTTTTGCAGCTACTGGATCCAAAGTGAGAACAACACCTTATTAGGGTGAATAAATCCTTTATGTTCTTATTATGGGGCACGACGTGGAACAAAGGTCTCTGGCCAGAACCGAACCACATACTCTATGACCGAGCGTTAACCCAGAGGCTGCTCGAGTGCTTCAGTGTTCTAAAGTACGCTGAAATGAACGTAATACCTTTATATAATGTATTTATGTTTACAAAGTTTCCTTATTGTTCTGTGGTAAAGCAGATTAAGTGCGATATCTAACACAACATTACCATAAAACAAAGTAGAAGCAGACATAATGTGGCCCGTCTACTACATCTACTCTGTCACGTTTCTGTAATTCCAATTTAACCCTGAATGGAAAAAAAAGATGTTTAAAAGGCATAATATGTATCATTTCTGCTTATACTGTCTAAACTATGTCTATCTTTGTTATATAAATGTTGTTAAGTTGTCTTCTTAATTATCTTAAAAGGTTTCTCATCATGTTCAAACCCTGAAGAATCCGAGTTTTGGATGCATTTCGCTTGGTTGCCTCTGAGTGGCATCATTTCCCTCTTTACGCCTCCAGTTGCTGTAACATGCAGCAAAACACTGGAAACACTAGTTGATACATCAGAAAACAGGGACAGAAATCTGCCGACTAGCCGGTTTACCACTCTGTTGTTCACTGTTGTTTGTACCGCTCACTCTTGGTGGAGCGCAATTACTGTATTATTGTTTAACAACGAAAACAACAACTCCCATGATGCCACGCACTTTCACAACGTTGTAAAACTATGCCTTTTTAAAAGAAATTGTTTGTATTGACACAGTACTAGTGGCTGGAATTACATACCGTGCCTTTAAATGATCAAGAAGACAATAAATGAGCTGATGTTGAATCTTTAGCATTAGCACGGTTGTTGTTTTATCTTATTTAACTTTTTCTCATGGGGACTAATACTTTGATTCTTCCTGGAATGAAGGACAATAAATCCAATGTGATAGGTTGAAGTGAGTATAGCTAAAGTTACATAGCTTTGGTTTTCCAGGGAGGGCCAAAGAGCAAGAAATATTAACTTGTTGTGTTCTTTGACGGACCAACTATGTCACAGCGACACCACTTTTAGTTGTGTACTCTGCCAAAAGGGTAACTCTTCAGCCATCATACAGGACGCCAACACTGATATATGTGCGTTGAGCAAATATCAGCGGACATGCAGCTGGCTTCATTTATTCCCATGGCACATAGGAAAATGGGATCATTATCAGTTTTAGCTTTTTACTGTGGACATATAAACTGGACATACATATTGGATGGTGAAGTGTGAGAACAGACTGCGCAGTGTGCCGGAGAGCTTCTCCTCACATATTAGTTAAAAGGCTCAAAGGGGCTGATCTCCCATCAGTCTTTTAACAAATTATCACATGATTCGGCTTTACTGTGTGTTTACCTTGCCATACTGTGAAGGTGTATAGAGGATGTAGCCTCTCTGTTTGACGTAGGCCTCGAACACCGGCGTCCAGGGCTTCTCCCCGCAGCAGTAGTCACTGATGAGCAGCTGACCACCGGGCTTTAACCACGACTGGGCACAAAGAAGATGGAGAGGAAATGAATGAAAGAATAAGTCAGTAAATGTTGCTTGCGCTCAACATTACAAGTTCAAAGACGGTGTGAGAAGACGCTCACATGGAAGCGTTTGAAGAGGGCCAGCTTGTCATCTATGTGCAGGATTGTGTCTCTGCTGTAGACCACATCGAAGGATCCTTCTGGGAACGTCCTCTTAGTGGCATCAGCCACCTCAAACTGGACCTGAGGCAGAGAACACGTTACTGATTGTTTCTTTTTCTGTCCGTGGCGTTCAAACCAACACGATGAGGGAACATTTGAACATACTGATGGCAGCTTCTCGGAGATCGCTCTGTCCATGGCGATGTTCACCATGTTTTCTGACAGGTCCAGGCCGAGCACTTCCACTCCGAAGGACTGAAACATCACATCCCCATCATTATGATCCTTTAACTCATTAAAAACCTTTTGTCCTCATTTTAAGGCCGTTGGATCTTACCTCTGCCATGTAGAAGTCTCCTCCACCGATGCCACAGCCAACGTCTAGAACCTTCTGTCCTGGCTTCAGGTTCAGCAGGTCCACAAACTCCTGTGAGCACAAAATAAGGTCATTCTTTATTTTCATCAAAGCTTCAAAAGATAAACTTCGATGTGCGTCCACTGTTGGCGAAATAAGAATGATGTTAGGACCAAGATATACTGAAGGCAGCAGATTTCACGCTATAGTGTGCATATCAATTTTTTCGGAGCGTCTTCTTAAAGTAATACATCATGGAAAATAGTAATCATACCTCGCATACACTCACTGGTACTCTCCCGACTTCATTCCTACCTTGGTGGTGCTGGGCCCGCCCGTGCTGACGTAGCCCGCCCCGAACATCTTCTCGTAGCGGAGGATCCCACGGTTGGTGTACTGCTGGTTGTCCAGGAACTGCTGGAAGGTGTCGAATCCATTCTCGGTGTCTGAGGAGCGAGGCACCTTCTCCAGCAGCCAGCAGATCTGATTTGGATTATTTTTCATCTGAGAAAAAGAAGGAGGACGTAGAAGTGGAGTGGAGAGAAACGAGAGTGTGAGCTGCACAACCTTCTGTCTTGCACTTCAGGTTTCACTGAACATCTCAGAAGGCTGACATGACTCTACCTCGATGTAGGCCTTAACTTTCTTTTTCAACACGATGTCGAAACCAGACTTTTGGCCCCCTTCCGGCCCCTCGGCTTGTACCGATTGTACCAGGTGGCTGTACTGTGCGTCAGTGCGGTAGCAGGTGGGGTTGAAGTCCCTCTTGGAGTCACCTTGGCAGAAAGTTACAAAGTTATAACAAGTCTTTTCATCATCAAGAAAAAGATATTGGCTTCTGTCGCCAAGCAGCCAGTCATTCATGGGTTTCTTAAGTCGGATTCAGTTTGCATCTATGTCTGAACCATTATTATGATGAAGGAGAGAGATGGAGTTTGGAGGGTGAGCTCAGTACCTGATCGGTGGTTGCAGGACTCTCTGAAGAAAAGAAAGCCCCCGGGCCGCAGCCAGCCCAGCATCTTCTCTATGAGAACCTTCAGCTCCTTGTCACTCAGGTACATCAGCAGCCAGTTGGAGAAGATGAAGTCAATACTGAGGAGAACATCGAACAGACGCGTTAAAAACACGAGGTATACTTTTAACGTTTGTTTTCTCTTCAACCAGGAACATTTTTTCCTTGTATCATCTCTGTTTTAGGGGAAAATATAAGAGATTTTTTAATGTTAATACAGCAGAAATTTGTGATGTCAAGATTTAGTGAAGTGATTGTGTTGTGAGCAAAGAGGTTGGCTACGAATCTGAAGTGTCTGTATTTGACAGCCTGGGAATGACTCCCACCAATCAACTGTCTTTCTCCGGACTCGCTCAGCTTTTAACAGCAGTGCCAGCTTCAGTTTATCAGGCTGTCAAGTGAGATGTTGGCCAAGAGAGAGCACTGCAAGGCTTAAACAACTCAAGATCAAAAGTGCAAGTAAGCTACAGATATCTCAACACACACCTGTTTTGAGGGAGATCCAGCTTTGTGACGTCAGCTTGGATGAAGGTAGCGTTGCTGTGGTGACCGTTCTCCTGCCTGTTCTTCTCCACAAAACTCTCCATGAAGTCCACGGCCGTCACGTGTTCCGCCTTAGTCAGCAGGTGTTTGGTGAAACGACTGGAGAGACACACATCAGTATGAATCTATCCAGCTCTCTTCATTATGCACAGTTTAAGTAGAAAAAAAAGGTTTTCTTAAATGTTAAATGTCGACTTTAAAACCATATCTGATCACCTGGATTTCAAAATTGGCACTCTTAAAGGTGTAATATGTAAGAATTGGCAACCTGTCAATTCAAAACAAATAGGGGACAGCATATCACTAGTGTTACTGCTAACTGCTAACTGTAGCTGCCTTCAGCTAGTTAGCTCAGTTAGCCATGTAGCTAGCAGTCTGGACTGAAAGCTCACGGAACCAGGGAAGTGTTTGTGTTTATAGTGCAGGAGCTCTGGAACAGTACAGGCTGATGCTAGCTGGTTAGCATGCTAACTTCAGCAGACATCTCTGCAACACAGTGCATAGACGTCGTAATGTCAACATTGTTGTTTCTTCACATTCCGGTGATAACGTCAGTTCATTTTTTGAGTGTTTTAAATTCCGTCATGTTTCAAATTCTTTGCCATTTCTTCCAAGTCACACACAGTCACTTCTTCAGCTTCATGCTCACCCGATGCCGGCTCCCAGTTCCAGGACTCTGCATCCGGCCAGCGAGGGCAGCGTGGACAGGATCTCCGGCAGCTCCTGCTGGGTCAGCTCCCTGGCACGAGAGTCCAGCATCATCTCCTCCACCGTGGCGCCAATCGAGTGCTCCTTCCAAAACTCTGTCATGTTTTCACGAACTGTGGAAGGATATTCAAAACCTTTACTTCAAGTAGAGTACAAGTAGAAATACACTGGTGTTGATAAACTGAATAACAAACAAAAGTCAATAGTGATACTACAAAACTATCGTCAGAAAACTTTGATTTATATAGAAACCTATAAAAATTCTATGTAAAAACAAAGATTAATTAACAGAGGTCCGAGAATCGACCCTGGAGGAACCTCACACGTTGTTGTTGAAGCTTCTCAGTCATTGACGTCACGGTAAATCTAGGTGTTGTATCGTAGGAAACTGAACTTGTTTCAGTTTCTGTAAGACATCTCACCTCTCACCCAAGAGGCTTCCTCAGGTCTGACAAACAGGAGGGGAGCTTCAGGCATTTAAACTCTTTGTGGGCGTGTCCTTACAGAGTCGTTAAGGACTCGCATGAGCTCTGAGTCAGTAGGTCAGTTGTTTACGACCATAATAAATTTACTGATGAACAGCAGATTTGAAATGGACCTGTATTCGGTTGGTGTTCATGTGTCCAGACTCAATCTTTTAAAAAGTGACTCAATAACTGCAGTTTTGATAGTTTTGAGGGAAGCTGCATGAAATTGGTGAACTGTTGAGTATGTTTAATACATCTGGTGGCAAGCAGCTAAAATCCTGTCAAAGGTAGAAGTATTCATAATGCTAAGAAAAGATATATTGTCCACATATATGTTCAATCGTAGGATTATTATTAATGATGCATTAATCTGAAATAATCACAACTCACGTCTTTTCAGCTATTCTAACACTGAACCCTGAACTGAACATTTGCTGACAGTAATTCTGCCCCCAAAACTTTGAAAAAATAATAAAATATGATATATGATATGAGATATGAGACGTTATCTACTTGCAGTGAAGGAAATTAATGACTCAGTGACAAAATAAAATGATTTGATAAGGAGACTGAACAATGTTTTACGTCTTAGAAGAAGTTTTGGATGGAAAATCCCACTGTTTAGTAACTAGTTAGTAAAAAATAAGCTCAAAGTTACGTATTTGTCTTTGAAAAGCAGTAAAATAGAAGCATGGAATAGAAATAATCAAGCTAAGTACAAATACCTTAGAATTATATCTAAGAACTTGAGAACTTTATTCCTCTCAATAACAATATGGACATAATAAATAAACTTAAATAACAGTGCTGTATGCTTCCAACTGTTTATTTTGAGGAGAAAAGGAGAAAGTCTGGAGATTAAATCCAACTAAAATCAACTTTTCATGACTGATTCTTAAATACAGTTACTTTTTCTAACTATGTTTCCTCTGGAATGTGTGTCAGAGTTCAGGGACTCCTGTCTGTGAATCATCTATCAAGTATTTCAGAAAACCACAAAATAAGAATTCAGTCAAATAAAACCTACGTCTGATTGATTATATCAAATATGTATCCAGACAAGTTTCAAAAGTCGACTCATGTCACATCCAATAGCAACGCTCGAGTGTCAAGAGTGACACAACAGCTGTGTTTGTTAATGCCTAACTTCTTAGCTGAAACTCTGTCACACAGATCTTTAAACAACAGACTGATGTGGATGAACATGTGCAGCCACTGTGCTGATGTTGCCTGCTTTGGTCAAGACAACATGCAGTAGTTTTCTACTCCTGCCACAAACACACAAGGCTTCACATTTACCTGACAACCATCACTTGATTAAAAAAAAAAAAAAAAGCTCCAAACATCTGGATTAAAGTCATTTATCCACTTTTACAGAAAAGTCATTAGTCTGACATGTGACATTAGCTCCCGGGGAGATGATGCAACGATTACTATGAGAAAAAAAAAAAAAAGACAGAAAACTCACTTCCTCCTGCACAGCGCACTAACCTCTCATCTCCCGGTTAGAAAGATGACACAAACAATCAAGTAAAATGTCTTCACGGTCCACTTTTAGGTCAACAGGGCAGAGCTACAGCTTCATCTGACAGCTCGCAGGCCAAATCACTGACACATTCCTGCTCACAGTGGGTGGATTACTTCCACCAGCTGAGAGTGAACAATCCTCGCAAAAACAACATGCAGCAAGAGTCCACGCGGTTGCATCAGGCTTTTTTTTTTTTTGGAAACACCACCACGTGTCAAGAGAAAAATAAAGTCATGTACTCTGCTCATACCTTTCTCCATCTTGATTTATTCTTATTGTACAGTTTACTCCACGATGCCCCTGTAAGTCTGGCAATTAACGTCTTTAATTATAAGGTGACTGAGCCGCCCCTCTCTCTGATTGACAGAAGTACAGGCTGATGGCCGAGTGGCAGCGCTTTATATAACGTGGTGACCACAGAGGGGAGATGGTCGCCAGGTGGGACACCGGCAAATGGGATGCGTCCAGTACGAGAGAGGGAGGGAGGGGGGAGAGGGGGGGAGGACGTGAGTAATCATTACAGGGACGAGAGGACCAGAGTCTGCGGGTTATCCCCCGTTACACTGATCTCAGATAAGTTAGTGTGTCAGTGAAGCGCACTCACAGCTTCCAGCGGCGTGTCCCCCCCCCACCCCCGGTGTCTCACCTCACCTCGGCTCGGGCCGGCTAGGCTCGGTTCGGCTGCGCTGACGAGGACCGAATCGTCCCGTGGAGCGCGCGCCGATTGCGCAACGCCGACTCCGCGCTGCGTGAAGGCGGAGAGCGACGCTGACCACAGATCAGCCTTCATCAATACATCTGAAGCTGGGTCACTTCCGCTTTTAATGACGTTTTTCTGTTCACACCCGCCACGACAACAGAGCACGCGGGCGACGCAGTTGTCATTAGTAGAAACTTTCTGAGTCATTTAGTGATTTTATTTTATTATTATTTTTTTTAATAAGAATTCTCCACCTGCAACAAATCTACTCACTGATAATGGATCAGTTATTACTGTATGTATAATATATAGTGATTTAAACAAGCTGATTGGAGGCTTCACGTGTCACAACTTTTTAATAAGAATCTTATTCTTCACAATCTGAACTCCTGTGTGCAACCTTTTATCTGATGTAGGGTGGTGACGTCACTTCCGGTGCATATTTGAGGGAGTGATGAACTCGAAATTATGTAACTTGTTTACCTTAAAATGACAGCTTCAAAATCAGTTTGATGATTCCGTGATTTGGACTTTTTTATCTCCTACACCCCAGAAGCTGTGAGTGCACCGACACACTAACTGATCCGTGGTCTGTCTGTGAGGGGGATTCTAACAAATGCGACTTTATATCTCATAGTTTTGACTTTTATCTCATAATTTTGACTTTTTATCCACAATTTCAACTGTTTTCTCATAATTTTGACTTTTATCTCCCGTTTTGACTTTTTATCTCATCATTTTTACTTTTTATCTCACAATTTTTACTTTTTGTCTCATCATTTTGACTTTTTATCAAACTATTTTAACTTTTTATCTCATCATTTTGATTTTTTATATCATAACTTTGACTTTTTATCCAACAATTTCAACTGTTTTCTCATAATTTTGACTTTTATCTCCCATTTTGACTTTTTATCTCATCATTTTTACTTTTTATCTCACAATTTTTACTTTTTGTCTCATCATTTTGACTTTTTATCAAACTATTTTTACTTTTTATCTCATCATTTTGATTTTTTATATCATAACTTTGACTTTTTATCATTTTTTTTTTTTTTTTTACTGTTTTCTCATCCTTTAGACTTTTTATCTCACAATTTTTACTTTTTATCTCATAATTTAGACTATTTGTCTCATCATTTTGACTTTTTTTATTGCGTGAACTTTTTATCATCAGGTGTGCAAAAGCTGTACTCTGAATCGTTAACTGGTGGAAATTCCATAGAATGCAGCATGGACTTCAGCGTATCTTTCTCCTTCTTTCTCTCTCGCTTATTATGTATTCATGTATCTCAGCCCCTAAAGTTAAGATGATAACCTGAACTCTGTTGTGGATGTTGCTGTGAAGGTTGTGTTTAATGTGGCGAGTGTAGTGGAGCTGGAGAAGTGTGGAAGTAGTTCTCAATGTTTTACTGTAGCAGGTGTTTTCATCACACTGTTTTCAGGTCAGTGCCTGTTGACATTATATATTCGTAGTGTAACTCGTCATAGCCACTCATGTTACCTTTCTCAGTGAGATTTCATCCTCATTTTTGCGTTACTCAACCTACACAAGGTGACGCTGCCTCAGTTTGGCTGTGAACTTTGATCCGTCATTGTTGGAGTTCTGCCAGTTTAGTATAGAACACAGACGGGTCAGACATGTGCACAGGCCGCCTGAACTGGACTTGATCCCTGTGGTTCGATTTTGGTGGACCAACCACACAACTTTAAGAGAGGAGATGTGACGCAAGAATGGCGCGGACCAAACGACTCTGATTACAGGTGTGACGATGAGCTGTGACAGCTTAAAGGTACCGTTGGGAATTTCCGAGTGCTCTGCTGTCATGTTTTACAACCAAACTCGTTGTAAACTTTATGTTGTTTCAGCCTGATGATGTCACCTGTCCATGTGGTCCTTTTTCTCTCATGATTTTGACTTTTTTCTCATAATTTTGACTTTTTAATCCAACAATTTTGACTTTTTGTCTCATATTTTTGACTTTCCACCTCATGTTTGACTTTCTACCTCATGTTTTTGACTTTTTTCTAACAATTTTGACTTTTTTCTAACAATTTTGACTTTTTTCTAACAATTTTGACTTTTTATCTAACAATTTTGACCTTTCATCTCATATTTTTAACTTTCTATCAAACTATTTCGACTTTTTATCTCATGATTCAGATTTTTCTCTCATGACTTGGAATTTTCATCTCATAACTTTGTTTTTTTAATCTAACAATTTTGACTTTTTGTCTCATAATTTGGACTTAATCTTCATCATTTTGACTTTTGTCTCATGTTTTTGACTCTTTATCCAACAATTTTGACTTTGAACTAACAATTTTGACATTTTATCTCATAATTTTGAGCAAAATCAGCATTGACACCAATCGTTACTTAAAGGATAAGTTCACCCAAAAATGAAAATGCAGTCTCTCTACTCACTTTAACGCTGATGTCAGTTGATGTTTTGTAGACCACAAAACATTTCTGGAGTGTTGCAGCAAAGCAGTGTTGCAGAATTCTCGAGAACAACTGAAGCAGATGGGGACTTGTTTTAAAATGAACAGCTTTTCCAGTATGACTCAAGTCTTCAAAAGCCCCGAAGCTGATTAAGAAGACATTTTTTACATCTTTGACAGGAGGTTGAGTTTGTGCGCCTTCTTCAGACGGGGTGTAAATATTGTCTTTTCAAAACAATCTGTGATCTCAAGGCTTTCTGGAGACTTGGACTACATCAGACGAGCTGTATGAAGCCATTTTGTGTTTTATATCCGGTTGTTATTTTCGTTTTTTTAAAAAGTCCCCATCTGCATCATTTGTTTATGAGAATGCTTCAACGCTGTTCTGTTGTGAGACTCCAGACATGTTTTGTTGACTACGAAACTTCACCCGACTTTCCGTCGTGAAAGGACGTGGGGAGGAGTCGATAGTGACAGAATTTTCATTTTCGGGTGAACTTAACCTTCAAGGCTAACTTCATCTCAGTTAAGACATGATTTCAGAAAAGTTCATTTTGTTATATGAAGAAAGAGAAACAATCTGTAAATGACTCGTATCGTGTGCTAAATGTCACCTATGCACTAGGATCCGTTCGAACAACGACAAAAACGCCTTTTTGGTTTCCTGATCGTGGTTTTTAAGAATCGCAGAGTTTGTAATTTCCTGGAAAATTATGAAAAATGTCGATGAGTCATTCTGCACTCGGGGGCAAGTACTAATTTTGCATCCACTAAAGTGCCGTCTAGAATTTTCATGATGCACATTCAGCGCTATCAGCCTCTAAAATACAGAATCATGTAAAAGAAATGCAGGATCAGGTGCTGACCCACTGGATGTGAACTTTAAAGGGATAGTTTGGGTCTTTTGACAACTATCTATCTATCTATCTATCTATTTATCTATCTATCTATCTATCTATCTATCTATCTATCTATCTATCTATCTACTGGTTACATACTGTATATTTGTGTGTGGCATTTTGAGCACACATGCACACCGTGTGTCAGTGTGCATGCGTGATTCGTCGTTTGCATTTGACTTTTTGCACAGTTCCAACGTCCACATCCAAAGTTCATGTAACCAGACTGAACCGGACGAGGTCAGCGGTGGTTTTTCTCAGAGTTTGGCTGCAGATAGTAGCTCAGGAAAGTCCCCCACACATGGTCGTACATGATCAACATCAACAGGAAGTGCGCGTTGACGGTACAAAGTCGTCGATGCACTGCACTGTAGTGTAGTGTGAATGAAACTGATTGGATTTTGAACATGGCCCCTTGCCCGTTTTTACTCTGTACAGAGGTGACTCGCAGCCCTGTGTGGCGGCGGTGTGTGATTGAACCAGCTGTTAGTCAACAAACAGAAGAATTAATATGAGACCGAGAGTTAATCATTGACCGTGGAAACAACACAGTCCTCCGGAATCTGCTCTGGAGCTCTTAATCCATCACGGATAAAAAAAGAAGGGCTGCCGACTGCGACCAGCCACTAAACGGACCTCGCGGTGTGGATGTCTGGGTGTATGTTAAAAAGAAAATCAATGTCGAAGGCTGATCTAAAGCAGCACATTTATATGAAAAAATAGATTCAATGGTGTACTGGCTCATGCACTCTAACAAGTTATGAGGCAGGTGCAGGTACAGTTTGAAACGCTGTTGTTGTGGCGGCCCACACACTGGGACGAGGAACCACGTCCAACACGTCTAACACGTCCAACAGAGACAAGTTGTTTGTTTGGACGAGCCGAGTCTGAGGAGGAGACACACACACACACACACACACACACACACATTCAGTTTTGCAGCGAAGAGCCTGTCAATGTTTACTCACAGTGATAATATTGACACGGCTGGTTTGAGAGACTCATTTCTTAAGCTTAGATAGGTCTTTATGCCAGCGTGTGTGTTTGTGAGTGTGTGTGTGTGTCGCCATCCAGCCACGACCATGTTTTGCTTGCGATTTCATTCAGGAAAGAGACGCTCAGTTCATTTTGGCGTCCTGACTTTTCTTTATACTTTATAGTCTAACTGTGTCGTCAGGCCGTTCACGCAGTAAAGATCCACACATCATCGGTGTGAACTGACAGATATTCTCGTAAAATGAACGGACTGTGTACGTAAAATGTCAGAAAATCAGTGGCGGTTCTGGACCAGTTTTAATAGGGGGGCCAGGTTGGGGCCGGCTTTTTTGTTAGGGGGCACATACAACCCGGAAAAAAAGATAAATCCCTCATTCAGACAAAACAGTGTTTACAATTTCAGCAATTTTGATTGGGTAGTAAACTGCTGAGACACTTTATTTCTGCCTTTCCCTTCAGAACAAAATCATTGCAAGAAATCTGTCATTGTATTATTGATGCAGACTCCCTGTCGAGGGGGCCACAGGGGGGTCCAGACTCGGAGTTACGGGGGCAATAGCCCTTGTTGGCCCCCCCTAGAACCGCCCCTGCAGAAAATGCTTCAAAATACTCCTTTTCGTGTACTTTTCGTAAAGAAGCCAACCCCTTTGAATATGAAATACTCGTCCATTATAAGCATAGGAGGTGTCAATCACTTCCAAGGTAAACATACTTCTACCCGTAATGGAAAAGTTCTGATCCTTCATGAAGAATTAGAGCTTA
Source organism: Sparus aurata (assembly GCF_900880675.1). Taxonomy (NCBI): domain Eukaryota; kingdom Metazoa; phylum Chordata; class Actinopteri; order Spariformes; family Sparidae; genus Sparus; species Sparus aurata. Next base: position 27,414,477 of record NC_044204.1, on the reverse strand, counting down.
GAATTAGAGTTTTCAGCCATATTTTGGTATAATTTGACTGTTTGGTACGCTCTGTGGTGAAGATTTACGATAACAAGATATGATATGATAACAAGTAAAGTAAAGGTAAAATTATAGCAAATTAAACTTAAGTAAATGGTATTTTTCTTTTAACCATGTATTAAGCAATTTTAAAGGTTTATCAAGTATTTTTAACTAATTCAAACGTATAGTTATCATTAATTAGCAGTTTTATAACATACAAGTGTTTAATAAATGGTTTATAAAGGATTTCACTCTTTGTTAACAGTCAAGTATTAACTAAAGTCAATTAAGTTTGTTGGTTAAACACTTTACACTGACTGTTTATTAATGATGGTGATTATAAACTGTCACAAAAAATATACAATTATGCTACATGTGTAATTTAATATATTTATATTCACATCAATACTTGAAACGGACATAAATGCAGCTGTCCTTCATGAAGACAAAACATTTTAACGTCCACTTTTCAAACCCAGACTGAGTTTAAGTGTTTGCAGCGGTGAAACATATTTATTGCAGGACGCTGTTGAGGTGAAACTCCCCACTGGAGAATAACAAACGCTCACTCTTGTCCACCAGGTGTCAGGAGAGGCCCACAAAGATCCAGCGTTCATATTTTGTAGCACAGCAGCTGCACACAGGAGCAGTGGATGTGACGTTCGAGGGGCAAAGTTCACGACAGCTCTGCTGGTCCGCGAGTGAATAACGCTCTCCTGATAACTTGATGAACTGACATTCAGCAGAGGTTTTTTTTTTTTAACATCTGAAGTCTGGCGAGCAGCAAAGCAGGACGCTGATTCTGTCACAACGTTCAACTGAGCGGAAAACAGCTTCATTGAAACTTAAATCAAAATTAAAGTCAAAATTAAAGTGTTCGGCATCGGCTTGTACACAGAGCAGGAAACTCACTTGTATACTCGACTTCTATCTGTGTATTTAACAGAGTTTGGGCAGCGTTTTTAAGATAACGTGACATGAAAACTCTCGAATTTGAGGTCATTTCTCAAAAACTCTCATTCAAAAGGGGCGAAAATGATGATGATGATGATGAAATGTGCTGCAAAACGGCAACGATCTCACCAGCTTTGACGATGGAAATAAACAAAGCAGTTCCACGTGCACACACAAAGAAATTACCCATCAAGGATGAGGTTAAGGACATCTGTTCGGTTTTTGGAGATCGGCAGTGTGTGCAGGCTTTACATTTCCTGCATGAAGAGAGGTGTAATGATAATAATAGTCCACTGTGATCATCGCTTGTAAATATTCATGAGGGCCTTTCATGTGGAGACGGTTTGTTTTGTTTTTCATGCCTCCGCGCTCCAAAATTAGCATCCCAGCTCCCCCCAACCCTCGCGGGAACGACGAGTCTCTCCGTCCATTTTTTATTTTTTTATTTTTTACAAACAGGTTTCTCCGAACAGACGAGAAACAGGGAGAATCTCTCGCTGCTCGTGTGCTGCACTGTGTTTGTGTCAATACGATAGGTGAAATCGACAAGAGACGGTCCCAGGGAGAATATAAAGTAATTGCACTTAGCTTGAACTTGAGTGCAGATGAGTCGTCACTGGAGGGAAGGAAAGAAGAGATCTTTGCGCATTAAAGATTCATTGGAGAAAAAAAAATCTCGCATCTTCCAGGTTTTTCTCTCTTCCTCCCGTGAGAGAAGTCGGAAAAGGTGGAATGAAACATCAGCGTCGAGAGAGCGATCGTGATGTATGTAAGAAATGTGTTTATTTATTGATTTGCTATGGGAGGGGGGAGTATTTCTGGATGATAAAATGTATAGAGGCCGCAGCACTGCTCTTTAAAAAAAAACCAACATTTTAATCCGTCCGTCTGCATCCATCCGTCTCTCCACTCTCTGTTTGAATCCCACTCAGGGCTGAGTTCCCTGTGATATCGATTGATCTCTGTGTGAACGCTCTGCGCCGTCCATCCCTCCTCAAACCCCCCGTCTCTCTCTTCTGTCAAGGACAAATAGAGACACAAAAGAAGTGGTCAATATCCTCTTATGTTTCCTCAAAAATGCCCTCTCAGTGAGTACAGCGATGATGAATCATGAAAGTTTTTCCTGAAAGTAAAAAGTGAGCGAAACCGATTTTTAGGGTATTTTTAGCCTCACTATGGGCTTTTCTTTTTTTCCCCCTCCGTGTAGATGATGGAGACTAATGAGGGGTAACAAAGTAGACGGTTCCACCGGATCCATCAATTGGTCCACGTGGGACTTCTTTTCTTTTTGAAATCGACAACAGGCAGCAGCAGGCAGCACATGGCAGAGACTCTTCTTTGGCTCCGGGCGAACGTGTCAGAAGTGCAGTTGTGTCACTGGATTCAACTTTGAACAATGGTTCCATGTTACATCTGCTGCTGCTGCTGGTCAAAGAGGCCACAGCTGGAGTGATCCACAAGTCAGTATGTAGGAGGAGAGTGTGACACACCGACCACCTTTCTCCAGAGCGACGATCATCGACAAAACAGGGATGATTTTAATAGTCTTGCACTCAGGAAAAAAACAGGTGCATTGGATTCAAAACTCTGATCGAATACCGATGCACAAGATTTCCCCTTCAGTGTCCGTATGAGACTGCCGCACGGACTCTCCAACATGTGGTCAACGGTGTAAGACCCTCACAGTTTGGTCAAGTTTAGGCACCAAAACTACTTGGCTAAGTTTAGGAAAAGTCAAGATCACGATTTGTGTTTAAAACGTATGTAAGTAAGTTGAAATAAGTCAACGTTTCACACACACGGGACGGGAACAGTCGTCTCCGGTGTTGTTTTGACCCAATCGGGAGCACCGTCGCCCTGCATGAACTCTGTCGCTCTTTACATATCGTATATCTTTACGCGGGTGGGGCACCAGCGCGCAGAAAGACGTGCTATATATTTGTGGCGAAGAGAGGGCACGTCACCTCGTTCTCTCAACTGGAAGTGGGGTGGCCATAATAACAAGGTACATATAGTTGTAATTAAGGACTTCAACTTTCAAAAATTGGAGCGCACAAATAAAACATTTTGATATTTGGTTTACGTTTATATGGTAACGGTGCTGGTCACCTATAGTAAGTTCATTTTACCATTCAGGAGAGATGAAGAAGACTCCGATGGCTTACCTTGAGATAGTTTATAAATAGAGATCTTGGAGGAGAGAAAATAATAAAATGTCTGCACAGAGTGCTGCCGTGATAATCCTCCCGAGTCTTCCCCAATATCCAAATTATATCTTACAGCTTCAGGAGGCAGTGCTTCCATACGTGGTTATCTGTTTAACAACAGAGCAAGCGGGGTGATGCAGAATCTCTCCCCTGTAGCCAGAGGGACTAAAGGGGTAAAATAGGTCAGAGACACTTAGTCCGTAAACATAGATAGATTGAAGGCCTCCTTACGAGGTTTACGCACACAGTTAGCTTAGCCTTGGCTTGGTTCATCACTATCATTATCCAGACTTTAACGTCTGTACAAGACACGTATGACCTCCAATTGTTTGGAGACATAACGTCCCGAAAGAATCATATTTCTTCCCCAACAGCAATATTGAGTCAATATTAAAATCCCTACGGTTAGTGTATATATGCGCGTTTGCGTGGTTGATGCTGAGACTGTAAATGAAAATAAAATAAGCCGATGTTGCCTTGTAGGTGTAAAGACGAACAAACTCCTGCGTGCGAGACAATTCAATGGCAATTAGAACCTGGTATTTGTCAGGTGGGGGTAAGATACAAGCCAAACAAGTGTATTCAGCGTTCACATTCTCTGACACTCGCATTAATATTTCTCCACTGCAGCTCAGCGAGGCAACCCTGTGTGGCACGAAGCAAAGAGCGAATTTTGCACTAAAAACACCAGAAGATTTCCACTTAATTGGCCGTCACAGTGCTGCTGAAGTCTTCTCCAAGTTTCAGCTAAACCTTCGTACAGAGCAAAGACCCCCCGGCCCTGATATTGGAGTCTTGCGATCACTTAACCCTTTCCATGTACACGCGTTTGCTTAAGTATTGTATTAGCTTCTAAACATTCACGTGAGCTGCTTTCCCGCAGATGTCTGTGGGAGTCAGACTGCAGGACATTACAGGTGACGGGAAGCGCGTGTCCCGGCCGACAGGACTGCGTGACCACCCTCAGAAGGCCGGCATGCTTTTCTGAGCATGATTTGATGCATGCAATAAGTCTACCTGTCATGGCAAATCCTCGCCGGACTAATCTTTCGCCGGGGGGACTTAGACAATGGACAGACGGCGGGCTGTGACTGGAACATTGTTTGGGGAGAGCGATAAAGAACAGTGGAGGGGAACACAAATAGGGGAACGCTTACTCACCCCTCAACAGCAACATCAACAACTGTCAAGGTCGCCTTAAAAGAAAAGGTCTGAGACAGCATTTCAACATGCGTAGGTGTGAAACCGATGGATATTTCTAGCGAGACGCCGCGACTGCTAGATGTTTCTTGATGGGACGTTTGGACAATTTCCTGTAATGTTTGTGGCAACATAACTGAGTCAGCCAAAACATGATCCTTTCCTTATTACCAACCTTACCAGACCATGTTGTCACAACATAACATAAAGTTTAAATTTATCCATGTTTTGTAGAAACCTACATTACCAATATGTATTTATGGGAGATTGGCTTCTGAGGGTCAGGGTTAGAGGAGAAAGCGGATAACATTAATGAAATATTTGACCCCGAACAAGTCCAATTTAACTCGGGTCAGCGTGTGTTAACAGAATATTGACTGGGGATCCCGGGGACAATGGATCCTTGATAACATACATTTCTATATGAAGTAACTACCATCTTTTTTTTACTTCCAGATGCACAATGAGAGATATATAGAGAAATATAAAGACATAGATAGATAGCTAGATAGATAGATAGATAGATAGTAAAATAGAATAAAAATAGAATAAAGTACTGAATAATAACTATTAGAAAGCATGATATTTATACTCATCACTTGTTCTCACAAACTGTAAAATGTAGTTTAAGCAGACAGACAAATATCATTGAACTACAATGTTGTGATTATAATTTTACATAATCTCATAAAATGTAATGTCATTGCATTCATATTGAGAGCCCAAACATTAAAAATGGACTTCGGCACCACTTGGACCCGTCGCAACTTGCTATTTACAGGTTGTCAGTTTGTTGCAACAGTAAAAAAAAAAATTTGCCGTTGCACATTTGAATGCAGGACATTTAAATGTTACAAATATCATTTGAATTCTTCCACCACGAGGTTTTGACAGTATGAAAACGTGCACATTAGGTGGCAGTGTGCACCTTGAAGTTGCGGACCGAGTGGAGAGGAGGGTGTCTGCTGCTTTATTACGTCTGCTGACTAATTGCAGTGGTAATTGCGTCTGAAAAGTCCATTTCCAACTCTTTACTCTGTTCAGTACAAACCTGCTTGAGGTCTCTCTCCCTCTCTATCTTTCTAATTTCTCTCCTCAGGTGTGATTGTGCCACCAACGCCACCTGCTTACTCCACGGGGACCACAGAGCCAATTCTTTTTATTTGCACCTCTGAAACAAGGTTCATCTTCGTTGCGACTGGGGAGTTTCACTCTGAAATTAATTTCTTGTTGTTGAAAGCACACGCCAGATTCCTGACCAGAAGCCACGTTCATTTTGTCCTAGTGAGTCATCGGCAGCAGGTCTAAACTCACATTAAAGGTAAAAGTTAAAAATAAACACTGATGGTTGGAAGATGACGCAGACACACAAACAAACAACACATTTATAAAATGATACTGCAGAGGTCCAGATTCGGAAAATCTATTGCTGAAGAAGCGAATCACTTGTGAAAATGCCTCGTTCACATGTCACATCAATTGATTTTCACATGCAAAATGCTCAGTATTATGTGATAAATGCAAATCACTTTAAACACAATAACTACCTTAAAATTCACATGCTAACATTTTAGTTCGTGTGCATGTGCAAATATTCAATCACATATGGAAAGTATCACAAATGGATGTATGCAACTGTTGCGGCTGAATGTGTTGGTGCTGTTTGTCCCTCCTCCCCTCCGGTCATCATCTCCAGCTCCGTCCCGCTCAGTGAGGAACATCTAGACCGGGACAGGAAGTGCTAACAAGCTCCTGTGCCAGCCTCAGAAGACGCCTCTGCAGGGGGGACTGGTGACCTTCATGCCCTCTCAGCCAGGAATTCTGTTCCATTATCTTGATTTAGTGTCTTTTATTAATCGCAGTTTAAAAACACATTGAAATAGTTAATAGTTACTCAACCTTAACCTGAAATTAAACACAACATCGTGTATAACTGTCAGACGAGTGCTTGTTAATCTGATCTGTGACCACAGTTGAACACTAATTAAAAGAACCTGACCTGCTGTGTAAAAAAAAAACCCAAAACATTTTCTCACAATCATTAAACACAAAAAGACGACATCATGACCTATTCATTAAGATCTAGTTAGCAGGTGAGAAGATCAAATTGTATTTTTGTCCCGAGGTGCCTGAAGGCAGCGTGAGCCTGAAGCAACAATGAAAGAGCGAATTAACAAAAAGCGAGTTTTATTTAAGCACGTCGAGACGAATTCAGACCACCAGCTCACACAGTGTCCAACACCTCCCCGAGGGGGCCATTTATAGGCCGACTTTACCACCTTGTCAGGACTCTTCTGTTTATATCTTGTAGCAGCGCGTGATGTTAAACATGAATTTCTAAGCTTGAGGGAGAAAAGATCCCCAGAGAAAACAGAGATGACCTTTAGGCTGCCGGCTTTCAGCAGAACAAATGAGATTGGAGCCACAGTCTGTCCTTCTTTTCAGACTTTTATCATCACCCTCCTCAATCTTACCCGCGATCTTCAACCCTGCGAGGCCTGTTCGAGCTTGTTTACCTGGAAGCCGAAGCCGAGCTCGCATCTACATTGACCTAAATCATAAATGTCAGCTGCATCCAAACACAGTAAAAGCCTGGATTGGTAATAACCGCCTTCAGGACTTGGAAATCTCTGTTGCAGGCCAGGGCCACCAGGGCAAAAGTAATTACACAATCTGTTTAGGTGTCATCAGCACATAATTTCTGTGGTCGCTCAAACATGAAGGAGACCTTGAGGTGCTTAGGTGTGTGTATAAGTGTGTGTTGTGTGTGTGCGCGTGTGTGTGTTTGCGCTCCTCATCAGGCCCGCTGTCAAGGTGCGGAAATGTAATAAGTAATAAGAGACACTGTTCTAACTGTTATCGATTTCAGGTGCCCTTGCAAACAATCGGAGTCAACAGCGATCTTTATGGGAGAGAAGGATGGCGGTGGGGATTATGACGGATGAAGCCGAAGTTCTTCTGGTCCGGAGAATTCTCACGTAACGACAAAAGTTCGGAAACGCATCACTAAAAGTACGGACAGTGCTGAACTGGCTAGTTGTTCGAGGATTGCTGCAACTAATACTAATAGTGATAAATAAATAAATTTTCACTTGTGTTGTTTTATTAAAAGGGAGATAAAGGTCTTTGGTTTGGGTTTAAATAACTGTACAATACTTTGTTTACAAAAATATTTACGTTATGTGCGTAACATCGTGTTCTGGTAATTCTCATCTCGTCACCTCTTCCGTTGCTCCTGTAATAATTATTTTGGCCACAAGAGGTCGCCGCTTAACAAGTGATGTCAAAATGGGCCGTTTCCTGATGACGATGTTAGCTTGATAGCATCTTGCGGGCTGAGCACCAGCAGGTTACCAGGAGTCAAAGATAGCAAACTTGGTCTATTGCTTTAAATAGCAGGAAGTCTGTCACGAACAGTGATATCAATAAGTGAAACCGGCACAGGCATTAAATAAAGAGCCAAATTGCAGCTGTGTTTTTTATGTGCTGCACCTGAGCAGCTCATTATCTCGACCCTAGTTGTTCTCTGCCCACGACAGAAAGGTGATGTTATTTTTTTCATGCCAATAAATTGAATTAAAATGTTCTGACTAGCTGAACTGATGGTATTCTGACAAATGACTGCAAAAACTGGAGGTTCCATCATGAAACCAATAGAAAGATAGATAGATAGATAGATAAGTAGGGGAGCGAGTCCTTTCTCAAGTTGCACCTGCCTGATTCTACCTGAGACCAAAATGACCAAACCAAACACTGAGTATGAGGTGAGGGATATTCAGTTGGTCTTACAATGCAACCACATTTCTTGATGTCGATAAATCCTAAGGACCCTCAAAGTGTTTGTTGAAAGAATGAAAGTAAGTTTGGCTGAAGGCTTGTGGTTGGAAATGTTGGAAACTTTTGCCCTTTGAAATCCAAAACATTAACTTTTTTATAAGCTCAGGAAAACATTGCAACAAAGTATTTTTCCAACAGGACATTGGGGTTCAAGATGGTTTACTTAGCTTTTGGAGAAAATGACCTTTTGTTGATGTTGTGCATTACTCATTATAAACAAAAAAGAAAACTATAATGTTGAGATGGTTCACCTGGCTGGCGTCTTATTTCACCCCTTACGAAGTATAAAACTGTGTGAAGTGTTTACCCTGAAAACTTCCATCAAGATAATCTGTCTGCTTAAAAATGAACACAGGTATAGTTTACTGTAGCTACTAAGAACATCTGGTTATTGTTATAGCACTTGTATGTTTGAAGTATCAGATTTAATGTCAGGAATGTAGTAACTCAAATTTGGAAAATCAAACTTACCAACATAGAAGTAGTCCATAAATTTCAAGTTCAAGCACAGACTCACAGAGCTTGTAGCACTCAAAAATGCAAGGTGAAGGATTTGATTGATTTCCGACGGTCGGACCAGCGGTGGACCGCTAGCAATCTCTTCTTTTATGTGAAAGTCAATCTCTAGAGTGAGTGTGTGAAATATTTCCTGATTTATTAGACCGCAATCTTTCTAATCACATTTAGTCCCAACAGGCGAATGAATTACAGCAGCTTTTTATGACAGCGCGCCGAGAAACTTTTGTCCCAGCGAACTGGAGCTGCTCACTCGGAGGTGTTGACTGCAGTGTTCTCATTGATCCAGGACTTTACAAGCAATACAAACAGCAGATTGAATAGTTAAGTACTCTCTCTCACACACATGCACACACACACACACACACACACTATTTAATAGCTACATACATACATACATACAAACATACATATAGGGATCACTGGGCCAAAATTTAATTTGGGACTGAAACCGCAAACATCTTGATGTCACGAATCAAAGGCCGTTTCATGGCCGGGCCGCTGGACTGCATCGCCTCATTAAGCTCGGATTAAAAAGGCAGTTTTGGGTCAGGCTGAATTTCCATGCAGTCCAACTTTTTGAAAGGAAAGGGGAGTTGCAGTTCTGCTGTGAGAAGGGAAGTGATTCATGTGCTCCATTGCAAACTACTGAAGCAAAGTGATCTTATGTTGGCCGACACACTGGTTCAGCAGTTCTGAACCTGGTGATATTTCTACGTGACCTTTTTTTGGATCAGAAAAAGCACAGATGGTGCGCGGAGGTGCTGCCTCCCCTGCCTCTCCTCTCTAACAGCACGGGGCTGAGCCTTCCCTCATGCTTAAACTGACACCTGCAGACCCAGGCTAGGGGATAACGGCGCACTGAATCAGACAGCGAAGCGGCGTTACGGCGCACTCCTGAGCTTGCATGACGGCATAAATCAGTGATTATTTTTATTTGGCCATCAGCTCAGGGATCAGTACCCTTGAGGTGGTTTCCCTGCCTGCCGCCCCTCCACCTCCAACATCCCCTCACATCCAGCATCCCTCCCGCCCTGACAGTTCAAGCACCTAATCCCAACAGAGGGTCCCCCAAGGTTGGGGCGAAGATGAGCGTTTGCTGTATGTCAGTAAAAGTGAGAAAAATGAGACTGAGGAAGAAAATGTGGTAAATGAGGGAAGAGAGGAAGAAGAGAGGAAAATCATGTCAGAGCTAATCAGGGAAAAGCCTCTGCTGGGATCAAACTCCTGTTGGCACCGAGGTCAATAAGTCGGCTTAAGCAGGATTTGAGTTGCAGAGCTGCGTGATCTCAGAGCATCTCTCGAAAGTTTAGGGAAACAGCTGCACCGACCTCTTAAGTGTCTATCTGCGCGAGCAGTACACGAGCATGTGTGGGCGCGCTTGTGAATATCCATTTTTGTGTTTACGTGGGCTTTTCTGTGCCGCTGGTTCATCTTTCCTAAAAAAAAACAAAAAAACAAAAAAAGAAGCACTCTACTGTTTGTTTGGGTGGATGCACCACCTACAAAGTCTTTCCAGGGGCATTTGGGATAAAGAGATAAAGGAATGTAAAGTCTTTTTAGTCTGTCGGAGATGTTCGCACATCGGCTCAAGGTTGCAGCTCCACAAGCATTTCAGTAAACAGGACGCATAGAAAGGCATCCGGTTGGTCGACAGAGAGGTTTCACAAGCCGCCTTGGCTGCTCCAGGTGATAAGCTCTAATCCAAGACGTCTACTCTGAAGCCCAACTTGAGGCACGCGGGAGTTTGGTGCACGGTGTGGCAACATTGCTGCAGGGCCTCCTTCGAGATAAACCTTAATTGGACAACAGCATGAGAGGATTTGCCACAACCATCACACAACATTTCATTAGAAGGCCTTCGTGATTTCTTCCTGACACCAAATCATGCTATAAAACCTACAGTGAGACCTCCGCAGCCCCTGTTAAACCCCCCGCTGTACGTCTGTGATTAAACAGGAGGACGACGCCGCTGTTAACAGTTTGACGTTAATCTCTCTCTCGCTCGGCCCTCCTGCCATCCACGCCATGAAAAATCAGTGTGTGAGAATGCATGAGCACGGATCAGACAAACAAACTTTTGACAGCTATTTCTGTGCTTTCACTGATTAAAGTGAAGCTGTTGCACTCGTAGATTGTATTAAACATGGTCGTAGTCTCCGTGACATCAGTCTAACGTAACCGATCCACCTAACTCACGCTAATCCAAAAATGGGCAAACAGGTGGAGCATGGTTGGAGCTATTGTGGCCCGTTTGATGCCTACTGACAGCTAGCGAGACGACTAGCAGCTAGCTGTAACTCAAAGCCGCCTCAACCTTGATTACAGATAACTTTAAAGGAATGAGGAAATTAGCTATAGTGGTATGTTTTTGAAAAAAAGGCCCACAGGCAGATTGTAATTGTAAAGCTGATCTAAACATAGGCAGGCAGAAGGAAAACCGAGAACCAAGGAAACACAAGACATCCAAAAACCAAATGAAACGTGGGTAACTCAGCCAGTAATGCAGACGAACTGACAGCAGTAGCACAGGAGGCTAATCAGGGACAGGTGAAACAAGTCAGGACAATCACAAGGGAGGGGGAGCGAGACAAGACAGGATGTAACGCAACATGACACATGAGGGTGAACCATAAAAAAATAATCATGAGACAATAACAACCTTCAACTTCCTGACGGAAGGAGACCAGAACCATTTTCTTCTGATTTTCTCCACCAGTCACAGTTGGGCGAGGATGGAGGTCGGCGCTCCATTGCACTGCAAATCACTCAAATTCATCCGTGCGTATCAGGAAACATATGCAAGTACACAAACCTGATTTCAATGTCGTGCGGCTGATATTTGAAATATCCTGTTTTTAATAGAGCTACAAGTTCAAGCTCAGAGTTCGTATCGACAGAGTTCCTCCAGCGTTTGCCTCACAGTGTCTTAACCCTCAACATGCTGACACTTGTCCATACAGAATAACATGTTCATCGCTGAGGGTGTTCACTCAATGCCTCCATGTCTATTAGATGGGCTGTCTTGAACCCTGTCTCCTAAAAATGACATATTTTATCCAATAACATGCAATGGCAAATGTGTTTGGAGGGAAACGTTACTCGTTGACAAATGACATTTTCTAGAGAGAGTTTTGTAAGTTAATGTCGCTGTTATGAGTCACCTGTTTCTTATGGTTGTGTCTAGTTAACGGCATGTTAGGTAAAGATCACGCTCTTTTTAAATACAGGCAGTGACTCCAGATGTAAGATGTTTATATTAACGCTTAATCAAGGTCGCCACAGACCGGAGGCGTTGATTCACTCAAAGAAAGGTTGTCTCTGAACTCGATTATGAAAACGGTTTAGTTGCATAAAGACGTAATTAACAGGAGACGGGTTAGGTTGGCTGTGTGTGCGCGGTGGGTTTCAGCGTGGGAGACGTGAGCGACCCGAGCGCTGTGTTATGTGGCGGAGCGAAGTGAAGCAGATGACGTGACCTTTGAAGCCGCCATCTGAGCATTTTTTTTTTTTATATCCGCGAGTAAACAGAACGTAATGAGCTTATTATGGAGGCACGTGGTTGGAGGCCAACGCAGATGATGATGATGTTTGAAGGAGACGCGCACAATAAACCGGCAGTTGAGTTTTTAGAAAGCGACCTCTGACCTTTCAGTCTCCACAGGACCGCACTGTAGAGTCTTTTCCCCGCTCGGCGGTAATTGCATTTTCATGTCGGGTGCTGGGGTCAAAGTGCCTGTTGTTTTTTTCTCTCCTCCTGCTTTCTCTACCTCCCCCCTCCTCCTTCCTTGTTTTCTGTCTCTCCAGGCGTCAACTACCTGATTAGTTTCCACCTGTGCAGTCCGGCCACGCTGCCCCATAGGCTCCCTCAGAGGCCGAGCTGGCCAATCAACACGCAGGGCTTCAAATTAAAGGGGCCCGCCTCCAGGTTTCAGGCTGTTTGCCTGCCTGAGCTGCGATGCCTTGTTGGAGGAACATTGTAAAGAACACTAGAAAAGCTGCCCGAGCCTTATTGTGTCTTTTGAGCAAACTTTCTTTTCGATAACTTGTGTCTTTTCTTGATGTTTTCAAAGGCAGACTTGTTTTGTTGCGATAATTTCTGTTTATTCGGCGCAGCCACCTTGGCCCGTCCTCCCCCACATTTAGAAGGACCTTTTGTTTTGAAGTATCGCGTTGAGCCGAAAATTAATCACCTTTCACTCTTTCAGTTCTTTGAACGTCGTGTTGTTGTCTCTTGTTTGGGTTGTATTTTCAAAAGGGAGAGGTATCGTCAGGTGTGGGTCAATGAGGATAATTTGTTGCATTAGTGAGATAGAAATCCACACACGTCTCCTTTGAAGAGAAGTTTTCAGTCTAAACTTTTGTGAAAAATACCTTCAAAACAGAGTTTCTTTGATGTAATTAATTCTTTTTTGCTTTTTTAAAATTATTTTAAAAGGGATTCTTTTTGTATTTTTTAATTTTACTGGACTGCTTTTGAGCCTTTTTGCACAGAACCCCACATTCTGGGTACCTACCTCCCTTCTCCCAGCCGTGTCAACACATTCCACATCCACGACCTAAACGTTGCCTCGGCAGATTGAGCTGTAAGGACTTTTGTGCGTCACTCTTTCCTCATTTTTCTCTGCCTTTCAGCGATGGAAACACTTTGCATCCAAGTGATCCTTTATTTATTACTCTCTCGCTCTCTCTTGCTCGGTATTTCCTCGCTTATATATTCTACACTGCCGCCGACATTTGTAACCATCATCTTCTTTGCGCTGCCTTTCTGCGACGCGCTTTTCCATATTATGCCGTACTGTGTCCTGAACTGCATTAATCATCAGTTGTTAGCTCGTTTCTCGATGCTATATGGGTCTTCTGGCCTGTGGCACATTTCCTCAGTCAGACAACAGCAGCTGGATACAGACACGTGCTGGTCAGAGCAAAGCATGGACATACAAACAAACCATGAACACACGGGGGATACTTGTCTCATAAATTATACACATGACATCAGAAAGCGCTCGGAATAATCTGAAGTAATTGTAGCTTATTATGAGACATGATGGCTGCTCGACCGCGTGACAAAGAATCCCCATTAATGTGAGAAAATAATCCCTCGGAATAAATGTTCTCCCGGATCTCCAGCCATGCTTGCAGACGTTCCGCAGTGCGTTTCAATAAATCATGATTTTAGGCTTTTTTGGAGCAAAGTAAACAGTTGTGCTCCGGGCTAATGTTGCGTGGTATCTGTGTTTGCCAGATTCATTTATCAGTCGCATAATTTTTCTAAAATTTTCCATCCAGGCGGGTCAGTGCAGCAGTTTTTTTTCGGGGAAGAGTTTGTCCGATAGTGTTGACGTCACTCCCAAACACAACATTTAACTTGCAGAAGTTAAGGTTTGGGGTTTTTTGGTTAGCTGTTTCCTGTTTCACCTTCCACTTCCTGTCTTTGTCTGTTTTGCAGCCCCCTTTTTCTGTGCGAACCTTGTGTATTTATGTTTTTCCTTTACTTTCCGTCAGTTCGTCTGTTTTTCGTCCTGCGTCTCTGTGCCTCTCTCCTCAGTCCTCGTGTGTCCTCTACTTCCCCAGCTTTGTTCGCCTCGGCTTCTGGTTTGTCTTCAGTTCTGAATGGCTCTTGCTTTCCTTTGCCTGCCTTTTGGAGTTTTGAACTTTGGACATCAGCTTATCATCAAAGCTTGCTTCTTGTTATGTGATATGATCGACAGACTTCCTGTGAAATAAAGTTAGGTTTCAGCACATCTTGAAATGCACTGAAGTTTTCAAAGGTTCCCTCCAGAATCTTCACCTAAAGAGATGAAAGTTACTGAATTGCCGTTTCATCTTACAGGTATTCTCCTTGATCAGGTAAAGAGGATTCCTGTATCATGTTTGAGCCATTGCTTGTAACCTTGATAAGGCCACAGTTTTTTTATTTTTTCACTTCAGCGAATCAGCCTTTTGGAGACTGTGACCTTTTCGGGATACTAACTGCCACTAATCATCTGAGTGATGTAATTCATAAGACAGGTGATTCAGGTCGCATGCCCACTTTCAGCCCAGCAGTCAAGATGCAACACATTCCAGCTGTGTTTGTGACCAGAACACGTATTTTAAGTTAAACCACAATGTTTTCCTAACCAAGTGTGTTTTGTGCCCATACTTAACCAGAGCATAGACACGACGAAGTGTTCAAAAACCAAACACTGGCTGTAGCCTTTTGTGTTTTTCACGTTTTGAGGGTGAGATGCTACACATACACATTCCTCTATATTGTATATGTAGATTTAAATATTCTCTTTGCAGGTTATTTTCATGAATTGTTGCTTCAATTGTTGCTTTTGAACTTGTGATTTTTTTTTTCTTCTTATTCCTAAACTTTGGACATCGGAGTTGATGTCAGAGGCCGTTCTTGGCTATTTGATTGACCCCTCTCTGTGTCCGTGGTGATTGCACCGTCAGCTCACTGATTTGAATCCCCGGGCTTCTTCCTACACAATATATATCCCTCGGATGATTACTAGCTTTTATGTCTCCGCTTTTTTCCAAAGCTGGCAAGATGTGCTGAAATATTGATTCACAGAATCAAAAGTAAAAAGATTGCATCTTCTTTTCTGTGATGTTCAACTGAAAGATGCCACTTGTTGGCTTTCTTCAGCCCCTGACATTCTTGACAAGGTCAAAACGAGACCATCTGCACTGAAAAAAAGAGCATGGAAAAAGAAACAAAAGCTTTTGTGAGGCGAGAAAATGCCATCATATGAGATTTACAGGAGCCAGGAAGGTAGAGGAGATGGGAGATACATGTTTTAGATTGCGATAGAATAGTAAACAGCCTGAGTGCAGCACACATGGTGGACATGTGGGACTGGACCGTGAACTTGAGGCATCAGGTTGTGAATCCTTTCTCAGAGTGCATGCAGGAGTCGGGCGGAGGAGAGAAGATGTATCTTCGATGCATCACACTGACGGTGACTTAAAAAAGGGCTTTATCCTCGGGCTACTACATGGCCTAACATCTTGTTAGCTGATTGGATTGTTACATAAACAGGTACATGCACACATGAATACACGAGCACACACGCTAACAGCATTAAACAAACCTGACCTGATCTTAGCACAGCCCTGAGGCGAAGTGCATCAGAAATGACCTCACCTCAGGCTATTCTCTCTGCGGTACGAGCAGCACATGTTGCCCTCATTAATGCAATAATAAAGGCTAATTTTCCTCGACTGGGCAGGAATTACATTACATTAATGTGAGTTATAGTCCGCAAAGAGGATTTGTGTAACACCGTTTTCAATTATTTTTTTTCCAAGTCTCTGTGTGATTAACTATTTTTCTTTGCTGTACGCTTGGATGCTTTGCTATTAGCAATAAAAATCTGATATTGTTTCGCTGGTCGGCCTGTAATGTCTGCAGCTTCAGCTTTAGTTTCAGTGCCTGAACGACACAGAAAACTTCACATTTCCTTTGTTTGATTGTTTCTAAAAGATTATAAATGAATTTAAAGATGAACTTAAGAAGGAAAAAATAAACAGTTCCTCCGTCACATATATACTTGAAGCTTCATCTTTTTCATGCAAAGTAAGCACATGATATTAACCCCTCTCTTTAGCTCGCATGCATGCGTGATGTTCGCGCATCCCCTGCGTGACATCCGTGTCCTTGTGGGCGCGCCTTATAACCTGACCTCTCTCCCAGAATAGCCATTGCATCCTGTGAGGATTGATTGCTGCAGACGCCATCCAGCCAGCTGCATGGGGGGGAAAAAACAAAACACACACTCTGCATTATGCATTGTGCAAATCAGGTTATGGGAGGCTGCGTTACCATGGAGACGGACAATGTTACTGTCACTTTTCCTTAAGGAATTCTCGAGGTGAGGTCGTACTCATGCACGCGTGAAAGCACTTGCAGGACATGAACATTAGCGCAGATAGACGAGCTGATGAGCTCAGTCACTCGTCATCCACTGACTCACTCACTCACTCACTCACTCAGCGACATTCAATTTGAATCGTGCCGAAGTGAAAAAAGACTGGAAACTGGAGCTTGCTTTTCTGTGACAGAAGTCTGCCCACGAAACAAACAAACATAATGTTCAAGTCAAACGACGGACAACCGTGGGTCGCCTCGCAAATGGACAGCTTGACACAAAAAACGAACACCGTGCATCGAGGTGAAAACTGTTCCAGGTCCTGTTTGTTTTAGAATTACTTACAATCCTGTTAAAAAAACTTTGGTAGGTGTAAAAATAATAGATAGATAGATAGATAGATAGATGATATATTGACCTGCGCTAACTCCAATTCGCCATGTATATGCAACTGATTTCCTGACATTACGGCATGTGGAGCCGATAAACGGCTGTAATTGACTCAGTATAATTGTCATCTCATCCTGCAAGAGGCAGATCCCACAGGACCACTAGTGTTATTGTATAATCCATCTCTAGCATCAGTTCACCGGAGAACGAGCATCAGCACGGTGCGTTGCTATGGATGTGGAAGGGATGACTGATGTTTCCATTTAAGTGATTTATTGCAACTATGCACAGATGTGGAGTCAGAGATGTTTACGACTGATAAACACGAGACCAATAATAGTGATAAAATCATTTGTTATAGACTCCCAGCTGTTGATGAACGTCAGTGCATCCGCAGTGTGTATACAGTATTTGGATGCCTGCATGTGTCCGGTTTTGAAAATGACCGGCCTGTTTGTTTCGACTGTTTGCACTGCTGCATGCTGTGTTTTCCAAATTTTTTTTTTTTTTTTTTTTCCGCAGTCGTATCCGTAAGTCTGGCACCTCCTCTGCCAGCTGCCGCGGACAATCAGACAGAACCGGCTGGAAAATTCTCAATCAACCATCTGCAGTTTCTGCTGAAACAAAGGAGAATAGAAGAGCCTCAGAGTGCCTCCCAAAAGGGGGGAAAGGTCTGACAAGACGAGCAAACAGCACAGAAAACTGATGGGAGGCAGCTGGGCTTAACCGGCCAGAATTGGTAGAACAAAACCAAATGCTCTGCTAAACCCTGGGGCCACCTGGGACATGAAGACTTCAGAAAAAACTGCAGAGGAAAAAACACATTTTTACAGCCTTTTGACTGGCGCGGTTCGAAGACTGGATTTCGCCCTCCACATGATCAAAGTGACACAGTATTTAGCCGATGTCAAGCACCGGAATTTGAAAAAAACCCAAAACAAGGTTAAAGCTTCTGCTGGTAAGAAAGTAAGAACAGTCTCATTGAGCGCTCTCATTCCCAACTCGTCAAATATTGATGCTTTCAGATGGCAGCCGACCCAACCTACAGTCCCAAAGCATCAGTATTTCAGGAGTTGGGAAACCCAGAGCTACAGTGTTACTATCTTTCCAACAAGAGCTTTAAAGACAGAAAAAGACAACTTTTCAAATCCCCCCCTCCGAGCGTTGGCAGGTTGTGCTACTTACTGATCTTGTAGGAAAAGAATGCCAGTTTTGAACCGTCTCAAGTCACGCTGGTGAGGGGGGGGGAACACATAATAGCAGGGTAACAGACTTTGACACAACTCCGGCACTCTCTATCGAATTAATGTCTGTCTGTTGACTCTTGTTTTAACTCCCTCTTCGCAGTTGTAACAGTTGTTTCACCGTTAGCGACCCGGGAAAAGAATACCTCTTCCTGTTTTGGTTGCACGATGGCAGACGCGCTTTTATTTCGCAGGAGAAATCAAGCCCAGCGGCAGACTGAATGGCAAGGCAATGAAAGCGAGGTTTTACAGAGAACCCATCTATTGACCGATGACTTCAACAAAAAGTTGTTTATGCCAGTTTAAGCAAGACGGAACCATTTTTTTCCCCCATGAAAACATGTAGAAGACTGATGTATTTGTGTGGACCAAGAGCTATATAAGATACATGACACACTGGGATGGCTCATATGGCGACATTTAAATGTTGGCTGTGGTGAAATGTCATCTCACGGATGAAAGAGACCAGTTCTCTGCCCTGTGGAGGTGTTTACGAGAGGAAAGGACGGCATATTCAGAACTGGTTCAAAGCCAGCTGAACCATACGTGACCCGCCGGCCTTTTTGTCCGCGCCCAGTGTACATTACACGGTGATATTGTATCATCGCAGCAGCACTTTGTCTGCAGCCGGAGAGATGACAGTAGCTGTCTGTAAAGCTACTGTAGCCCGCCGTAAAAAAAGTCTTCATTCAAGCTCCAGTTAACTCAGAGTCGATAAGCAGCAGGCAGGAAGAATCTTCACGACCAGGTTCATTATGATCACAATGAGAGGCTTCGCTATTTATAGGACATCAAAGGTAGATGTGTGTGCGTGGGGGTATTGATGCGAAGTTGTGCGGGGCGCCGCAGCCTGGCGATAACAACAACGTCTCCCCTCCGAGGCCTCCTGCTGTTTGCAACTCGGAAGAAAGGCAGGAAGAGGCAGCGAGGGCATCCTAATAACGCACAGGTAGGAATGTTCGTCCGCTCATGTGATCACGGATTCACGTTCTACTGTAACGATGCCAGCGCCGGCAGACCGCTCGCGTGTGATTCTTCCTGTCATATGTTTGCTGTTTGCATCCCAACCTCGGAGGAGATCCACTCACTGTGTGGTGAAGGAAGCAGATGGGAGACGACCGCGTCAGATGAAAAAGCATTCTTCTGTAAATATGAAACAGACGTATGTGAAAAGAAACTGTCAATTTTTTAAATTCTGTTATCAAAATCCTGTCAAAACACCTCGGAAACAGAGGATCCGCATGCGACGACTGACTGTTGCAGCGCTGCACTAGTCTCTCTCCCACTTTTGTGACAAATTGGCAAATCGTTCACTGTCACCGAGGAAACAAAGCTTTTTAGTTCAGTCTTCTCTTCAGTTTCTAGTCTTTAGACTGCGCACACACAGCGATATGTAGGGCAGTCAGACAGCACACAAATTGAAGATGTAGAAAACAACATATGAACCCTTTTTACCACATATTTACAGTTTGCTACATTTAATGAGGGGAGCTGCTACAGCAACTATGTAGAGCTCATGGCAGAGAACTGCTGCATGAGGGAGGCAAAACTTCCGTACTTGACTGAACTGAAGAGGAGCTGTTGGACCCTCGGTGGGGGTATGCGCTCTACTGAGTGCCATTCTGATTTGTTATCTGGATGCGTGAAGAATAGTAATGAGACGCTGACTTTTTTTGGTCTCTTAAGCTGATTACTTTATTGGTCACTAGGGGGCAGCACACACAAGCTGTAAACAACGTCGACATATTACCACCAGTTACCAGAGAGTTTATTTTTGTTAACTTTTGGTGTTAAAAACTGGACTTATCTTCACTCTCGCCAAATTCAACTGTAATGTACTAGAGCTCTCCTATTTGACCGCCGAACGGACTTTACTCTATGAACATACAGATAAAAGAAAAGGGGAAAAGAAAGGACACGGCAGGATACGCCGAAGTTCAAGGTATTCTGGCTGTTTGGGGTAAATAAGCCCACGTATCAAACTCCCACGAGTATTGTGAGGCTTAGTTTGCTAGCCTTTGCTAGCTGTCAGCTTCCAGCAAGGTGGGCTTATTTTACCAGGCTCACTTCAGCCCATTTTCGATTAGTCGGAAGTTACTGCTAAGATGGCCCTTTAGAAACAAGTGGGTGATGTCACGATGGCCCTGTCGTTTCAGAGCAGCCACCACGCAGCTTAAAAAGGCCATCTGTTGTCAAAGGTTTGATCTGGATCTGGATTCTAGATGCAATTCAGGAGCAAACTTTTCACAGATCTGTAAGACAGATTTTCTTCTGGCGGCGTCACAATGTGCCTGTGGCGTTTTATTCCTCCTCCACCCTCACAGCACATCCCTATTAGTGAACCTCTCTACCCAAGACAAGGCAGACACGTGGGTCAAGGACAGTTATTTATATCATGAGCTGTATCCAATTAAGTCAACATGTCATCCTGAAACCCTCTGCAGCTAATGGGCTTCCATCAGCCCGAAAGATGGCTTGATAAATATCAAACGCGAGCGTACAAGAGAGGAGACGGAGCTTGATATTAATGATAACACAGAGGATCATAGGAGGCGCGCATCAAAGTGCCAACACGGTTCACTTAACAAAATTATCAAGCTGCGTTTTCTTCTGATTATGATCTCGGCCCAGAGAATGAGTCATGTCAAGAGTTTACATAATCAATCATAATCACTTACGCTGTGTTTATGAGCTTGAAGGCTGCAGCAACCCAACAAAAGGACCGCTTCTCATTCCCCGCGGTTACACCGCTGCGACAAAGCTCCCTTCTTTGAGGTAATGTCGACGTGATGTCGGCCCACATTTACACTCCGCGCTGCGGCGGCTTTAAGTGGGAGAAATTATTCTTCAAAAAACAGCTTGTTCACAGACGTTCTGACATTTTCATTTGGTGATCTACATAAGCCGTTTCAGCAAAGGTATCACGTTTTCTGTCACCATCAGACTGCAGCGATAAAGCGGGACATACGGACAAATACTAATCTCACCTACTTTTATCACCAACCATCAATTTTGGAACACACCGTAAACTCCACCCACCCCCTCCCCAAACTCCTCAGTATAAAAAACAATCCCAAGTGTATTTTCTTAATCCATTAACCTGTGAAAGTGGCTGCAGGGGATGATGAAGAGCTCCTATGAGACAAATCCCTCTGGCGAAACCAAAACCTCTTCTGGACTGTTTCATCCAAATAGAAGCACTCAATCTTACGGACAGCTCGCTCAAAAGCGGTGCGCCGCACTCACCGCGAGTGCGGGTCACCAGTAAGTGCTTTAGATACACTTTTACAGAACACAGGTGTCAGAATGGTTGTGGAACTGATACCTGAATCATTTTATCTTCTCCAGACATTTTATATAAACCAAAGAAAATACAAAAAATAGCAGTCAGGTGTATCGCATCCATACGAATTGAAGGGTTTGATACACAGCAGCAAAAAGTAGACACAGTATAAAAAGGGCCTTCTGTTGCTTATGCCCCTAGTACATTTTAAAACAATGGGTCCTTGATTGCAAACCGACAAAAGAAGGCTTCTTGATTAGCCAGCGACCAAGTACCCCCCCCCCCCCCCCCCCCCCCCCCCCCCCACTGGCTGATTTAAACAGCTAATCGAGCTAATCAACGTTGAGTTGATTGAAAATGGTGACTTTGTGTTCACAGCTGACTTTTTCTACAGGTGTTTTTAAATATTCACTTATCTAATCTTACAAACAATACAATGCTTACAAATAGAACAGTGCTGAACGACAGGCTAAAGCTTCAAAGGACATCCCTGTCGTTACCAGTCGAGGATGTATTTGGAAGAAATGAAGAGAAGCAGCAGGGTCGTAGTAGTTAGACCTAATTTTAGTGCTTAGCCGTCATGTTAGTATTATTTTAATAGAGGGGTGTAGCGATGACGAATTTTTGCAGGCTACCAGGTTAGCATTGCGCTGGTTCCCATCAAAAGCTAATGCTATCCCGACTACACGCACCTTTATAACTGATCACTGTACGCGTTGTAAAGTCAGAGATAGGATAGTTAGTGATGAGGTTCCCGACGACCAACCCACTTGTTAGCAACCTCCTTTTCTAAGTAAATGGAAATGCTAACTGGCGTATTGTAAGTCGTAGACAAAAATGTTCAGCTTGTGTTAACCACTCACCTTATTTCAGCCATCTCACAGAAAACCTATTAAAAAAAAACATCAACTTTGGGCGGAGGGAACCAGAAGTACAAACATGTAAGCTCATTTCCATGTTTCAGGACTCATTCCTGAGATTTCTTTTAAGACGATGAGTAATATTTTGAACAATAATGTAACGATACCTTGAGTGGTTGTCTGGGGTACGAACTTCCCCAAATCCCTGACATAGCTGCTAACATTAGGCTACCATTAATAGCGCCTAAGACCTGCACAGTGGGAAAAAAACTAAGCAAAGGATGTCAGTTTTTCTTACTGTAATCTGCAAACCCGACATCGACAATTTAACTAGTTAGCCGGACATGCTAATGACGACAGATCTATTCCTGCACTTTTTCTCCTTGTTGTTTGGTTTGGGAAAGACTAAAAGAGGACAAAACCCTAAAATAAGAGAGTGGCGTTAGGCTATGACTGGATAATTACTGTTCGGAGAAGGTGGTTTAGCTGACGATGGAGAGGATAGAGAATGAACCCATTAACACCGATCCTGCCGACATCGTTCCTTTCGGTTTTCTCCCCCAAACTGTAAATCAATATGTCAGTGACGATAGCAATATCTCCATGAAGCTAACATCCTGTCATCTCCATAGAGAAAGATGGAAAGGTAGAGATTCCTGCTGAGATTTCTGTGAAGCACCTGGACATATCGCTCTCTTTCAGCAGGACCATCAAGCCTCCAGGGCTCTCGGAGGCGCCAGCGGGCCGTTTGATTGATTCCAGCCTCTGAGATTAATCTAGATATTGACTGTGTGCGGTGTGAGTGTCGGTGTGTGTGTGTGTGTGTGTGTGTGAGAGAGAGAGAGAGACACTGTGTCTGATAGAGACAGAGCCAGTGGGCTCGGTGATCTACAGCCTGTTTAGATCGTCATTTCCCAGAGTTCATAGCTCTCTTCCATCAACCCGCAGGCAGGGAGCCAAGCCTTTGCTCTCTCCTCGGCGGTGGTCTAATTCATCCTCACTTAGGAAAAGGTAAAGGCTTCCTCTGTCTGCCTCAACAGGTCCAAAGGCAGCTCATTTTTATCACTTCACTTTGATCTGCGTTCTCTGTATTTTCCCGTCCCTGATTTATTGTGTCGATTGCGCGGCGTTGATCTTCTTGTTTTTATGCTCCGCACACTCAGCGAGAAAAAAAAAAGAGAAAAAGGAGCCTCGGTCTCTGAGGAATTTGCTTAAGCAAAAGGTTAAACAGGTGAAAGTGTAGCCGAGGGAGGAAAACAACCTCGATTCGACACGTGCAGCCGCCCACATGCAGGCAGGCGAACGGAAAACACACTTGTCCTCCTACTCGCCACGCTAAACTCTCCTGTTCTAAAGCAGATCAGACTTTAATTTAGGTGGATTTAAACGACTTCCCCCCTCAGCCCCCCCCAAAAAAGCAGATGGTAATAAAATTAGGCTTCTCTTTTTTAGGATATCGCTCCACTACCTCGGCTGGCCAGGAAGGTGCAGCAGGTGTGTTATTTGGGGAATCGAGGCCAGGAGGTGGATGCAGATTTGTAGTTCATTAAACCCAGCTGTGCGTCTGTAGCTGCAAGGACACCTTGCTGACAGATGGCCGTCCACAGCTGACGTGAAGTCTGGGTGGATTTCAGGAAGGACTGACGTAAATAGAAATGCATGTTAATGTTGGAGAGAAAACTCATGAGTCGTACAAATGCGGCAACGATTCATCCCCGGACTTTCATTTTCCCACATAAGAAGTATCGAACAGTAATCTAAGGGCTAATGGAACGGTGGCTGTGTGTATTGCGCTGCCAATAATAACTGTTTGCACAATTTATTAGGCTATTGATGAGTTTTTCGAGGAGATTCTATTAAACTCCATGCTGTGCACGTCGGAGGCTGGCTCTGTCTGGGAGTGATGGATGTACGTGTGTTATTTGTAGAGCTGACAAATTTACTGCTTGGACTCGGCCATCAAAAGTACATCATTTCGTCCTCACTAGGCCTGAGACTCTGCAGCAGCCGCGACGGAAAGAGTAATCCCATGTTTCAGTGTGCTTTGCGGTGAATTCACGTCAAAAAAAAATCTGACAACATAAAGGAGCAGAAAGTGGGTGATGGGTTCATTTGTGGATCCTCGGGTGGTGCTTGATAACCGGTGTTCAGAAGAAGTTTTGTCCATGTGTGGGATGGCTTTCTGAAAGTTTACAGAGTTGTGTGTCTGTGTGTGTGTGTGTGTGTGTGTGGGGGGGGGGGGGGGTATTGTAGCAGTGTAGCCAACAATTCAAGCAAGACATGACCAATGGAAGAAGAAGAAGAAGAAGAAGTTTTAAAACTTGATGTAACTTTCTGAGGAGAGGTTATGCGAATTGCATGATTGTACTACATTCCTTTGAGACAAGAACCGTCGGATGGGATTTAAATGTGAGCTGGACAGCGGCGAAGGAACAGTAGAGGTCCGTGCAACACTGATTTGACTCCCTCTAGCTCGTGTGTTGTTCAATAAGGACAGTATGGACATGTTAGCCTGAGACGAGGGCTGGAGGTGGAGAAGGTGGCGGTTATCTGGCTAGCTCGGCTGCTGACCAACACACAACACATTTGTGTGGACTGTAACCCACCCCACGGTCCAGCAGTTACGTAGGGTTGTAGCCTACACTATCGATTTTTGGTGTCCATACCGTCGAGATCAGCGCTGCCAGGATGGTTTGTAATCGACACACAATTGCCAACACACAAATTTACATTGGCAGGAGTATATTAGCCATAAAGAGGGAGGCATGAGAGCAGAGAAAGTATGTGAGCCAAAGAGTTAAATAATTGTACGCTCTCTGTCTCGTTCAGCAGCCACGCGGGACCCACAGACCGTCTCCGGGTGGTTTAAAGAGTCATCTGAGGGCCCGAGGGGCTCCGTCTGCCGTGTGTCTGTGGAGCATATTCAGAACATATTCCAGTTCATAAAGTGAGGACATTTATTAAAACTCAACAGCATTCTTTTGGAGAGTCTTGTTTTAGGAGCCCAGCAGGGGGGGAACATTACATTAATCTAATGCCTGCTGGTGTTAAAAGCATACGTTAGTCTTTCACTGTTCTCCGCAGAGATAAACGATCCGACCTTGCTGCGCTTTCAAAGGTGAGAGAAAGCAGTTTAACCACATCTCCAATGCGCTGAGCGGATTTTAGGCCGAGACCACATCGCTGGTCGCTGTTAACAGCGACCAGCGATTTTAAGGTTGTGATTTGAACCTTTGCTGGTAGATATCTGCCGTCGACGACGACAACAACACAACAACAACAAAACACAATTTGGAAAGCATCTAAAAGACTGAATGATGATGACAAATAATCGCAATGTGAATGGACAAAATACGCTCCATCAAGCAGAACTCAGGACAGCGGTCGTGGCGAATTGCTCCCCCACCATGCAGGCTTTTCATTCGGTGTAATTAGAGAGTTGTTGTACGCCACATTAGAAGCTACGGTGACAAATGACTTAACGAGCTACACGGGGAGTCCTAATTATTCTGCAATTAGAAATGTAATTACGGGTTGCTCCAACGGCTTTTGCTCGCTGGCTGGCTAGTGGTG
Source organism: Sparus aurata (assembly GCF_900880675.1). Taxonomy (NCBI): domain Eukaryota; kingdom Metazoa; phylum Chordata; class Actinopteri; order Spariformes; family Sparidae; genus Sparus; species Sparus aurata. Next base: position 27,388,527 of record NC_044204.1, on the reverse strand, counting down.
CGAGGGAGCTGAGACGGAGTGAGCATCACATTTAGCCGCCGGCTAATCTGTCACACACACAAGAAAAAAAATTAAAGGTAGATAGGCCTCCAATCGATGCCTCGACTTAAACTCAGTCCAGAACCGTCCAACAGGTTTAAGGCACTGAGTTGTGTAATCCATCACTGGGCCATCCACTCCGCAAGAAAGGCACAAAGTACGATTCAGCTAGCAATTAGTTGGATTGTGTTGTCTTGTGACAGGCGCCGGGTTGTAACATGTAATTTTCCTCAGCCTCAGTTGTTTGGTTAGTACTTATTAGGTTGATAAGCGAACGTACATCCGACACTAGAAAAAGAGATAACTGGCCAGATTTGGAAGGGAGCTCCAAAACTAACCACTTACCCGCCGCCCAACTGTAGCAACTGAGGCCTGAGGTAGCAATGGAGCGAGATACGGGCATCGGCAGCGGGTGGAAACTCGGAAACTTGAGGATTTTTTCCCACCAAATCAGAGGTGATATATCTGGAAAGACAAACCAGAAAAATTAGGCCCTCAATGGTTGGTAAGTATGGTAGGTAAGAATTCTGCATTGAAATGTATAAAAATGACTGGACCTACGGTATAATTTGTTCAGCTGTGTACTTACATTATCCCAAAATGTTTATTTATAATAATGTGCCAACCCAGAGAAATCCACACGATAGCGGTGTGTCACAATCGGGGCGGCTGCTACGTCCGTGATAGAAGTGTTGGCGGACAGGGCTACATTTGTGAATAAACCATTACATTATTACCTCATTCATTCACGCAGGCAGTGTTCAATACGTTACAACACATAAAATGAATTCAGTTTCAGGTTCATCGCAAACATCTTTTGTTTTGATAGAGCCCCCTTGTGGCAGAAGTGACCTATTGTACGTTTTGAAGAGAGAATCTCGACTTCACATGGTGTATTTTTATTTTTCAGTGAGGAAACTAGGTGTTAAAATATCTCCTCTCTTGTCATTTTGTGAGTTTATGACGTTCATTTATTAAACAAAGTAGCAAACACACCTCAGGGGACATTACAAGACTGGATGGGCCGGAGCTAGGTGGCTAGCATGCTAACTTAACACCAGCACAGTAGCACAGTACACAGACTGTTTCTACATTTTTGATAATCTCATGTTCACTTTCTGAAAAAGTGTAAAATTCAGACCATATTCTCCAAATCGCCTGTTTTCAGTCTTTTTGCCAATGTTGTTGCTACAAGAAGCTAAACGGTGGCGCTGCTTGCGAAGGCTGGCAGCCTCAGCCAATCACACGACTATTAATGGCTTTTTGTGATGTTACAGGCCTGTTATTTGCGGATAATTGCTTTCACAGAGAGAACTGTAATTTGGTGCTAATTACAGGAGGAAAAAAGAGAAGGGAAGTTGTGAGGCTGTTATTTTAATTGATTTAGTCAGTTACAGTATGTCGAGTTTGAAAGCATTCGAATGTCCCAAACATGAATGTTTCATTTCCACCAAAGTAAACATGATTTAATTAATCATGGTGAATCCTGTGCGCCTGTAGACAAGTTCCACGTTTTGCATTTTCGGGTGACCTGCTGTGCACTGACACTAACAAGGTAAAGGTTATGCTATCCTCTGTTTTTTTTTGGGGGGGGGAAATTAATGATTGGAACTGTGCTCAGTTTCCATTTGACCCCCTCATTAGATGGGTTACATAGTTCTTGGCAAGACATTTTACTCGAAGTTATTTGGAATAAACAGCAAATTAAAGCATCACCATCTTTCCCTGGGGTCCGCTGTGCAAAAGCACTGAGTATACGACCCAACAGTGGGTGCAGCTGTTCTGAGAGTCTGTTTTGGTTCCCAAATATGTGCCATCAAGTTTTGGTATTTTGCTCACTATGCCAACATGCACTTGAAAAAGGAAAAAAAATGTCAAATATTCCAGTAAAATCTATTAAAAACAGGAATACAATGAACTGTTCCAGGGAGCTGGGCTGTTTTGGACTAACAATTTGTTGTCTACTAAATGTTATCTTAAGGTTAGACATTTGCACAATTTGGTTCAAATTCAGGGTCTGCATTCTTCGAAAGACCCGACCTTTGCGGTCTTCGAAGGCGAGTCCTTCGGAGAGACCTTGTTAACCACATCAGCTGTTGTTAAATGGGACGGTCTAGACTTTGGAGCATTTCCTGGTTGCGTCACTAGATGTTTTACCCTTACGTCATGATTTCTGCCGCGCAGGTCTGCGAAAGTCATGATCTATGCCACGCGATGTCACCATTTTCTCTCTTTCTTTCTTCTTTTTCGGGGGCGCAAAGAATCTTGGGATATGTGAGGCCACGTAGGATAGTAGCAGTGCATCCTCCAAAAAGAGGGAAAAGATGGGCTGCATTTGGAGTAGCCTTCGGATTGTGACAGCCTTCGCACGGCCTAGTGACTTAATTGGCCTTCAAATGCGGCCTGCGAAGGATGCAGACCCTGAATTGAGACAACAGCAAGTGTGTTTGGTGTATGCGTGCGATGCCATATTGATCCCCGAGGGAGATAATTCATCTCTTCCAGCGAGGGGCCGCAGTGTGTGGGGGTCAGATGCTCCACAGTCACCTTGGAGCTGGTATTGTTTCGCTGCCTCGCTCTGGGATATTGCAGGGCAAACACGAGGTCGTACGCATGACGCCACCATATTGTTTGTATGATTCTATACTCGTGGTGATAAATATAATCTAAATGGTTTCGGTGGCTGAGATTCCCCCCTGGTCCCCTCGTGATACTGTGAGAACAATCCCGCCTCACAGGAAATAAGTGAGCATATTGTTCATCGTTTCAGGGTAAGTGTGTGTGTGTGTGTGTGTGTGTGTGTGTGTGTGTGTGTGTGTGTGTGTGTGTGTGCGCCATGCTCGCAGGCAGTGCTGGGACCAATGCACTGCAGCACTGTTGTAGTAATGAGGCGACTCGTGCCAGTGATGGCAGATGAGGTCTAAAAGGGTATAGCCCCACTAACCCCACCCTAAGCTCTGGATGACCTGCCAGCCTGGCAGCCTTCCTCTGCTCTTAACCGTCCCGAGGCTCGGCCCAGTTGGAGGCTTCGAGCTGCATTTTTAATTGGTGTCCAAACTACATACCAGTTTTCAGATGCAGTGTTTTTGTACGATAGGTCTCTCGAAAAGGAAATTTAATAAAGGTATTTCTGTTTTCAGGAGCCAGCTTGCAAGATTAGAAGTTTTAAAGTAGTTCAGTAATTTGGGAAATACACATTTGGTGGCAGCAAAGGAAATCAATTTAAAAACACAATCAGAGTTTAAACTGTCAAACTGTCCTCTTTAATTTAAACCAGTATAATAATATCAAATAAAAAATGTATATTATTGGCTATATCTGGATTTTTATTTGGTCCACATGTACTCACTCACGGATATCAGCCACCGAAACATGGCCGGTTCTTTCATAAAGAACATCTAGTATTCCCTCAGAAATGTACGAAAAGGTAAAAAAAAAAATGCTCAGGATGTCAAAGGAAGTGAGAAAAGATTCCTGGACAGTGGAGGATGTTTAAGGTGCAGGGGTGAACAAGATAAAAAAAAATGCCACCACCAGTCGTAATATATTTATAGTGCAGAGAGGGCACTCCACCGCACTTTGTCCTACGGAAGGGCATCCAAGTGGGCACTTCTGCTGCATGGTGGCACCACCTGCACCTGAGTCCACCAGTGTTCTTGGATCCGTCCCTTTATCTGAATCTGCACCAGAGGTCGATGGGATCTATTTTGGGCCGACACCAATCCTCCATCCGAGTTTTGTGGAAATCTGTCGTGTAGTTTTTGTGTAATCCTGCAGACAAACATCACCCTCCTTCACAAAGAATGACTCCGACACATTTGGGATCAGACTTTTAATCAGACTTAAATTCACATAAATAACATTGGTTCATATATATTTTGTATATTATACAACTTTTATATAATATATATTTCCCCCTATGATTTACATTCCTCTCTGGCTAAAATTATCTCTCGTATCTATGGAAACAGAAAGCCTTGCATGAATGCAACGCTGCTCTTTTTTGTGCTGTTTTATCAAGGTCCAAACGCCAAAAGGAGAGGAGCGCGTTTCTCATGAGTTGTAAAAAATAATTTTCCCCAAGTTACACAAACAGAAAAGCGAAAAGGAGGAATCTATTGCATTGTCTCTAGGGTATTACACTGCACTACAAGGAGTGGGTAGCTATTGAAAATCATTCACTGTATATATTTTCACGGTATTGACTTGTGACACAAAGAAAGAAAAGAGCACTGCAAACTGATATGCATGGCAATGAACATTTCCTGTCTGAGTGTTCTTGTCATGGTTTATTTTATTATTTCTTTTTTTGCAAAAAAAAAAAAAAAAAGGAAAAAAAAGAGAGAATATGTTTGACGCGAGATAAGAAACCCCATCGTGAAGATAAGAGTTATGAACCTGCAGCAAGGTCACGTAATCATGCAGTGACCCAGCCAAGCACACTTGCACAGATGAGTTGAGCCTGTCAGTCTGGATCACAAATCAACACACGGCCGTTTCGAGCCTGTGACCGACATCATTTCAAAAAGATGGGTGGATATCTGGAAGTCAGGTAACATTCCCTAATCTCCCTGACAGAAAGAAAATAACCCCCTCCTCGTACGGCAAGGGGCTCCCTCCCTGTGTTACCATTGACCGGCCGGTTATCTCGTATGTCGGCTGTAGCGCTCGGGCGATCGATATTTCCATCAAGCGATCGTGACGCATCACACAGTCGCCCCTGAAAGAACACTGCGGGTTGAAAGGTGCACTTGAAGGGCATGAAATGTCAGATTTGTCACTGTCTTTCCATAGCTGAGAGTTTTAAACAATCGGGGCTTCGCTTTACCTCGTCAAAACTAACCACGTTTTTGAGCAAATGATACAAATCAGCGTGTCCAAAGCAAATCATAGCCTGTGATTGCAAATGTTACACGACATTCGACATTAAGTACATACCTGGTGATGTGTAAAAAGAGTGAAAATGGCCACGAGGTGTCACGTCATTATCTTAAAACGAGATGGCACGTAAAAACGTCCGCTTCTTTTCCCAGCGCGACCTCAAGCGTCACTTTGTCACAATCTCCACCTGCTGTTTCCTGCTGCACATCCTCTCCAATCTGCATAAACTATGATACATATGTGATTGTCTGAATCAGAGCCGCTACCTGAATATCAAATCCAGAGAGAAACTGTCCCCCACGCACGACCTTCAAAACCGAATCCAAAGCAAACAATGGGTCCGGCGACAGCTGTTATTTGAATAGCGACGGGCGACAAAAAGAGAAAAAATAAAATAAAAAGAGTCCGAGGTCACTTCTGATGTAAGCAAACGGACAGGTGAGTCAGTTTCTGATGGGAAAAAACAAGATTTGGTGAGCTACCAAAGCCCGGCGAACAGGTGTGGGATCCTACCAATGTTTCATGCATTTTATCACGACAAGGCCAACATAAATGAAACATGATGTGGCGCGTGTGTGTGTTGGTTTGTGTGTGTGTATGTGCGTGTGAATTAACAAATCACAGAGAAAACACAATCATGCCATGACATTGCGACAGACAGCAAGTTAACGTGTTGACCCCCCTCCTTCCCTGAATGGTCGACAACAGAGTGAACTTTTTTTTTTTTTAAAAACAGCTATTAGTTTGTTGTTAATTCATCATGATAAGAATCCCATAAACAACAAATCATAATCATGTCCCTTTTCTGAACAAGATAAAGTTACTATATGCTATCGAAAAAAATGCCACTGGGGAGGGAAAGCCACAGGTTGTGTTCAGCTTACGTCAGGGGCGTCTGTTTTATTGCAACAAGTGTCCGGAGTTGCTGCTAGAGGAACTGGTTTATAGCCATACACTTTATTTATAATGACTAATATGAAGTAAGCATCATTAATTATTGACCTGTAGGACGATAAGGTAAGATTTGAACACAGAAGCGTGAACACAACCAGCCGTAGTGCCAGTTGTCACTTTCCCTCCCCAGTAACATCCCTGCCACCTCGCTCCGTCCACTTTCATACTCATAAAGGGGAAATAGTGTTAATCAAAAAAGTGCATCATGAATATGTTGAGATTAATAATAAAAAGTAAACCGTCTTCTTTTCTCATAAATAACACTTTTTTTCCCCTCTAATATTCAATAAACCTCTTATTATACAAGTTGAGTAGTCACACGATGCGAATCTTCCCCCACCCGCGAGTATCTGGGAGCGTCCTGAAAACTCGGAAGCTGTGACACGGCGATACAAACAGGGCAGCCGCGCCAAAGACTTTACCAACGACCACTTACAGCGACTTGACGCGTACAACACATGAACAGTGACGGCAGAAGATTTGTAATGCTCCCCGTTGAAATGCGACACGGGAAAGTCAGCAGCTAGCATGTATCTGCGTTAGCGTACAGCCCGGACGATAAAGTGGATTCAAAGAACACACATCCACATCGAAAAGGGATAAATGCTTTGGGACACAAGCATGTTTTCTTGCCAGTGTTACTTTTGATCATCAATACTATACTCTCATGCTGTATCCTGAAATGGTTAGCTTAGCTTAGAAGAAACAACCCGCTGGGAACAAAGGGAAGCAACCTCTAAAGTTCACAAATGTACAAGTAACATCTTGTTTGTTTTTTAATCCATAAAAAAAGAGAAAAGTAACAACACTTTGTTTCACAAGAAGAAATGTGCTCGAACTTTCAGGCTGGAGACCTACCGGTTGCAACGCTAGGCTACGCTAAGCTAACGAGGCTGCTGTCTCTTGCTTTATATTTAGCGTACAGACATGAGAGTGGTATCCATCTGCTCATCTATCTCTGGCCAAAAGAGCTAATACCATAAATGTTACTTCCCTAACTGCTTATTCTGATTAAATCTAAGATGTGTCAAATTTTATTTAGTCTTCATCAAATTTATCTTAAAAGAGACAGACATATGGACGTTGAAATTAAAGTTAAAGTGTCTGTAGACAGTGGATTCTTCTTTCTGTTTCCTTTTGCTGTGTTTTTCCTTTAAATCGACGTCAGGTGAGACATTATGCAATCTTTCTGTTCACATGTTGTAACTTCAAACTGTAAATGGCTGATGAGAACATCATTCCCTCTCCTGCCTCTCCGGGTCAAACCGGGATGAAAATAAATCAAAAAAGAAAGATCTTAGATGGTCATTAAAAACCAGACGTCCAGCCCTGTCCTCAGTGACTCCAGGGCATCAGATGAATTTTAAGTCTACTAATGTTCGCAGTCAACTGACCTCGTTTCCATTCACTGATGGGTTTGCAAAGCATTGAGTGGCTACAAACTAACAGGACTGACATATTTCCAGACTGGTGTGCATATTTCCAACACTTTCTGAATCAATAAGAAAGTAACCGGTCCACTCTTAATGCAGAGGAGCAGAACTCAGTCACACTGTCAATGTCTTTCAGTCCCCCAATCTACCTCTCAGTCCCCGGGCCTGAGTGGACTCTGCTCGGCCATTTTTCCGGGCCTTTCTCAGTGGCAGGTCTTCATCCCCGTCAAGTATGGTGACTCTTGTCGGCACAGGCCCATCTGCTGCTGCTGCTGCTCTTGAAGATCTGTGGCCACACCATCGACAAAGTCGGGGACAGGCAGCCCTGAGAGGATCATGACCGACTTGTTCCAGATCATGAAAGTGGGTACAACGGGCAGGAGGAAGGAGATTTCGAAGGTGTGAATGTGCTGGGAGTTCATGGCGTCGTGGAAGGACAATGAATTGTTGTCGTAGTCCAGCAGGACACCCAACCGCCTCAGCTGCAGGCTCGCCTCCACCAGCATCTCCTTGCCGTCGTGGCGCACCATGAAGTTGTTGTTGCAGCGTGAGAACACCCATGAGGAAGAGTTCTTGCCGCTCCATTCGTTTTTCGGGGCTGATTTGTAAGCCACGCCGATGGCATACCTGCGGGGAAGGAATGCATTAGTGGTGTGCAACAAGTGTCCTCCTTAATGACTTTACTTGCACAGTCAGGCTACCTCATGCTGAGGACACACAAGATCGGCACAGGCCCTGTGGGTCTTTCCTGCATGAAGAGGTCTACTTCAGAGCCAATTAGTAAAAAGATTATAAATAGTATAAGAGTATACACTGTGTGTGCTGAGTGTGTGTCTGTTTTGTGTACGCGTGCATTCGTGTTGGTTTGCATAACAGCCTAGATTTAAACTCCCTAAAGAAAGATATTTCAGTTTGTCAGGCCTCCTTGCAGGCTTACATAAAGCACTCCGGTGCATGTGTGTTTCTTACCATGTGGATGCTCCCAGCAGAACCTCCCAGTAGTGGCAACCGCTGTCAATGAAGACATTACCAGCCGCGCCGTACGAGCCCGTCCCGCTGAACCGCTCCGGGGTGTGGCTCTTCTTCAGCGAGCTCTCGTCCTTCTCCATGGTCAGACAGTCGTTGGACAGACGCAGCTTCTTGTGGGCCGTCTTTGGGTCCAACTTGAACGGTTGACCTGGAGAGAGACAATAGCGTGCGCTTTAAAAAGACAGTTGCTGTGTTTTGGCTGCTAATGTCGCTAATGATAACGATCACATCATCATCATTATCACCAACATCATGATCGTGATCCTCATCTTTTTTTTTTCTTAATAGCACCTCTATCAAAAACCTGATGCAACACAGGAGGAAGGAGGAGGAAGAAATGACTGATACGACTACAATATCAAAACATATCAAGTAGGAATAAGTTGCTTTCCCTTGATGATCATCTTCTGATATTGTTGTGGTTTATGTGAGTAGAATGAGAAACTCCCCGTACAAAGGCAGCAACTAAAAGTAGTCATTGTTTAACTTTTAGCTTGAAGCTCTGTTTTTAGTATTTCAGCTTGTGTATTGATCAAACTTCCCTTGTGTAAATTATGTTATTGAACAATTTGTCTTTTCTGGCCACAGAGCTTCTGTATATATTCATAACAAACCTCCTGCAAAAAGACAAATCTGAAAAAAGAAGTAATCATCACACACAACATAATCTGACGCCGATGATGTCTGCTTCTCAGTCACAGTGATGGATTTCCCAATTAAACTGAAAACATTAACAACAATTATGCTGCCGTTGGTCAACAGGACATGAAGGGGCCATGTTGAAATTAGTCTGAATTCTACAGCAGTATTATAACTCATGTTTATGGCCACTTTCAGCAGTGGAAAAAAGATTATAAACAAAACACTGACAGAGTATTATCACCCTAAAAAGTGGACAGGCAGCTGCCTTTAGCATACAGTCACCAATTAACATGTCAAGTAGAGTAACAAAGCATTGAACTGAAGTGGTTTTAATTAAAATATTAACTCTCCTTTCAGCTCTGTCCTGGTCTCCACCAACCCCTTAATGAAAGCTGCTAAATGCTCCACTATGATCTCCACTAGCTAGTTGCTTCCGTTGTTTATCTGTGGTTTGCTTCTGGGCAGTGAGGGTGCATTGAGTTTAAGTGCTTTTTCATTAAAAACAGCTGCCTGCTGTGGCTGAAGAGTGAATGAAGACAACAAACTTGCCGGTTTGTTTATTGTCTTGAATTTTGTTAATGGTAACTCATTTTAGAAAGTGAGATTTCCATGTCTGTTGTGATTACAAAGCAGGTCTTACATAGTGCTACACACAACTTTGAAAGCATGAAAACAGTAACTAGTCAGACCTTTGCCTTCAAACAAGCCGTAAGGACTTTTATTAAGGTTGTGCAGCACAAGCGTAGTTGCAAAAACACCAGCAGAGCTTATGTGGAAACATGGTCGGTGGTGCCTGCTCTGGCCTATGAGGGCTGACCAATCAGAGTAGACTGGACAATATGGGGGAGGGGGCCTTAAAGAGACAGGCACTTCAACGAAGCATGCAGTCAGAGTGTGAATAGAGGTGCTGCAGCAATGGGAGTATGACAAAAATAATGCGTTATTAGAACATTAAAGCATGTGAACAGTGCATCTTAAGGTAAAGGTAATATTAGCGCCAATTTTTGACATTGAAGCTTCCAATATTTACATCTGTTTCGTGTTTTCTCACTTTTTTGTCTTTGGAAAAAGGCTACAAGATACCAATAATATCAGAAGGTGAAAGAACTGCGAGTGAGAGTAACAATTAGAGCAAGATTTTTAAATCGGCAGCAAAAGAATAAATAGAAAGCGGGGTTGAGAAGTACGCGCGGAGCGAAAAAACTCACAGGCAGAGACAGAAGAGGAGAATGTTTGAAATACAAGGGCGAGAGTCTAAACTTCAAAGGCTCACACAGCCTTTGGTGAAAACATTTCACAACAGCGGAGGAAGCCACCCGGCATTCTCGTCTTTGCCTCCCATCACACAGACTCGGAAATTAGCTGAAAGGAAATAGCCTTCACTTCCACTGCAGTAGGTAGCGGTCGGGGCAATTCAGGGGAAATGCTGCTATCCGGTTGCAACAATTCAATTTGCAATGACACCAGTAATTTGGGTGTAAATGGGTGGAAAATTGAGAGGGTAAAACTAGGTGAGTGACAGAGAGAGGGGAGGTGAAGGGGCGAGGAGGAGAGGAGAAGTTGAGGGGATAATATGAGGCTGAAAATTAGGCCGAGGATCCCCTCTCTACCTCTCTGTGTGCGTGGATGTGTGCGTGCAGGCTTCACGGAGGTCAGCCTCGTCCCTTCCAGACCTGACATTTAACTCTGACACCTCTCATCTCGTCTCTCAGCCTCCCCGAGCCTCCCACAGCTTAATGAGCGGCACAATGAAGACCTCCTCCCCCTCTCTCTATCTGTCCTTTCCTTCATCTCTCTTCCCCCATTCTCTCGTTCTCATCCCCTCTATCCTCTCTCCTCTCTCACACACTCCCCTCCAATAATCCGCGTGGTGAGTGTGTGTTACTGCGCGTGGATATGAGACGACGAGGCCAATGTGCTGCTGGCAGCCAATTACATTAATGCGCTCTCTTCTTTGAACTGCTTATCGCTGCCAGCGCAGCCATTTCCAAACACTGGGGCTCTGTCATGCCTTTCCAGGGGATGACTCCTGAGAGCCCAGGCTGGGCCTGAGGTTCGGGAAGGGGAGATGCACGTGACAGTAGAGGACAAGCAGACACGCACACGGAGCATCAACTCCGGCCTCCACACAAGCAGACATACAGTAAGCGGCAGACTGGAAATGTTTCCAACCAACGGCAGCAGGATTCTTGTAAATGGAAAAGGTCATGCATAATAAGCTTCTGTTTTAATGGGGAATTCTTGGTATGTGAGAATGTGTGGAAGACGCTCCAAATGAAAGTGGATTTGGAGGTCTGTGCAGCCAAGACTGCAGGTGTACCATTAAAATAACGGCGGCATCGGGTTTTAATTGCCCTTCTGTTGGCAGGCTGGCGAGGCGAACTGCTCCCAATTTTTCCACAGCCTCAAACGCATCGTTGTCTGCAACAGCAACATCTGATGTATAATTTCAATTTCTTGTTTTTGAAGGAACCACAAACTCATTAATGGTGTGAATTAACAAAGTACTTTACTTAAAGTTGTTGTATGTGAAGAATTTGCCGTCTGTCGAATTCAGGAGCTGGACTCCCAGTCAGGCTGAGGCTAACTGGTTAGCATGCTAACTTCATTAGATACCCGTGCAACACGATACAAAAGACATCGTAACTTCAAAACTGTAATTTCTTAATAGGCTGATATATTTTTTTCATGTTTTCAAGTAAAATTCTTACATGTTTCACCTTTGAGTAATATTCTGAGATCCTTGTAACTGAGCTAAGTGTTTAATTTTATGCTACATCATGGGAAATATTGTGCCCTTCACTCCACTACGTGACGGACGTTGTTACGAATGACTTTGCCGATTAAGATTTCACAAAACCTTTGATCGGCGACGACATCAAAATGCTGCTTACATGTAAAAGCTTTGAAAATCATGACATACATATCGACACAACATCACGTAAGAGATTATTCTGAATTTCTTTGGACACTTTCGCTGCTAATTCTGCCGTACTTTTAATCTGCATTATAGAATTTCTACTTTCGCTCGAGCAGAGAGGCGGATTTCTTCTCCCACTGCTGAAGACAGTTCACGTTGCAGAGTCGCCGTGAAATGAATAGACCCGAAGTCACACTGAGTACAGTGGGATTGCTGGCAGCACTCAGAGAATATGCCAAATGTGATTTTTTATTTATTTTTTATTCTGGAGTGCTACACTGCTGGCCCCTAAAGGCGTAAAAGAACCGATGTGTGGCGTCATATATCAGCAGGAAGACCAATTCCAAAAAATCTGAATATATTGACATTAGCTGAATGTAGTGGCAACACACACACGTTGAATTTAAAAATAGTGATGAAACTGTTACTCCATGCAGTCAGATTCCATTTCCCCAAAAATATAAAGACAGGATAATAGAGTATATCCCACAGACTGGGCTCCTTAGCAGCGCCTGTGATTAGCCCGCTCTCTCTCTGTACAGCGGTAATTAGAGATGTTTCCGACTGTCTGTCGAGGTGATAACTGCTCTGCTGTCTGGCTGCCTGGAAGCGGCGCATTGTTACGAACCGGCAAGTCTTCAATGGAAACTTGTAAAACACACAAAAAGGAAAATAGTGTCAAGGAGAAAAAAAGGGGGAGAGGAATAAAAGGAGCTACTGTTCTGGGAGCATTTATAAAAAATAAAAAGAAGCAATTTCATTCCAATTTCATTTGGTGCTTGTTGAAATACTTGCAGTGGGATAGCATCTGGGTAATCGACTTTATTTCAATTCAGTCAATTTCACTCACTTCTTTTTCTTTTTTTTTCCCTGGCTCACATTTTGCTGAGGGTGAGATTGAGCTGCCTCTGTAATGAGGCAGACTGGAAAAAAAAAAAAAGAAAAAAGATCCATTTTACTGCATAACTAAACAATTACTGCAGTAGAAACAACAGCAGCAGGGACACGGGGGAGCTCTTTAGACACATCAGAGGTCGAACACGACCTTATTTTCTTTTCAAATCATTCCACGTTGCTTAAATGCACGACTGCGTGCCACTTCTTGGTTTTGTAATTGACTGACCCGTATGTAATGTGGTACGTACTTTCACAAGACGAACACAAGTTAAATTAAATATGCATCAGTCATGTAACATGTCTGGGGACGCCCAGCAGCGCCGTAGGCGTACTGTATGAGGTGCACAGCAGGGAGCTCGCATCTCGTCTTCTCAACTTCTCTTTCTGGGCAATTCTTTATATTTTTATTCTTTTGTGCTCAACTTCTACAAAAAAAACTGTCTTTTTGCAAGCGAAGAGCAAAGACAAACAGAAGTCAGTGATGTTCCCCGACTTCACCCTTTAATGAACTCGGCATGAGTCCTCAGAGACCAGTGCTAGAAAAATAGTTTTTTCAGTCGGGCTTCTGGGTCTGCTCAGGATTTTTCACTGTGATTAAGAGGCCACTTTTGGAAAAGAAAGTCTCTGTGATGGTTCGCCGGAGTGAGAGCATGTGAAAAAGATTTGCTGAACTACTGGTTCTGTTTGTAAAATGTAATAATTTGTGAAAAATCAGCCCCTGTTCGCCTTAACGACCCTGAATGATGCCCTCAGTCCTCCTGTGGACTACTTCATTAAAACCCCCAAAGGATCTGCTGTTAATCTGCTGTCAGTCTACTAAAAAAATCAACTGTAATTAGATTGTTCAGAACCACCTCAAAGCTCAGATACATAACCCTCTTATACCCTGCCTGTACTAGATGGATGACAGTGCAACATTAAAGGAGCCCTGTGGAGTTTTTGACCACTAGTAGTGCTAATGAGCAATGTTTGTAAAAGCGTGTCCACGATAACCTAATTTCCCTTTGAGGACTTATAAATCTATCTATCTATCTATAGCTTCAAAAAAGGTGGTGAGGAGGAAAACTATTTATAGTACAATCAGGCATTAACAGACATCACTAGACATCAGCACCAAAGAACTGAGACAACTGTTACACCGGATACGCAGCAATCTTTGCGGCACACGGAGGAGGACGACATGTGCTGCTGTTCTCTGCGCTGTCAACAAATATATTAGAAGGACCAAATCCAACAGTGAGTCATCTCTCAGTAATTTCCTACTGTTCTAACCTGGCTGCTTCACTCCAGCCCCGAGGCCACTGGTTCCTCTAGAAGAAGTAAATACGTACCATTTTTAGCATTCTCACTCAAACAGGGATAAACAGTGCATTTGTAAGTGGCCTCTTTGTCAGCAGTGGACAACAATACGAGGTGTACGGTGCAGCGGGCCGTGTTATGCAGGGAACACGCTACTAATGAGGTACATTCATGGGAAATGTTGACTAAAAGGTAAGAGAAGTGGTGTCCACTACTCAGGGGCGGTTCCGGGGGGGGGGGGGGGCAACAGTGGTCAGTGCCCCTGTAACTCTGAGTCTGGACCACCCTGTGGCCCCCCTGACAGGGAGTCTGCATGAATAATACAATGACAGATATCTTGCAATGATTTTGTTCTGAAGGGAAAGGCAGTAATAAAGTGCTTCAGCAGTTTACTACCCAATCAAAATTGCTGAAATTGTGAACACTGCTTTGTCTGAATGAGGAATTTATCCTTTTTTCTGGGTTTTATGTGCCCCCTTACAAAAAAGCCGGCCCCAACCTGGCCCCCTTATTAAAACTGGTCCAGAACCACCACTGCCACTACTGCAATTCCTAGAGTTGGAGAGATTACTTCTAAGATTACTTAAAGGGGAGCTGTGTAGTTTTGTAGAAGAAGCTCAAACTCAGAATTTTGATATTTACAATAATAACAAGGTAATAATACAACATGTTATCCTATAACTGAATAAACAAGCTGATCTCAGAGGAAAAAAACATATGGTCCAGAACAATGTTTGAAGGTAGAAAGGTGGCAGGGTCTGCCACATATAAACACAGCAGAACCGTACGAGGTTGTTTGTCCTTTAAGGTCAGGTTGTGTTTTTTATTTCAGTCTTGACTTTGTTTATTTGGCTTGTGTAGGCATAAAACAAATCCATGCCAACGAAAATGTTTATCTTCTGATTAAAGTGTCAAAAAACTACGTACTGCACCTTTATCATCTTCCCCTCGACACTGAAATATTTAAGAGCCACTTCATCCTTCCTCTCTCGTCCTTTACTGCGGATGACTTTCGCCATTTTGCCGCCTTTTATTTGACAGTTCGCAGCGGAGTCGGACAGGAGACGCGGGCAGGGAGCAGAGGTCTCCCCGCGGGAATCAAACCGCGGAGATAATCACACAACATGCATTATAGGCTGCACGGTGACATCGCTCTCTCCTCCTGTTCCCCTCTTTCTTTACTTCTACTCACAACACTCTCTCCTCTCTCCAACCTCCCCGTCTCTTCTCTCTATCTCCCACTGTTTACTGTTGGAGCCGTGTGGTAGCTTGAGGCCTGTCATCAGGGATGCATGCTGGGTAAATATTATCACAGGTCTTTTTAACAGATCGAAATAAGGTATGAGTACCCCTGGGGTACCTTCACGTGTGACATTTTGAGCAAACTCAACACACCGGGTTGAAATACACATTTACAGTACTGTACATGCACACACGTATAAATATACACACACACACACACTCTCTGCGGGATGTTTGCCTACTCGCTGCTTTCGTAAACACAATATGGACGCCCGGAATAGTTTGCCAACAAAGTGACGAACATCATCAAGTCAACAGTCCAGTGTTTGACTGTCAGCACGGTGGCTGACTCAAAGGAAGGCCGGCGTGCATTCAGATGAGCTTTTGTTTTCACGCAAACAATACGCTCGCTCAAAATAGCGCCGAGTCTTCACTTGTAAACAATGGAGCTGCTAAATAAAGACACGTTTAAGCCAGGATTTATGTCCCACTTCACACCATCCCGCAGCTCTGTGCTACAAAATGAGAGACGTGGATGTTGATGTTTTCGGAGGCTTCAGACTGTGGGGGCAGGTGCGGACGACAAAGCAGGCGGCTGGACTCTCCGTGCAGCCGGTCAGTGGCGGAATATAACGCCTTGATTCCAAAGGGCACGGCGCCATGATGTCACATCTGCGAAGCGGTTTTGATGGATTTTGTTGATGTGCTCAGATTTAGTTGATGAGGTTATTTTTCCTTGATGTTCTGCTGTTGCCAAAGGGACTGAGTTCTTTTTCATGCAAAAGTTTACAAATAAGGCTTTTCTTTTAATTATTACCGCCGCCGTTGAAGTTATATTTTCAGCCGCTGCTTAGTTGGTTGGTTTGTCATCAGGATTACATAAAAACTACAGAACAGATTGTCACAAAACTTAGATGGAGGACGGGTTTTGGCCCAGAATAGACCTTAATAACTTTTGGTGCAGATCCGGATCAAGGGACTGATCCAGGGGCCTTGGCAGAGGTATGCGCTCTACTGAATGCCATTTTAATTTTAATCTATTCTAAATGAATTTGAGGTTTGGACTTATAGAACCAGAACAAAATGTTATTCTGACGACAAAAAGTGTCTGACAACATGATGGAGTGGATCCAGAAACAGCCTCTTTATTGCTCTCACTAAATCCACCAGACTCCATTTGTAGAAACAGTCATTTTACCGTTGTAAAACACACTTCATTTAAACAAAATAAAACTCACAAATCCATCTTGTAAGTCTTTCCATTGTTAAAACAGTCAGAAACTCTTGCTCTATTGAAGTAAATCCTTAATCCTTCACGTTACGATGTGAAAATACTGGACGAATTACGTTTTTACAACAACAGAATTAGGCAACCATTTCCGCAACTGGAATCTGGTGGCTTTTACGAGTGGCTGTTCCTGGTTAAATAGAAAGGATTTTACCCTTTAACAAAAAGGTCTATCTCTTTGGGGACCCTTTCCATATTGTTGTCCAACCAATTCTCCTGATTATACTTACATTTGTTTGAGTAGGGCTGTCATGTCACAGTATTTGTACAGCTTGGTATCAACACTGTTAAGCAAAAGGATCTGAATACTTCCTCCACCACTGCTGGTCATTGTGTAAGCGCACAATCGCACCTCCACTGAGCGGTTCATCAGCTTGTAAGGGTGCGGGGGGAATGTACTGGAGAAACTAGAATTTAACAAGAGCTGGCGAATTTACAAGTTCACCATCCCCACATTTAAAATCAGGTACATTAATCATGCTATACCTTCCTATAAAATGACATTTAATAACCCCTGAGGAAAGCAAATATCAGCGAGAATGTAAGGAAAGAAAAAAAAAAAGAAAAATCCACAGCCTTGGAAAAGGTTGTTCTTGCTCTCTGTACATGCGCTGAATTTTTAGCTGAGGAAATCACATCCTGCAGTTGACCTCCACCTGCGTGAGTGCAATCAAATCAGACACCATGAGCGGCGCAGACTGCTTTCTCTCACTGATTCCTCTGCAATCTGGAACACGAAGCTCATAGAAGAGACACCTCGGGTACGGAGCTGCACGGCAATACTGTAAAAACCACTGTCACAAACTCTTCCCCCTGTCCTAAATTCGCAGACTGCTTTCTTCTCCTAATGCAACTTTATTTCTTTTGCTGGTGTGAATTCATTACAGAGACAGACGGCCAATTAAAAGCGCATAAACAGAGCGCGGTCTAATAAAAGCTGTCTAAATTAATGTGGGCTCCTGTTCTGTCAGCCGAGTTGTGACCAAGCTTGGATGCAACCCTAACACAATTTCATGCTCATGAATGCCTGAAAATACGGCGCTTTAAACGCAAATATAATGATTGTTGCGTTGTCAGACGGAGGACGCGGCTTTGACTTTTTAATGTTAAAATCATTGGCTTCATGCTTTGAGTCGAATTAATTAGAGGGGCTTCATTATTTTTTTTTGTACTAGAAGAGTCGCGGGAATGTTTCTGTATTCGATTGTAAATATTAAATTAAAAAAAGGCGACGGAAATCTGACATCAGAGAAAACAAGCGCTTCTGTTCGGTATTTTTTACTGCGACATCTCGCCAAGTTGACTTATGATTCAGAAAGTGTAACTGGAGCGACGCGGTGTAATTCCATCTAGTGTGTTTCCATCGCTCAGGTCCTGGACTGTATTAATGGCTAAAAAGCAGTGGATTGAGGGCACTCATGTCTGCAGACACTCATCCCTGCAAAGAGCTATTTGGTGTCTTGTGTTCGCTCAACACTCTCCCTTCTCTCACTCTCAATCTGTCACTTCTCATCTACTTTCATACTCTCTCTCTCTCTTTGCAGGAGGCAGCTGTGCTAGAAAAAAAAAAAACCTGGTTACAGTTTCGCTTTCAGGTAAAATGCAGAGGTGCGGTCACGGAAATGAAAGGTCACGCGCCTGCACGCCATACTTAATTCATACCTATTTCACGATGGCTGCGAGCTACTTCGCATGTTAGCCGCGAGCGTCCAACAGCGATATGTCTGCGGTGTGTGTGTGTATATACTACGGCATTAGCGCTGTTCACTTTGAGCCACTCAGGGCTTCGATGAGTGGTTTCATCGGAGTGTGATTGGAGTGACCTAGAAAGCATGTGAGAGCTTTAAGACTTCACAACAGGTTTTTAAAGGCTGTTTCCATCAAGACGGCTCGACTGCACGAGACAGGACCACCGCAGAGGCGTGAATCCGTTAAAAGGACACTGCGGCGATGTAGTAACGTACTACAGGAGCATCACAGTGGACGGTTAAAAGCAAAAGGGATAGAAATTGGTGCAGCAGAACTAGAGATATCATTATAGAGGTATTCTTCCTTAAAATCTGGTGCCTTTGCTACCCACAATGCAACTCAGCCTCTGACACATTGTGTGGAGGTTGTGATGTGTTATGCTAATGTGTCTTCGAGCCGCTAGCCTGAAGCAGAGATGAGGAGCTTCTTTCTAAAGACTTGATTCATGGCTGCACAAAGTCAAAGCCTGCAGTATCTCAAATACACTACAGCATTATTAAACTTTAAATGGTTATGTTTAGGCACTGGAAGGGCTTCGGGCTGTTTTAGTACTGAAATGCATCCGAAATCACAATCTTTACCTTACCTTGCATTGGTTGCCTGCACCTAACCACAGACAGGGGGCCTGGATGTGAACCCTGCTTTCCCAGTCAAAGGAACGTCTTCAGTAATCTAACGTAACGTATTCAGTAATCTAAAAACGTAATTTCAAGGAGACAGGGCTGAATAAGGAGAACATATTCAAACCAGTGATCGAGGTCATCTGGGTTAATTTGGCCGTCTCTCCTCCTGTGAAATGTAATCAACTCAGCATTAAATGGCTACATTTGACCTTTTCTCACAAATTTGCACAAATGGCTTGAAGCGAAAGTTTTTCCAGGTGTCTTCATAGAGTTGGGTCCTTGAAGGCAGAAACTCTGGCAGCAAAGCATTGTCTTGCAACGTACATATCCGTAACTATGTATACAAACTCAGGGGGCTTGTATACATCTGTGTGAGATTACAGTAAAGCACGTCTGGCCTGTCCTGCGCCGTGAGATCGAAAGTTAAAAGTAATATTGAGGGGAGAAGCTCTCCCCCCCCCCTGGGCTGGATCGACAGATGGCTTAAAAATTGAGGAAAGGGCACCAGAAGACGAGATCATATGTCATAGCCGGGGGGGCCAACAGAGGACAGTGTGCCAAGAGAGGGGTTACAGAGGGACATGAGGGGGGGGAACACGGGCGAAAGACATTGCATAAGAGAACAGACTTTAACAAGGAAGTCCAGGAGGAAAAAAAACTAAAAACAAGCCTGCGTGAAATTCCTTGATTTCCTTCCGACGTGCAGTTCCAACAAACTCTCTTTCGGTATTTCTTGAGCAGAGCTGCAGACGTGTGTGCTGTGATGCAGAACGTCAGGTGCTTGAATTAACTTTCCTTGACGACTGTGTGCTATGTTTTCAATTGCAAATGTTGTCCTCCGAGTTTCATTTCCATCACTCTTCATTCTACTCTTGAGCTGCTGGAACGAGTGAATTTCCCCTGTGTGGGATCAGTGATTTATCAGTTTATCCTGTCTTGGCTTATCTCGCAACATTTGTGATTGCTATGAAAACTATTCAGATTTTTACCATTCCGGGGAACGTGTGTGAAATCATCTTAAAAACACTTATCCGAAACATATTCAAAGCTGTCGTTGAACCATTTTTCCGAGCGCAGGCAATGGATTTTCTGCTCATTTGAGAGGTTGCAATCTGATTTTCCCTCCACAAACAGTCAAAAGTGCCTCCGTCATCGATCTATAGTAGTTTGAATAGACTGAATTATTCATTTATTGGTTTTGCTTGATTTTTTTTAATGCAAAAAATAAGTGAAATCAGCTAAACCGCAGCTATTAGCTGGAAAATCCAATGGGTCAACCTCATTGGCTACCTGATGTTTCAATCAACCTGAGGCTGGCGTGTTAGTGGCTCAGGAGAGAGCGAGGATGGAACAAGGAGTGGGGCTCCTGTCTGAAAACACTCGTTGGCTGTTGCAGGCCACATGGCGGGCATAGAAGCACTTTATTGGTCAAATGAGGTGTCGATCAATAGGTGAGAAGCCACGATGCCAGTTCGACACAGTCTGCTGCATTCAAACTTGCACACACACAAGCAGTACATCGTTTTCTGTGTACGTACGGAGTTACTCTTTTAAACAGACAGAAATGCGATGCACGACTTTCGAGTATCTGTGCAACTTGTCACTGCACTCTTTGCTTTGCAAGCCTCTGCCTTAAATATGACGAGCTTAGGCTAAAAGCCTCTAGAGCTCCTCATCTTAAAAAAAAAAAAAAATGTGACAGCTTAACCCTCCGATATAGCCACAGACAGCGAAGAGACTTCGAACTTGTGGTTCCCAGCTCTAAAGCTTCCTACTGGAGCTCGTACAGCAGAAACCTAATAAGCCTGTCGGAGTGAGATATTCGTGATCTGGGTTTTGTTGTGACCCATTTAAATCCAACAACACGGCTCGGCTTCACACCAACAGATGATTGAGGCACTTTAATCTGAATTCCTCGGAGTAAGAGGAGGGAGGAGAGAGTGGGAGATAAGAGAAAGACAGAGGGACAAAGACGCGCGAGCGGACTGACAGACACATGCACAAACACGCGTGATGCGGACGTCCATGATGGCAAAACCACAAGACCGCAATCAATCACGGATAAAAATATCGACTGTTTTTGTTATGTTGATGGCTTGTCGAAACCATTACAGCGCAGAAAGACGGTGGTTGCCAATCAAAGGTTGGGGATCTCAACCAAACTTGGCTGTGGGCGGACAAGCTTCCCCCATGATGCCGCTGGCTGCCAGCGACGACGAGGAGGACTGACAGAGATGTGGGAGTGGAAGAGGAGAGAGGGAGAGAGGAGGGGATTATATTTAAGCACAGTGTACCACACCGACACTGGACATTACACACTGCACTGTGGTTATATACAGTATGAGATTAACATGGATGGTTGGGAGCTAATGGGGAGAGGACGGATGATCTAGTTTTGCGGTGTGGATTCTGATTCTGCTGACACACTCTGTCTCCAAGAAATTACATTTATTGATTCATTTCTACCAATTACATGATAGTTATTATCATAGTATTCATTGTTTTGATATTGCACCTGTAAGGAGGAGGTAAAGGTGGACATTTGGTGTAAAGAGCTTAACAAAGATGTTTTAAAATCCTAAACATAGGTCCAGTTTTTTTTTTCTCTCGATAAATTAAATAGATATGGAGCTTCTGAATATATTATACATTTTTTTGACTAGATGCAAACTTAAGAAGCCCAGCAGCTCTTAGTTACTGTAGCTAGGTCAGACAAGCTTGTCAATAAAGAAACATTAGTTTAGCCGGCTGCTGCAGCGTTGGTTGGATTCAATAGTTCAAAGCAAGATGGCTTCAAGAAGCCGACATCCAAGACTACAGTATGCGATGGAAGGATATAGTCACAATTTTATAACACTGCGAAACAACGCAAATCGAGGTCAAGTCATTCCACTCTCTACAAAAACTTGGTGACTTTTGGTGATGGCGATGAGTTCGACAGCCTGGTCCACCACACATGGAAAAAAAAATGCAACACCTTCCACGTGGTCGGTGTATCTAATGTTGCTTTTCCCGGCCCAAAGCATAGACGGCGGACCTAGCGAGTAGCACAGATACGTTCAACAGGAAACAGGAAAGTCGTCTACCAAGCTTCCTCAACTGACTTAAGAAGGATCACTGTGGAAGACGCTGTACATGTAAGATGTTCGCAGTATCCACTCATAATTATTTTCTCATGTTTTTCTCCTTGTTTGCTATTTTCTTTTTGTGGTATTTAAAACTTGTCCACGTGTCATTGCAAGAGATCCTCTTGTTAAGAAAGAACTATCTAAACCTGCTTTTCACGTGATATAATATAATTCTTATGTTTACTTTTTGATAATCTGACAACATGTAAACAGCTATTTGTATGGATTTATATTCATTAATTCATGCATTATTCACTTTGATATGTTTCCGATATGCCACGGCGACATATTTCTTGAACCATAAAAAAGTCGAAAAAAGGCAATAAAGTGTCAGTGAGCTGAACTACAGTGAGAGACAGAGACGGAGTGCGGGATGGAGGAGTGAGACAGACGATGAAAGATGGCGCCTATAAATGCTCGTCCCACTTATCTGTGTCAGGGGAGGACGTTATAAATTGAAGGGCTACTAAGTGTTATTTATATTGTGTGCCCAGAAAGAGTCACGAGCGTCGGTGACAGCGAAACTGACTGCCAGCTGCAGATACCCTGCACTTCACCTCCAGGCGCTCGCCGGCTGCACGCCGTGCCCACATCACGCTGAGGCAGTAATCCACTCTAATGCCTTAAGAAAAGAGAGAACGCACTGACACGCTCCACGTCTCACAGGCGGCGTGTCTGGAAGATTTTTTGGGGGTGGCAGAGATTCAGATAAGAGCGCCCGGTGATATTTGATGGATAAAGGGTTCACTTCGAAGTGCCAGATGGCAGTATCAAATACGGGGGTGGAGAGGAGGTAGAGCTCTCTTCAGAGGCCCACTTCACGCCATTAACTATAAAATATTTTTAATTGGTAATATGAACATAAAAAGTGGACGGACTCCCGAAGTATGCCTCGGCGTCCTATTAGCGTGGAACATTCTGCTTCAAGTTATTCAAGGAGAGAACATTTTCCACCAGTAATGGTGCTTTTAAGGACAACTGTAAAAAAAAAAAATCAAATGTCAAAATCTAACAGAAACACACACTGGGACTAATACACACACACACACACACACACTGGAACAGCAACATCACATCCAGAGAGTGCAGGCGGCTCTGTAGATACACACTTTACCAAATGACTCTTTAACGGTTTTATCAACTCCTTAACACCAGCAGCCACCGGCGTCTAATCACATTTGGTCTAATAAAGTCTAAGTACATCAGCAGCTGTGCAGGCTGCACACACAGACTGTTTTTTTGCCCCCTCTGGGCAACGGAAGGTGAATATAGGGAACTTGTTAGGCAAACAAGCAGTTATGAGGATACATTACCATTCATTTGGACCCGTCTGTGTCCACCTGATGAACGTAAGTCGGATAGTTTGCCCTTTAAGTTCTGTTTGAAAGCTTGAAAGCTTCTACCGTTGTCATTGTATTTGATATCCAAATTCACATGCTGAGGGCCTCCCTGCCACTAGGGGGCCCAGACAGAGAGGAGAAGAGCATCAGCTGATGCAGATATATAAATAACTCGATAGATATCTAAATCTGAAAATCGTAAAGACATATTAAAATGAAATATTGAATGGATATAAATGAAACTGTGTTACGAGGGTGTACTTGATGACGCATATGAATGAAAAAATAAGCAAATATATATACACTTAAAGGGATATTCCGGTGTAAGTTTAATCCATTGTCTAAATCACTGTGAAACTGTGTTACACTCCCTCTCGAGAGATCAAGTTAGCAGACCGCTAATTTACAGTGTTTTATCAACCTCAGAAACAACCGCACGACAACAATACACTGCAGTAAATGGATCCAAATATAAACCACCACAAAAGCCACAAATAATGCTCAGAACAGCACCAAACTTCAGCAACAGTACAAATAGGGTCTCAGCACATAGCCCGGGGCATCTAACCTCCGCTAGCTTAGCTGGATTTCTATTGTGAAGCTAAAAACAGAGTTCAACTCTCCTCCATCAGCTTCCGGGTCAGGGAAGTCCCGAGCAACGATTACCGAGTGCGGTTAGAAATGCTCAATTCCGTTCTTTCCCTGTCCGCTCCCGATAATAACTGTTATAAACTGGCAGGTAAGACACTATGAACTTTGATTGCTTTTCCATGGAGTCATAATCATACATTTTCATCCATGAGCCACGGAACTCTACTGCACTCGGTAATCGACTCGTCGGGACTTCGTGTCAACAGGAAGCTGCTGCAGAAGAGAGGTAAATTTTGTCAGCTTTTCAGTAGAAATCCAGCTAAGCTACTGGAGTTTTAATGCCCCGGACTATGTGCTGAGACCCTATTTGTACTGTTGCTGAAGTTTGGTGCTGTTCTGAGCATTATTTGTGTATTTGCTTTTTGGTGGCTGTTTATATTTGGATCCATTTACTGCAATGTATTGTTAAAAAATTAGCGGTCTGCTAACTTGATCTCTCGAGAGGGAGTCTAACACAGTTTCACGGTGTGTTAGACCATGGATTAAACTTACACTGGAATATCCCTTTAACTAAATACAAATATGATAATAATCATGTGGCAGCTTACTCATCTCTTTGTTTACTAAATACAGAAAACCGTCTGTCTGGTGTAATCTATGCATCGATTCAATTCGACTCTGGACGTCAGCTGCACTAAAAAAGAGGCAAAAGACTGACAAAGACCAAGACAAGGAGCCCTTACAACCAGTGCACTTAAAAACCAGGCGTGTGCACGTTCTAGGACTGCAAAGAACAATCCTCGTGGGCGAGCAATAACACAGTCCAACAAGCACGAGGCGGTGACAGGAGCGAGCGCCACACTCCCCACGCACTCGCGACCGCTCAGTGCTCGCTCGTCTAGACGCCGGCTGACGCTCCCGCCTTCGTCACCGGTCACACTCGTAATTACAATAATAGCCGAGTATATAAGCAAATAATGACTGCAAGTTTTGTGGGAAGCATGAAAGCCCCCCCCCACCTCCCCCCCCCGTTGAGGCTTTGAATATGTATGGAGTATCTCTCACTGAAGCTTCAAAGCCCCAGAACTGGTATTCAGGGCAGCCATAGTCTCCACCAACACCTGGGGGAAATATCTGGCTCTTTAGCTGCTTAATAACTCGGCAGTGTTTGTCCAGCTACTCACTTACTGCGCGTGTCTACCGCTTGGTGCTGAGGAGCCGGCATACAGCGGGTTTTAATTATGCTTTTTTTCCCCCCTGAAAATTGCTGAAAACAACGAGAGCCAGACGGCTAAACAGTGTGGGAGAGGGTCCTGTGTTCGTGTCAGCGACTGCGAGAATGAGGGATCATCCGCTGACTACCGCAGTTTTTAACCCCCACGCACCTGTTTCGTCCGGCGGTGTGTATCCAGATTACAGTTAATCCTAAATGCCGCAGCCAGACTCCAGATAGCAGCTAAGAAGGGAGCTGATGTATCAACTGCGCCGCAATGGCTGATTTTAAAGTTTTATCGAGAACCCTCGAGCCACATCCTGAATGAGCTTTGTCATCAAGGTCTTACACCTTTATGTGCCTTGTCAGATCCTGTTGAGGAATGATTACGTACCTCGGTATTCACATGAGCCGGGATCGGTTTCTTCGCGTGCCCCGACCAGCGTCACTGGTTATTTACTTTCATTTTTGTTCACCTTTACTTTGTTTACTTGCTTTCTTTATTTCTTATTTACTGTGAGCTGCTGTGGGGAAAAAAGGAGAGGCGAGCGAAACAAAAAACAGAGTTCACGGACAGGACGGGAGAGATAAACAGACAGAGGCTGGGGACGGGAAGGTGTTGATTGAGTAAAAATCTTTACGCGGTGGAAAAAACTGCTTTCGTCTAATTAGAGAAACAACAACTGTATTCCAGTGCCGGGGACAAGAAGAGTGCGACTGCCGGCAAACAGCAGAGGTCAAAGAGACAAGAAACTCAAAGCTGAACAAGAAACTGAGAGGGAGAGAGAGAGAGAGAGGCATAATCAACAGCACGAACAGAGAAAGAGAAGTATGTGATAAATGGGGAATGTAATGCTACTTATTAATATTCTCCACTGGTCCTCTTTGCTACATACCGCAAAACTTTCAGTCCGGGGGCAAACAGCCTGGAGTTCTCCAAAAGACAAGCCACAGAGTCGTGTTCGGAGAGCCAGAGAGGTTTAATCTGTGTAACATCTGCCGCGGCGCGAGCGAGCCTGAGAGCGAAGCTTCGGTGCAAGTCAATACAAGCCGACAAATGTGCAGCATGGAGGAGAATGAAGGAGCGGGAACATCTCATATGTGCTGAGTGCTCGTGAATCGTGATTACGACCGAACTTTCCGGCACAGACACTTCCTCATAAGCCAGCCGGGCCTCCTGCAGGCTCTGAGGGGATGAAGTCAGCGGGTTATAACAAAGCTCAATGTACACCGTATGCAAATGTTGCGAAAGAAAGATTGTTTAAAGAGCGTGCTCTGCCCAAAACCTGAAACCATCCGACCGACAGTGGTGGAAGGAAGAATACAGATCCTTCACTTAAAGGGTAACTCCACCAATTCTACACATTAAAGTCCGTGTACAGGTGTCTGGGAGTCCTACTGCATTATGTGAAAAAAGCAATATAGAGCCCTTTGTGGCTCCAGAGGAAGCTGCATGTAATCTGGCAAAGTGCCTCCAGGGATGTCACTCAGCAGCTTAGTTGCATTGTGGGTAACGTAGGCACCAAGTTTTGAAGTAGAAAGTAGTCCGCAGAATCCTGTTTTATTCCACGCACATTCCTTCCACTTCAGAAATCGTGTGCATTGCATGTTACATTTCACTGCTGCAGTTGTTTCAGATAATTTGAGTAACTTGTTATATTTCTGTTAAATCTGCAGCAGTCTGCATCACATCCTGTAAGATCACTATTTGTTTGGTTTTTAAAGAATTAATTCAGTCTGTGAATTAGGAGCAGTTCCAAAACCAATAAAGGAACACTTTACACTGAACATAGTGTGAAAAATGTTTATCTTAAAAGCAACTAGCGGCTGATGTCAGACAAATGTAGTTGAGAAAAAAAGTAAAACGTTTGCCTCTGAGATCGAGCTGTAGTATCAGATTGCATTAAATAGAAATACTCAAGCTAAGTACAAATACCTTGAATTTGTAAGTACAATACTTTAGTAGATGTACTTTGGGTTATTTTAGTCAACCCAATGCAAATTAAGAGTTTTTCAACAATAGTATCTTTATATCTAGATTGCTTGTTTCATTCTGGTCCTGATTAAAAACATCACACTGCACCTTCTGTGAAGCATGACTACAGTCCAATACAATACATTTATAAAAGCTGTACTTCTTTAGCTAAAGACTGAAATCATTCTGGGGAGCCCTCGTGGCACATTGTCATGAAATGTTTGTGAGTGTTTGTGACAGAAACCTCTCGAGCACTTCAGGCGCTCGTGTCGGTTTCCTCCTTTGTCATCTACACCTTTACGCCTCCTGATAGAAACCCAACCAGGGAATCGGTGCTCAAAACTAAAAGCGGCGCATAAATACGTGTTTTCCCGATCAAAATCTAATCTAACCGAGCTCTAAGTCTGCCACTTATGCTTCGCTCATTTACAAATCAAAGACGACGACCCGCTGGGAGTAGCTTTGAACAATGACAGCTTGTAACTTATGTTGCGGAGATGATGCAGAAGGAAGATCGTAATGAATTGCATCAAATATAAAAAAAAATTAACAAGGCTTGTAAATATTCATAGGAAAAGCCGGCGCAAGTGTCAAATGAGCCTTTCACTTACTGTTGGTTTTGAGGCGGGCCGGCTCGCTGTTGCGGCTTCCTGCCTGGTTGATAGCCTTGACAAAGAAGATATAACGGGTGCCACTCTGCAAGCCGTGCACCGTGTAGTGGTTCTGCTTGATGTTCGGTACGATCATCCAGCTGTCTGCCGAGTTGTACAAACCTGGCACACACGCACAAAGACACACACACACACACACACACACACACACAGCATGAGAAACCAAGTTCTGCCAATGTTTTCAGGGGAAGCAGAGCTGGAGCGAGACCTGCTGAGAATCTTCAAGAAAGCAGAAAAACAAAACCAAAAAAAACAACCCTCCCCTTGAAAATCTGACCAGTCGTGTTATTTTTTCTCCGAACCTCCTGTGAGTCATCACGCAGTCAGGAGCTCGGGGATCATCCAGTCCTCCTCGCTGTTATATAACATTTATGTGCACATATACCGATCCATCCCATTACTACCCATCAGGTTTATCGTGGCGTGTTGCCCCTCAGGCGGTGTGTGTTTGTAAGAGTAAATCTATAACCCATTAAGGACAAGGTGCTTACACAAGCTGACAAGTGAGTGTGTGTAGTAAGCGCCTCGGGGCAACGAGGGTGTGATAGCCTTTAATGTTCAAATGTATGGAAACGCGGGCACGGCCAACATGACCCCGGGTGGTGGGCGCTTTTGATTCGACGCGGCTCCTTGCGGTAGAGGTTTAGCGATGGCTGGGTTAGCTCTGCAGTCACCTGCTTCTAAACACAGTCTGTTCGGTCTCTCAGCTGCAGCCGACTGTGAAGAAGAAAAAAGGAAATCACAGCTCAGGGCTGAGGAGTGGAGCAGCTACGACGGGGTGCTCTTTACGCCTCTTGTCTCGTATTGAAATAACATAGGAAAAACCGACAAGTTGACTTTGGTGCTATTTCTATATTTGCCAAGGTGTTCATGTGAATCTGCTTTTTCTTTTCAAAACTTGGACAATGTTGCAACTGCAACTTATGCACATACTGCTCTTACGCTTCTGGTTTATGTGTGAGAGAAAAACAAACCTGGTGTGAAATCTGCCACTTCCAGAGCGTTGGCTGGGTTCTACACAGACTTTATTGGCATTGTAACAGCGGACAGGTGTCGAGGACGAATACACATTTCTAAGCGCGTAGCATCTCTTACCACGGTGAATATGCAACTCGTTCTCACTCCAGACTCAGCAGCCCGAAGCTTCAAACTGTGACCCTCTGCTAAGACTTCTAGCATCAGTTTTTGCACATGCGGGGCTCTGAGGTGAAGCAATAATAAATACGGCAGACTTTCAAAATAAAGCTTGCCGACAAACAATTCCCATGTAATGAGGTTTGGACTGTTTGTGTTGTGGAACAGTCACAGTGCGGTTATAGGTTTAGGTGCCAAAACTACTTGGTAAGGTTTAGAAAAAAAAAGTTTACGGCTTACATCAAAATGCTGGACTTTCATGCGAGCTAGCTTGTTAGCTACCAAGAACTCAGCAAACCGCTCACGATCGTTTCGTGCTTGTTATAAAGAAAGGATCCATAGCACATTAAAATGGCAGAGATCTCACAACCCTGGGGCTGAAGTTGAAAGAAAAATCTCAGTTTGGAGGGCTGTGTAACCCGAACGCTTCACCCTTAACCCTCCATCCCAACGAGAATTGGGGCACAAGCCCCCTGACGTGAACGTGCAAAATAGAGAGGCAGGGCTAAGTGATGGGGCGAGGGGTGTATTGGGAATTTGCCTTTTTTCTCTCCGTTGCTGAACGATATATTATTTTGGCATCAACAACATAATATGTGATTGTGCAGCGGGCAATAATTTTTTTTTTTTTTTGATGGAATTCTAGCTCAACATTAAGATTGCAGCACTTGATGAAAATCAGTAGTCTCTCTGCCACTCGGTGCTTGTAACCATGGTGACTTCCTTCTACTCTGACTCCAATTGTATAGTCTCTATTGAGTTGATCAGCTGAAAAATAATCCTGTGTTGTTTATGTCGCAGAAAACCAAAATAATGCACATTTTCTTTTTCCTAATATTGTGCAGTGCTACTGTTGGGGTGCGTACAGCGTCACAGAGTGAAGCTCTGGCCTACTGATCAGGCTACCGTATGTGATGTTCGCAGGGAGAACGGGCCGTAATACGCAAGTTTGTGCAACAACATTGATATTTAAACTGCTAGTTTAACCTTGACCTTCACTAACAGTATGAGTTAACACCCCAATGCCGTGCCAACAGGAGACCTGACAGAAAAGAGAGCAACGAGTCACTGTCTGCTAGGGATAACGTTTCTTTTCACCCCGCCCTAAAGCAAATTCTGTACACATTCAAACAAAGCCTCGCCAAGACAAACAAAGCATCTTGCTCAGTAGCGCTATAGCTGAGGTTAATGTTTGTAGAGTCGAAAGTGGAATAACAATACTTTTCATTGTCTCGTCTCCCGCCCCTCTCCCTCCCTGCGAATAAAAATCCTGAAAGGGAGCGAGCTCTCAGGGCCATGCCCGCCTCGTCCCTTCTGGCGAGGATGCGCTGTGAATTATTGAACGAGATGGCAACAGCATGCATAAGTAATGGCCGGGAGTCTGCTTGTAAATATAAATACTTCACAGGACGCCAATAAGGCCTTTAAAAAAGCGAGGCGGCTTTAACAATGAATGAGGGGAGGAGACTCTTAAAGTTGGAGTGAGGGCCGCGTCTTTACATATCTGCCGGCTTACTTCCACAAGCTTTTTTCTCAGACAAAGAAAAACAGCTTTCATCATCCGTTAAGATGAATGAGACAGGAGGGAGTGTGGAGGGGGGGGGGGGGGTTCTTCTCCACACCTCGAGTGTGCACGGCCGACGGATTCATCTGCATTTTATCTCAGCCTGGTCTTACAAATATGCGTGCGCTGTCAACAATGGAATCCTGCTGCTGTCATCCCTCGCAAAAAAAAAAAAGCAAGCTCTGCCGAGACGGCTGTCCCTTGTCGTCCTGGAAATTATGCCTCCTACCTGTCCTTTCAACCGCGTCCTGCCAGAAATTAGGGAGGCCGCAGCGTTACGCGGGCTCTCAGGAAAGAGATACAGGGGGAAAGACGAGGGAGAAGGACTTCACGCTGCTTTCCATTTTTAAAGCTTTTGATCTCCATAGCACCTCTCCCTTTTTCGCTAAATCAAATTAGGTCAGTACACAGCAATACGCTATCGCTACTTTTTTGCCAGTAGTGGGGGAAAAAAAGGGGCGCGCGGGGGGGGAGAGGCTCTCCGACACTCGCCAAGCTGCTTTTGGAGAGCAAAACTATGACTTCAAAGTGTGGAGCAGTAACTGAATGTGTCATTGTGAGAGGAGAAACGGAAAAAGGAAACGGAGAGGGAATAGAGCGACCTGCGTCTTGCATCCAGACAAGTGTGTGTGTGTGTGTGTGTGTGTGTGTGTGTGTGTATGTACAGTGTGTGTGTGTGTGTCTGTTTCTGTCTCACTCAGATGCAGACAGACGCAGACAGATGAGAAGGGAAAGGCAAAAACAAAGTATCCTGGAAATGGAAGAGGGTCTGTCTTTGATGATGCAACACAGAGTTAATGTTGACTGTGTGTGTGTGTGTGTGCGTGTGTGTGCGTGCATGAGTTTATAAGTTCATGTACTCTGGAGAGACAGACTGTGTGTGTGAGTGTGTGTGTGTGAGCAGCTGCACATCAATAAAAACACATCACGCTCACCTGCCTCTCTCCCTCCCTCTCCCTCCCTCTCCGTGCCTCTACATAACTTTCATAAGTGTATTGTTGTCGGACCAGCTTCCTGCGATGGCCGAAGCCTCATTAACTTTTCACGTCGCGCTGATCGAAAAAGCCTGAACCCGCCGGTCCTCTGAAAGATGCCCCGGCGAGATGCAGAGAAAGGGAGGTTTTTTAACCGCAACTCCGGGCCGTCCTCACGCCCACTGCGACACTGCTTCTCACCTGCGATAATCATATTGATACTTCACCACAGGCCTGTGCTCATGAATACACATGAAAGACAGATGAAGCTGTCAGCTGCAGTCAGCAGGTAGAGGCCAGTGTGGTTAACATGCAGGCCTCCTACGAAAATGTACAAATTGGCAAAAAGTGGTTGAAGTCGTGAGGGGGTGGGAGCAGGGGTACTTTTATTAGTGCGGACCGTTACAGTGGATTTGCTTGAGCTGAGCGACGCAGGAAAACTGATGTGTATGGAACTAGTGAGGCTATTTGGCTTCCAGACCTTGCTGGATCTCACAGGGTAAAAGTCATCCCGGGCCACGAGGGGCGGCTGAAGAGAAACACAACGGTCCTGGAGCCGAAAGCGGTGCCGTGGATGGAGGGTGGGAGGATTTTCAAAGGCAGGCGCCGATGTTGATGCAGTTACGTTTTGACAGGCTCAACATATCCTCTTGAAGCTGGGGGTTGGTAAGACCACATAAAATCATTCCAATCAGAGCCAGTCCTCCAAAACACATGGACACACACCGCCAGACAACACGGACACCGACTGCCTAGTTGGGAGATGTGTTAGCGGTTAACGTTCGCTCTCTTGGCTTTTTCAGACTATAAAATGGATAAACTGTTAAAAGTAAGAATTCTGTAATAAAATGTCTAATAACAGCAAGACTGTTCTTATATAAGTTGTTGCGTTGTATACTTACGTTACGCCAAATAGTTCCTACAGCATTCAAACGCAAGTTAGCGGCGCCTTTCAATACCTCGCCGCCACTACTTCAGTGAAAAGGAGTCGGCTAATTAGACTAAATTTAAAGTGAATAACACTTTAAAACATTACCTCATTGGGTAAGGATTATGTGACACATTACTTCCTGGCTATTTGTTTTGAATGTATGTTCCTTAATACCATTGAAATGGAAAGGCGTACGCCGAGAAGGAACCCTTACACTGAATGCATATCAGCAGAAAGTGACGTCGGCTTCAAGGCTGTGGTTATATCCTGGTGTTGTGTTATTGATGAAACGATCAGGGTTAAGCACTCAATAAACGAGGATGTACAGTATATAAAGACAGCGTTTACATCAGCGTTAAAGGAATGACCTCAAGAGAGTGTGAATCAAACGCTGAGGGCTCAAATGGAAATCCTACGCCGTTTCATTTCCACATCAACTCATCAGCAGCTACACTCATGTTTTAATTTCTCCCTTGTTCTATTGATCCCTGACAATTTCTGCTGATCTATATTTCTTGCTCTTCAGCGCGGGAGGCGACATCACATAAAACAAAATACTGACGATGAAAGCGTGCGTCTGAGCGCGAGTGTAAATGAAGAGGACGGAGGGTTGGCCACCAATTACACGTGATTAGAAAGACAAACATATTTACGGAGGAGTGGATGCGCAGCGCGAAGTGTTGGTCGGCGGATAAACAAATGAGTCACCGACGCCAGACACTTGTAACTTGACGAGGGCCACAGGTAGCGGCTACACGCTTTACAGTGCAAACATCACTCACTTTCAGCTTCTCGACACTGCCTGCATTTCTCCACGGCCTTTGGTTTCACTCGCTGATTCTATTTTCTGCCGCCGTGCACGGATGGATCCTGCGGAGACAGGACCGCACAAGCCCTCTCCGCCTCCTCAAGGGAAGGCCGCGGCTGAGGATGAGGCCAGGCGAGAGCGAAAGAGAGAGACGGAGAGAGAGAGAGAGAGAGAGACAGAGCGACGGGATGGCGCTCAAGTGGGAGCGTTTAGCCACTTGGAAAGTTAGAGAAAAATGCTACGGTTAAGAAAAAAAAAACTCAAGTGGCGCGGCGGGCCAAATGGGTTTCTCTCTTTCTCGGTTTCTCCCGCGAATCTCGGAGGACTCTGTGGCAGCAGACCGCTGAATATGTGAGTCGCTCAGTTTATCACAGCTGAAATGCATCCCGATGTTTCAAATGGCCGGGGCACTCGAGATGGAGAAATGTCAGGCTATACAGACGGGAGGAGATGAGATGATGAAAGGATCAAAGCGAGGAGGGAAAGCGGCGAAGAGGCACAGGTGTGTGTGTGCACGCGCCTGGACGTGCACGATCATGTACATTAATCCACCTCGTATCATCGGCAAGTGGTGATTTCTTTACCTCGATGTAACCATTATCCACTCTGACGTTCACCTGTTCTCTCCTCCTCCTCCTCCTCCACAGTGCTCCCTCGTTCCCTTCATTTATGTAGCTACAGATAAACAGCCGCGATGCTGATTAGCTCATGGCGGCCAGATGTTTGGTGGATGTGTAAATCCCGTCCAGGTATGTCGGGATGCTGAATGAGATGGAATTTTGTGTGAAAAACACCTGTGACTACTGAGGCCATTGAAATGTACAGTTACATAACTTCATTCGTGCAGCTGTTGAATGAAGTCTTTCTATTCAGTCTATATCTATATACTGCATTCTAAGACATGAACACTTAGAACTGTATACAGTTGTAAGCATTCTGTAGAGTTGTTGTTTTAAGTTATATGCACTCATGAACACGACAATAATCATAATACCACTTGACTTCTAAGGTCATGTAGCAAAACTCATGATTGCTGGTCGCTCACTGTTTGAGCAAGAATATAAACATCCTCATAGCTGTAATACTTTATAATCACTGAGCTATAATCAGTATCATTATGTGGTTATAAGTCACCCTAAGCAGCCATTGGGTGTTTTTAAGAAAGTGAGGTGTTCGATGCAAGAGGAGCACAACACCCTAAAATGTCAAACGTATGTCTTCTTCTATAACATACCGTATAATGAGCGTATTACTCCTTTAGTTTACTCCATTGTACTAATGTTATTAATGCATTATAAAGTCTGTGTCACATTGAATATTCATGAGTGCTTATAACTGTGATTAAACAGCACTATAGCTGCATTAAAGCGCATTAAGTATGTTCACACTGCCTTGCAGAGCATTTTAGACGAGGCCTCATAGAAAATCTGACCTACAATCTTAAATATTAATGCAGAATATATCTCTTTTAGAATGTGCGAGTGTCTTCTAAATGTGGTTACAATTACGGGAAAACAAATATGGCTCGTTCAAGTGTGCAAAACTAGATATGCTGCAATGGCAAAACCCTACGGTGGGTGGAGGGTTTGACTTTAAGCAACGACTTCAGGATGAATCCTGAAGCCTCCTGTTCTGGAGTTACGAGCCAAAGCATTAAAAGCAGCATCGACGGCCAAACGATGGTGATATTTGATCCAATCTGGCTTAAACTGCGAATCAGATGCTCATAAATTTGCACTGGATAAAAAAATAATAACTTTTACCAAAAATAATATAGTCTTGGTCTCTATGGGAGATTTGTAAAGAGGCCAGCCTGTGATTTCGTATTCTCCTCTTCTTGTTCCTGCATCTTTCACACTACTTATACAAATCCAGACACTAAATAGTGAATCTTCTCAAAGCACTCCCTCATGATATGTACTGTACGTCCTATTTTTATAACAAGTAGTCCTGATAACTCGGCTCTCTTTCTCTAAAAATACAAGCAGGGAGGACAACAAAAAAACTAAAGCTGGACAAAAAAAAAAAAATCTAGGTTATGCAACAAAGTCCGATTAAATATTGAACATATGAAAATAAGACTGAGCAATACAAAAAGTATTGCGGTGCTCCAGTTTATTTCCTCTTTGTTACTGCAGAGAGGTCAGTGCTTGAGGTGTGTTTCTTTTTTATTTCTTTCGGGCTGGTGCATGAGTGTGTGTTTGTGCAGATATGTATCTCTACAGTGGCCGGGGAATTCTTATTATGGCGAGTGCTACTAATAAAACTGCCCTCTGCAACTTTCCATCCTGCTCGTGTTTATAAACGGTATCGGTGTGCATTTGTGAGTCAAGAGAATCCGGTTGTGCCCACGCATCACAAATACAGGATGCTGGTCAATGCTTCAATGTTAAATAACAGCGGCACAAGTAAGGAAGAGTCATTAAGAAGGAAGTTGACTCAGCAATGTTTTTTATACAACAATATCTTACAGAAGTCAGCTAACGACAGCCACCGTGAGCTAGTGATCATTCCAGACAGCCCGTATAATAGGACGACTACGTACGCAGCTTATTACCACCCATATTTATGTTTCTTGTTAGGCGGTGACCTTTCCCCGGCTGTACTACTTATCACGGCTGCAAAAGTAGAAGTGAGAAAAAGTAGCATTAAGACGGAAAGTGTGTATCGGGTGGAGGTCAGGGACGGATGACCGGGTTCAACTAGCACAGAAGTTTTACTCAGGAGTCCGCTGTCCATGTCCAACTGTAATCCCAGAAGTCAACAGCGAGCTCTATAAACTAACAACGGTAGTTAAGTCACGTCACATGCATAACCTAAGGTAAGTTATTTGCGTAACAAAGGTACATCTTTAAAGTTCCAGCGGTAACGTATCGATTTCAGTCCAAACCACAGTGCTTTCCTAAACCTAACCAATTAGTTTTAGTGCCTGAACTTAACAAAGAAGATTTGTTGCCTAAACCGAACCAAAGTGCAACCATAAGGTCTGTATGCCCGTCACTTGTACACTGCAATGACCGTGTTGTGTTGGGAGTGGCATTAATAATGTTTCGACCCATTCAGTCATATTGATGTGAGGGTGTTTGTGTCTGACCACATCAAACTGTAGCAGCAAAATCCCTGAGTATCCTTTAATGGAGAGAGAGTGTGTTTTATTGCCTACGATCCGTAGTCTCTCTTAAAAAGCTCTTTAAGTATGACAACGTTCGATATAAACACTCAAAGTGATTAAAACGCGAATGGCGCCAGAGAGGTGCATTGATCTCTCGTCTTTGAAGTTACCATGCAGGTAGTGTTCCACTAATGATGACGGCATGAGGGCTGACATCAGCGGCCTTGAAGAGTGCAGTTTGACTCTTAATAAAATCTGCGTTACTCAGCTGGGATTCTTTCTGAAGGCTCTAAATAGCCAGTTTGATACACACATCATGTGAGGAATTGCTTCCTTTGTGCTCCTTTTAAAACACATCAAATACATCCCACCTCGTTTACCAAATGCAAATTTGAGGGCATTTAAACACAGGTCAGCAAAGTATTTGGTACATCTTGGCCAAAGCTCATTTTAAATAAGCCTGGATTGCCCCTGGCTGTTGCCAATTGTGGAAACATGAACTTCCTTCAAGGCACAAGTAATGTTTGTGAGCTTCAGCACTGATCCCATTTATTTTTGTATTACCATACCTGTGTATATGTGTGTGTGTGTGTCTGACTCACTGATGAAATTTGTCTGGCCGGTGTAGATGGTGTACTGCAGCTCGTAGGAGGTGACACTGAACTCGTCCTCTGATGTCCAGTGGACAGTGATGGTGTCATGGGAGGCGGTGCACAGCTCGTCTCTTATGGATGGCGGATTTGGAGCTACATTTGGAGGAAACAACGACATGATCCATCGCGGACAAAAGTTATAAATTGAGGTTATTATAAAGTAAAAAAAAAAACAATGGTGCAAAGGAGAAGGAACGACAAATACACACTCTTACCTGTTAGGTAATCTAGTCCTTCCAGGATCTTCTTCTCTCGGGAAAAGTCCAGGGCAAAGTTGTCGAACGCCTCATTGAGATTGACGTCAGGGATGAGTACCTGGGAGGAGGCCGTCGCCATGGCAACCCTTTTAGAGCAAGAAGTCGGGACATGGAGGAGCGAGAAAAAAAAGGAAATGTCAGGGGAACGGCAAAAAGGTGAGGGAGCAGAGGAGGGCCGAGACGCCACACGAGGTGAAGGCAGGAAAACAAGGAGGAGGAGCAGGAGAAGACGACAGGTGATGAAGAGGTCAACAAAATGTGAGGAGAGGTGGTAGACAGTCGTAGA
Organism: Sparus aurata; assembly: GCF_900880675.1. Taxonomy (NCBI): domain Eukaryota; kingdom Metazoa; phylum Chordata; class Actinopteri; order Spariformes; family Sparidae; genus Sparus; species Sparus aurata. The sequence continues at coordinate 27,350,894 of NC_044204.1, read as the reverse complement.
TTGTGTGAATGAAAAAGAAAGCCGAGAGAGAGAGAGAAAAAGAAAATATAAAGTAACAAAATCTAACAAAAAAAATATAATACAGCATAGCATCCAATAGTGTCTGCAACCTGCCCGGTCACTGACACTGACACACACAGACACACTGACTCAATAGTCTGTACAGCCTGGTGGAAACTTGTGCCCACTTCTGCTTTGAGCATCAGTGAGCTGTCTGTGGCAGGAGCCAGGCTAAACTACCACAGCGCTGGCAGGGTTACAGAGCCGAGCACAGACCCGGCACTAGACTTTTGTTCCTCGGCGAAGAGACACAGTCGCTCAATAAAGCAACCGGGCCAAGTGCTGGAAAACGGCAGCTTAAAAGGTGCTACCCGAGGTGCATATTTTGCACTGACCTTTGTATACAAGAGGAAAAAGGTGGGAGGAAGGGGTTGTAGATATTACAGCAGCATGCAGGTGAAAAGAGAAACTGCAAAGCTGGCGCTTCAAATGATTTTCGACAGAGGCCTGAAATTGATCGCAGGAGCTGCAGAGGTTTGATATAATGCTAATTTCACCAGCAGAGATACTCTAAGATGGAACTTTGTAGCCTGAAAAAAACGTTGATAGAAGGAAAGTTATTGTAGAGCAGGGAGTTTAGGATTCATATAAACACGTTTGTATCACTGCATGACGTTTAACACGACTGTTTGTACAAGAAAGAAAGACAGATAAAAGCTGTAATCACATCGAAGATATTTTTTTTGTGTTTAGCCAAAAATATCAGCCCCCCCGCCAACAACATAATGCGCCTTTTTAAAGTCAGAATTGTAACACAAAAACAAAACTGAATTATTTTATTTATTTTTATTCTCACAGTGGGCCTGGTCCTTTATTGTTTCGAAGTAGTCTGTTGGTGTGCATATGTACAGCTCTCCTATCACTTATGTACAGCATTAAAACCGCAATATTATTTCCCAACAAACACAAATGAAAGCAAGGCATTTTTGTTTTCTTCCTCCGCTGCATATGGAGATGTGCGTGTCTCCATGCGCTGCCATCACCCACCTCTCTGCTACATTTCGGGCGGTCTGGAGGAAGCGAGCGTGGTCGTTCTCCTTCAGGCTCTGCTCGGCTTGTGTGATGAGGGCGCTGGAGCGCTCCAAACACTGGCGACAGTTTGCAATCTGCTGAGCCAACTTGCGCAGCTTCATCACCTGGAAGACACACAAATACAGAACATGTTGTTATGTAGCGACACGCTGATTTATATTCACCCGCCCGCTCTGAGCCTTGAAGGAACACTGTTCTGTTGGCTAGACGCTTCGAATTTTTGTCTTTAGTAATGAGAAAACAGACGAGAATACAAACCGCCATTTTTTTTTTTCTTCTTATATGCATGAATTCTCAGCCACACACTTGTTCCACCACTTCCAAAACTCAGACGAAAGTAGTTCTCTGGTGTTATTGATCTTTTATGCTCATCTCCTGTGGCTGAAAATAGCTTTGCTCATGGCAAACTCAAGCTCCCTCCCTCCACTGCACAAATTTGGTGGAAAGAAAGGGCCTCAGAGCTCAATACACCTCAAAAATGCATCTGAAATATGGCTGAATGATTTCACTGTGAGGTCTCCATCACTGACAGCCACTGTTCGACAAATATGTTCAACACTTGCAGGAAATCTAATTGAGCTTTGCTGCCAAATTGCTGTAAAACAGCCGGCACTGGTCGGGCTCCCTGAGAGGATTCCTGCTAGGTGGAACCAACAAGTTGCCACATGGCAGGCTATTGATAAAGCTGAAGTTTAATAACTGAGAGGAGCAACAACACTATAACAACTACAAACCCCCAGCGGGAAACTTGGATAGACATCGAATGCCTTGGACGCTGATCGGATATTATTTTGTCAGAGGAATCTTTGAGTTTTGTGTAATTAATAGAACTTGTACGAACAGTGCAGAGGACATTAACACATTTTATTAGTAGAACTGCTGGACAAGATGCATTAGAATCTCATTCTACAATGAGCTCAAGCAAAAAATGAAACCCTTGTTCTGATAAATACCGGCTTTTCTATCACACTCGGCAATAAAGTTGACCACACTGACCTCATGGACATGTTGCGTAACAGAAGGGCAGAGGTGAACAGAATAATGCGTCGTTATCTCGATTTAACGACAGTCAGGGCAAGGGGCTCAGCATGCCGCTCCGTCATACACGAGTACGTGTCTGTGTTTGTCTCCTGAGAAAATGGCCCGACCACATTGCTGCAGCCTTGGAAACACATCCCCATCTATCCCCATACTCACCAACCTCACCGATTCTCCAGTCAGACGCCTGTTTTTCTTTCCCCTCTACTGGTTTCCCCAAATTTATGACACTTATCCTCCCTTTAAGTTATCATTACCTGTTTTTGGCACCGTGCACTGATCTACTGTTGCTCCTCCTCCTCACTGATTGAAGGACACACAGGGAAATGGAGAGGAGAAATATTTAAACAAATTTCAGACGCCCTGGGGAGAAGAATTCACGTTTCTTTCTTTTAAAGGAAAGGAGCGGTAAAATCTGCCACTTCGATTTTATTTTCAACCTCAGGAGACTGACGAACACAGTGGCAGTAGCCTGCACAGATAAAAGGGCAGGGGCATAAAAAAAAGTTAAACAAAAGTGAAAATAAAATGATTTACAATAGTTAGCGCTCGAGGGTGAATTACTCTGCAATGTTTTCTGAGAATTAAAGGTCAAATAAAAATTATTTTACAAGAAATGATGTTACAATTGACTTATTATTGCGTCGGGCTATTTTCAATCTTTAAATGTCACCAGAAAACCCAGCAAGAAAAGAACGGTCCACAAAAGAACATCATAAATTGCTTCATTTGAATCCTATAGAAGCTTTGTGTGTGAACCAAGAGGCAGGTCAGCCGGCCAGATCAGAGTTCAAACTCTTTCAGACGCAAACACACACAGACAAGTTCTGCAATCGAGTTTGTTTTGACTGTAATTTGTGAGTGGGTGTGCTGTAATACAATTTCCGACTGACCATAAAGAGGCCATTCTGTGCTAATTCCAAATTAAAGTAATCCATTTATCTTCATTACGGCTCGCATCCTGATCCCTCAAATGAACTTAGTTTTGATGAAATCCTCCGCAGGAAGTTACGCGGGCTGCTTGAGAGGCAGCGGCGAGACTGCCAGCGAAAGGTGAGCCGTGGAATAAAAACAACAACCGCCTTGGTACACCGCGCATCTCGGCGATGATGATGATTTAAATGTAACCTCGCTGAACTTTTGAAATGGCAAACGGCGACGTAAAGCCGCTTCTTCGTTCTATAAACGGCACACTTCCAGTTGCGGCGAACGACTCGGGACTCAAAACACAGAGACATTACAAATGACGAGTGCCCCTTAAAGGATTAATCATATGTATTTCCAGCAACATATTTTTTTGCTTGCAGGGCTTGCATTATGCAGATACGAATTAAGAAAGCGGGTGGCAACCGGTTCAGAGCTCGTCATCAAAAGCTCTTAAAGAATCAAAACAGTATTTTGCTCTCTCCACTGCCGGAGGGGGGGACTGCTCCTGCTTTTATAAAAATGCCTCTAAGCTGGCGACTTAATTGTGTTTGCAGTTGACGTATTAGCCGCTCCGCCACCACAGTCCACTGTAATCTGCTGTCGCTATAAATGACATTTGAGCAGGTTGTTGACCGCGCGTAGAGGACAAGCGAGACGGGTTTAATGGATGGGTTATTATTTGGCAACATACGCCGCAAACAACAATTTTAGAGATGATTACTCCTTCCCTCTCGCGGAATAATGGACAATATGGCAGAGTCAGTGTGTGCGGGCGTGAGCGCATGCAAGCGTCTCACCTCGTGCAAAAGAACTGCCTCTTCTAAAGCTGAAATATTATAGTCTATTTAATCCTGGCTTAAATATAGTAATTCTAGCCTGTCAGCTGTGGTGTGCTTCTCAGTGCTGTTTGAGGTCACGAAGCTGAGGCCGGATTAATCACTTTAAATATTAGATTTTAAGGTTGTTAATTAAAAACTCTGTATTAGACCGAATGCTCCTAATGAATGATGAATTTACAGAATAATATTTCTGAACGGCTGCGAGGATATTTTAATTTTTTTTAATAAATGTAATTGTCGGTTAAGTTGTCCTGTGCTCAATGAATATATTTTGTGCCATCATCCATGTAAGTGCACAATAAAAGCCTCTTATTTGCACTCTCAAGTTTCGCAGCTAAACCTCGAACTGTGCGGTAGTGTGACAAGTCTGACTCAGCCTTCTCTCATAATCCTGGGAGAGCACCGGAAGTGTCAGGAAATGTAGCCATGTACAGTTTCGGTTACCTCTATGAAACACAGTTTGGTAATAAGTCTGTCATATCTTAGCCTGAAAACTAGTCACTGTAAGGAGCTAACTTCTGTCAGATGATCAGTCGCTAATTAAGGTAGCTGGTTAGCTTTTTTTCCTTCTTCAATTTAGCCACAAGAACGTGCTCGAACATTTTGGAAACATGCTTGTTCACTTTCTTGACTTGCAGGAAAAAGATCGGCAACACTTCAAAACATGGGAGTGTCGCTGATAAACCGTCAGACATTGTTTTTTGTGCCGTAGGCTACGAAAATCGAGGTGTAAAAATGCCACTTGTGGATGGCCAAGAAATATGAACTTACCACCACGTTAAACAGCAAAATGTGATTTTCACGCTTTGGTTTCTTTACGGACTAAACAAATAAGATGTACATTGTTAATAAGCTTTGCTATTCCATAGGTACTGTTTTTTACCTAACAAAAAAAAACAGGGTTGCTGTTTCCCACTGTCGCTAGTCTTCATGCTAACCATAAGCTAACCAGCAACCAGTTGCTGACACCAGCTGCACGGACATGATAGTGGTATCATCATCATCAATCAACTTATTTAAAGCCGCACTATGTAGTTTTTGGGAAGAAATTTTGTACCTAAACAAAGTAAATAAACTCTCTTTTTCATGACTAAATAAACAACCTGTGAATGTCCCCCAAGGGGGATCAATAAAGGAACATCTTATCTTATCTTGTCTTAACAAACTGACCTTAAAGGAGGACACAATTATCACACTGTTTTACTTTGAAACTAGGAAGGTGGCAGGGTCCGCCAAATAAAAACAAACAGTGTTCTAGGGACCTTATTTTCCTCTAAGAACAGCTTATTTTTTCCGTTTGAAATGACACATTGCCCCTTTAACTCTCAGCGACAGAGCAAACACACACGTTTCCCAAAATGTCAAACAATTACTTTAAATAATTTGGGGAAAAAATGTTTAAAAGAAACTGTGAGCAAAACTTAGAGTGAACAGCATGCTTGTGTTTCAACTTTATGTACTTTGTATACCCGACCATCCACCATAAGACGTTTCTGGCCGCTAAAAGATGTCATGCGAGCAACTTCTGCTATTCCTTCTGAGAGACAGCAGCCATTATTGCCAAAGCCATTAAAAAAACACATGCTAACAGCTTGTTTTATGCGTGCCTAACGCTGTTGTTTCTGGCGAAAACCAGGCACAGACTTGTAAACCAAAGGTAAGAATGACATATTGGCTGTTTTTTTAAAAAAAAATCAAGTGACTCCAACCGATTAGAGCTGTTAATCCTTAATGCTCAAAAAAGAGTTAAGAGTTAAGAGGGGGAGAGAGGGAAGACAAGCAGCCATACGATAAAGAACACCCTCTTGCACACACCAGAACATGTGGGAATAGTGTGTGTTTGTTTGGGCAGGGAGAGATTAGCCATGACTGCAGAGTCTCCTCAGAGAGAGACAGAGCTCATTAAGAGGAGGAGAGAGAGAGAGAGAGAGAGAGAGGGGGAGAGAGAGAAAGAGAGAGAGAGAGAGAGAGGGGGAGAGATTGGGAGCACCTTGCGCAGCTCTGCTTCAGCACGATCACGCCTGCATAATCCTGTTATTCTGTTGCAGAGTCACCTCTGAGCATGTTTCCTCTCCTACACTGTCCTTAACTAGAAAAACCACAGCATGAACTGTTTGTAGAAATATTCCTCGAACGACCTCCGTTTACCTGACCCTTCACGGTCTCCCCTCCTCCCCTCCTCACTCAGGCAAACATCCACTTTAACACACCTATGATTATTTGAATTACCCAAGGTGCATTTCATTAATCTTCCTCGACCCGTGAGCAGCCTCATATGTTAACACGTCACCTGCAGGCTGACATCAATCAATCGCTCCTCTGGTCTTTTGTGTGTTCTTCCTCCGGTAACCTCCGTCTGCTGCATTTTTACTCCTCCTGCCTCTGCTAGACAGACTTTTTACAGACCCAGACTCTCAGGAGAACAAGCCGTGCTCTTTGTCTGCAATCACTGCGGACACACGCACACACACACACACACGCACACACACACACACACATGCCTACTTCAGACCTTGTGTTTAGCGTTTGGGAAATCTTTCATCTCTTGACAAAGCTCTTTTGCCGCCTCGGAGGATTTTCCACAAGTACTTAAAATTTCGCGACTGGTAGTGTGAGATTCTGAGTTTTGCCTTCTTCTCAAAACCCTCGGATCTCACCGAGAGACATACACATGGGCAAGTGTCCACACACACACAAACAAACACACACACTGACACACACACAAACAAACACACACACCCTCGCATTTTTCTTTGTAAAGACCTCACAAGTAAAAATGTCCTCACAAGAAAGGTGGGATTTCATGGGTTGGTCCACACAAGCATAGCAATACAAACACACGCACGCACGCACACACACACACACACACACACACACACACACACACACACACACACACACACACACGTCTGTACAATAGAAATGGCAGTTAGAAAAGAGTCTCTGCTGCCATCACAGATTCTTTCCACACACATTCAGGTCAGCTGCCTGCATGTGGGAGACCGTTTCTGCTCTCTCTCTTTTTCCTCACTTGACATTTTCCATTTCCATGTGTGTTTTAGTAAACAAGCGAGCGACTGCAGCTGCAGCCTCATATAAAACAACACCGGCGACTTTATTCTGTCCGTGGCATAGCTGCTCTCGTATTCATCCTCTTGTCTGAACTGCTGTTTCTCTGGACAGTGACCCGGAGCTGAGATTTATTTGAGATGTCTTTGGCCATTTGGATTCTGTAAATGGCACTGAGGCACAACTGAACTGATGCATCGAGAAATAAACAATGCAAGGTCAATCCCACAAACTCCACATCTGTCTGTTATAAACCCATAACTGCATTAATCAATACTTCTCATGTGGACACTGAATCAAACGTGTAATGTACAATAGTTCAGATGATTTTACCTCACCCTCATTGTTGTGTTGTTTGGTTCAGCAGCAAAAGCTGACAGACCCACTGAACACGACCTACCCACAGGCTTTGTCTGGTGAAGACAGCTAGGCGGACACCCGTCTTCACCTAGGTTGTAAACAACTCGCAAGCTTTAAGTACATAGTGTATCTAAGTTCCCAATGTCCGATTTCCCAGATTTTTTTATGTTCTTCTCAGGGTCTAAGTACCGGAAGTCTTTTATTTCCATGGTCCTTTATTCCCAGGTTCTTATCCCCAATGCCTCTGGATCCGCAGTAATATTCTGTTAACACCCAATAACCATAACCCTAAGGAAGCAGTAGGCAATGACCTTTTGTTGACTCCATGACCTAAATCCTTTCAATAAGTGCCCTCAAGTATAAACCTATTTTATTGAAAGACATGTGGCCCTTGCTGGGGAACAGAAAACCCTTTGACAGTTCCCACAAAAGTCCATATCAGAGCTGGGGAACATCTTTTCAGGTTTCCCATTGTGAGCTATAAAGAAATAAAGGTCTTGGGAACAAATGATCCCTTGTCATCCTTCTGTTATTTGTCATAGAAATCTTGAAAACCACACATAACCAAAAGAATGACCCTTGCATTGTTCTCTGTAGTCGGTGAAGACCAAATCAGAGCTAAAAGGTCAGTAAATGAATTGATCTTCACTCATTGGGTGACTCCAACTGGGTGATGACGTTGCTCTTCATGCCCTTTAATGGGTTTAAAATCAGTCAATGTAAGACAAACTTGCTAAAACTATTCATCTTCATCGCTCCAACTGAATATAAATGTTCTGATATTCAAACTTGTCTTGAACTAGATCAGGGACGGATATATTATAAAGGGTATTCTTTACCTTGGACTCTTTGATCTTCACAGCGATGACCTGTTTTCTCTGGCGGATGATCTCCACCAGCTCATCACACTCCTCCACCAGTTTGGCTTCATGCATGGCTGTGTTCACCTGGAAAAAACGGAAGCAGGTACATGTGAACATTACTGTTCTGGGTCAGGCCAAAATAAACTTGCTTACACAGATTTAATACGTGTTTGCTTGTAGGGAGCTTTCTGAAAAGTCTGGATTGACAGCCCTGATGAATCACGTTATCACTTACTCATGGAGCACGTCATTTTGTTTTTTCCATTTCGTTATGCATTCTGCACACAAGGAAACCAACAAAAATGCGCGCTTGGATTAGAGTTAACTCGTGGCGAACTATGATAAGTGATCATGAGCTCTTTAATTATGTCACTGGAAAGAAAAGATGGATCCAGTGGGAAATAAAACACAGATTAGATACAGCGATAGAGCCACAGTCACCCATTTACTGCGGATATTTGGTGATAAGAAAAAGGGAGCAAAAAAATGTAAGTCGTCGGACTTTCATTGCTCTTACACAGAATGTTCTGTGTCTTGCTGGAGGAAAAAGTCTATCGCAGCTCATAAAAACGGGTACATTGCCACTGGATTTACACCACCTCTTATTCTTGTGTGTAACAGTAATATCTTCTCGTTCAGAGAAAAGCTATAATATGCTGAGAAAAGTTCCACCGTTTTCCTAAAACATGCTTATTTCACTCATTATGAACAGGAGATGGGTTGAGGGTTGCTGGAAATCTCCAGCCCTTAATTAAAAAAAAAAAAAGCATCGACACTCATTAATTCAGCGACAGAATTTGCTTACACCAAGCCAATTTAATAGATTCTGTGATTATTTTAGGAGTAAAAGTTGCCAAGGCAACTCATCATCAGTTCAACATCTCAGGCCAACACTAAATGAACAGCCAATTTTCAAACTCGCGTGGGTGGATGGGTGTTACTCAGACACTAAGGGTGTTTGCTGAATTGGAACGCTGAACCACTACCAACAGTTTGCCAGCTGTAAACTACAATTACAATTACACCTACGGCGAAGGCCTGGAGTTTAAATGAAAAAGGTTTGCGGCACTCTGGGGCCGACGGTGAGTTGGCTGGGAGTCCTATCTCAACAGGTCTGCGAACACAAACATCCGAGCATCGCTGTGAACAAGGCAGAGATCCTCACTTCACTGGCTGCGCAGGGAGAAGTCTTATCACTGCTCCAAAGAGATGTTGCTGCGCTCTGATGTAAGGATGTATAAAAAAAGTTCCTGTGCACCATCCGAGATAAAGTTGCCACAAAGTTATACATACACATAGTTATACACTGTGAGTGCGGCTCCGCTACAGTAATGACAGGAGCCACCACTGTTTTTGTCTGCGGGAGCCGAATCATACCAAATCAAAGAAATTACAGATTTACTCCAGAATATACTCAAACCCAGCACGACGCCTGCGGGAAGCTTTCACTCAGACTGGCAACTTCAGAACAATCCAGAGAAAAGCCCCACTGGATGTGGAGGGATTCCACCAACACACATCAAATGGAGGCTTCCCGTCGAGGCCGGCCTTTAAGACCAACAAACAACCACACTTCAACAGCTTCACTTGATGCTGGAGCGTTTGCTCTTCGTGTTTTCTGCAGCGCGCTGACTGTAGCAAGAGAACTGCTGAGCCCAGAATACAAGACCCTACTTGCTGCTCTGACTGACCCCGACGTGTCTCACGTGTGTGAGTGATGCAAATATTACACACAAATCAAATAGCACATCAGCCTCGTCATGATGAATTCATAAAACGTCTTTAAGCACACAGACAAACACCTGTATTGACTTTTGAGATGGTAAATGAAGAGTGAACAAGGCTAAATGGAAATGGAAGGCTAAATTCCTGTAAAGTTCATGATAATAACGGGATAAAGGGATTATAAAGGGAGTCAATTTCATTGCCACTTGTCAATTGTTAAATATTGACGATTGATTTTCTCCTTGATTTTCTCTTACGAGTTTTTGCTTATGTTATCAAAACCATATGACTATTCTACTGCAGCCCAAAGAGGCTAAAACACATCCGGTGATCTGTTTTTTTAAAGCGGATAATCTTTCTGAGGTCCTTTCGTATTTTTCATCTCTTAGACAGTAAGAAAGTAGAAGAAAGTAAATTATAAAACCATTATTGCAAGGTTTTCAAAAATAGTCTACATTTTATGGTGCTTTGTTCGCTAATATAATAAAATAATACGACTGATCTAGTTTTTACACTTTTGTGTTTATGCCCCAAGTCTAACATACTGCGTGATTTAGCTCCCCGACCTCTGAAACTATTTATTCTAACGGCTCAAAACAAGACGAATGTAATGATATTCAATATTATATTAAAAACAGCAGCCCGACTGCAGTGTTGTGTGCATCGACACGCTGTCGGAAACAAGAGGGAGCAAGAAATAACTGGGGCGATAAGTATCCATAATGTCTAGAATGAGTATTGAAATAGTGTCAAGTAGTCAGTATCAGTACTTATTGATATTTGAATACTGTTGAAGACACTAGTTCTAATCAATGTTCGATAATGGAGCAATAATTAGAGTTTACTATTATTATTATTATTATTATTGTTATTGTTATTATTATTATTATTGTTGTTATTATATCAATTATCAATTATATTATGTGCACTGTATACACATCTAGGAACAACAGATGAAACTTAACACTGTGCTTTATGTGGTGCAATACATTTATTTGACATTTCACACACTCTCACTGTTTTAAATAAATCAATAATGAAAGAATAAACAAAAATCATCTTCCAGATTCTTTTTTTTTCTGTTCGCTTCATAGATGAAAACAAAAACTTCAGGAACTTCGAAAGATTTTCCTGGCAAAACTTTTTTTTTTAAAACCTCTTCTTTATTTATGAACACAGGACAGAAAACAATTTAGGTCGGACTCGTTTGCCAAAACTGTTTCTTCCGCTCGCCTCTTGAAGCTTCCATAAAGTATGAACAACACTGTTTTATCTTCCACCGGATCTTAACAGAATTCTTCGGCCTTTCAGCAGGCTATCTGAAATGTTTTACCACTTTGGGATTTCGTCCTTATACTTCCAAACCAATAAAAAATAAGGTCCTTTAATAATCTTCAGAAGATTGTAGAGCATCCTCACCCTGATTACAGTATGAAACTATAAACCAGCAGAGAGATTTATCTCCCTTTGATTACTTCCCGATCCATAACTTTTATGGGGGGGGGGGGTTGTGACTTTCTGTCGTGCCGCAGACTATCAAACTACTTACACCAAACATCCAAGTTCCACTCATCACTCCACAAAGCTCATTACAACGCGCAGATCCACTTAAGCCTCATTATTCACGCACACACACACACACACACACACACACAGACACACACATGCGCAGACACGCACATTAATTCTGCAAAGAGCCATCTCATGACTGCAGGTTAGCAATTAAGCAGGATGAATGCAGCCGCCCAGCGACCGCCGTGAATTACAACTGCAACTTGGCAGCTCAGATGTACGGAAACAATCTTCATCTCCATCCTCCTCCTCCTCCTCCTCCTCTTGCACCTCACTCAAAAATCCCCCCAAAAAACCTCCTCTTCCTCACGCTTCTCCGCCAGCACCTGACATTAATATCCACTCCCTGCTACGCAAACACCGTCACCTGCTGAGCATCTCCCT